>NC_133988.1:17422572-17722572 GCF_047716275.1 Strix uralensis
TTCCCCAGAGTTGTCGAGCTCTCAGGAATTTCACATTTTCTGCTGCAGATTGCAGACCAGAGCAGCAGGCAGGAGGCCGGGCTGGCGCTGGGGAGGTGGCAGCAGCTCTGCCTGGCTGGCCCCAAGCAGTGAGCCAAACTACGGGTGGCATGGGGCAGCTCGGGCTTCGCAGAGCCCTACCACTTTCCTGATGGCACTTCAGCAACAGAACAGTTAAATGCCGCATGGGAAGGTTTTCTCCTCCCCAACTCCCCCCAAAATTGCAGTAACATCTTAAGTAGAGGCTTCAGACGGACAAGATAAAGGCAAAGCCCTTCTGCAGGAGGATTTGTCTTTCAAATCTAGATTAGCAATTGGTGTTTGGGGAAGATGGGACCCTAATCTGATTGAATAAGGGGAGTTTGTGATATCAATCTCCTTGGATCCCATTGTCTTTGTGCTGCTTTGTAAATTAATATTCATTTTCGTCTCTACATTTATGCTGAATCTCTTGTGCTTCTTGTCTCTCACTGTTTGATGAATTGCAGTTCTATGTATTGGATACCGTGCACCAGAATTAGCATTACATTGTGTTTTACCTTTATACGTGTGGTTAAGTGGCATGAAAAAAGAGCTGCAGAGTGTGCAGGCTGCAGGCTGGGGAGCTGCAGCTGCCAGCAGGTTCAGGACCAGGCACCGGCTCTGACGAGGGTGTTTCCAGTGGCCCATCCCCAGCCACCGCCTGGCCGATGGGGCAACCCGGGCTGCCGTGTCACTGGGCGCTGCCCCTGCACCCTCCCCAGCTCCGTGCTGGACGCACTGGTTCAATCCCAGCCCCAGCTCTCCCCCAGCCCTGCCCGTCGCTGGCGGCCCCTTCCCAGGGCTGTGCCATTGCCCACGGCACTGGGCTCCAGCAGCCACGGTGGCTTCCATTGCACAGCTCACTGTCGGTGCCACCTTCCCCAAAATGCAATTTTTTCCCCTTCCCTTAGAACATTGCATCTTGTTCAATCCTTCCCCTGTCACACCGGCTCCAGCACTGTTTCAATTGGATTCCAAAAATAACCTCTTTATTCACACGGCTCATGCTATTATATCGTAGTACAGCTCGGGCAGGCAAGGGGTCATTCCATTATCCAGGAACGAGATAACTGAGTATTAGGGCAGCCAGGCTCTTTGACTCTCTGCCCTGTGGTAATGGGCCTTTTTTAAGGGCATTAACCAATGTTTCTACTTAGGTATTTGACAAGAGTAAAGGTAACATTGCCATTTAATCCTCTCTTCTTTTTTTTTCCTTGCCTATAGACAGCACTCGCACGTTTACTTCTCTTTGAGTGTTCAAACTTCAGCTCGAAACCACAGAGCTCATTTATTCTAAACCCTTCCCCTGAAGTTCTGCTTACAGGTCGGATTAAATATTCCAACACGCCGACGTGCCAGTGAAAAGGGGCGATGGAAGAAGGTTTTCCCGATCCATTGGGTGGTGGCAGCAAAGTGTCCGAAGGGGCTGGCAAAGGGACGGGCCCCTCGTGGTGTCCTGGCTGCTGCTCGCAGGCTCCGGGAACACGCGAAACACAAAAGGCTCGTCCGTGAACGCGGGCTTGTCCCCAAGGGCTGGGCAGCCGTCACTCACGGAGAAACACCAGCGCACCAGTGACGTGCTGACTCACGCCGGTCTCAGGTGCGTGTGTGTCTCACCCTGGTAAGGCTGCAGCCTGTGAAACACGCTAAAAAAATGAAGAGCAAGTTCTCTGCCACTTCTCGCTTCATCCAGGGGCAGTACGTGGAAGCGTCGCCTTCAGCCCCTGTTCACAGCAGGAAAATGCCAGATTTGGGAGAGCCCTGATGAGCACAGGGTTTGTGACATTACACCCCTCCCTTCCTAATCCAGACCGGAGAACGGGGGCTGAAAGCAGGAGGGAGGAGCAGGGGAGAAGGACCTTCTGCTCCTCCTGGGCAATGCCACTTCCTCCGGATTGATGAGTAAGTGTCCCAGAAATCCCAGGAGCCTTTGAAAAAAAATCACATACTGCCACTTTAAAGTTTTTTTTAAGGAACAAAACAAGTGGGACACCAGGGTGTCCAGACGATTCATTTGCGGGGTGCACTCCCACCCTGCCTTCCTTAGGGCTTTGTGGCTGCGTGTGCACAGCGTCATGGGCAGCAACCACTCAGAGCTGTCGGGTTGGGGCAGAGCAGCTCCTCCGCTCCTTCTTCCAGGCCAGCCACGTCCTGACTGAAGGCTGGAGGCAGCTCCAGGATGGGTTCATTTGTGAATATCCCAAGCATTTCTTTAACAGCACTCCTCATGTCTTTCTCTTCGGAGTCTCTCAACTCGCACACCGAGTTTTCCAGACTGGAAAGGTTTCAGGCTTCAGCACAAGCATGAGCAGCAGTGAGAAAACAGCTGAACATCCGAGCTGCCTTTCTGCGCCTGTTCTTGTGCAGTTGTCCAGGTAGAGCGTCTGCAGCCTGGCAATGAAGCTGGTGTGGCTGAACGTTTCCTGAAGGACTTGGTGCCAGCTCTAAGTTGGTGTTTCCTGGCGGTGAGTCGAGGCTCCGTGGCGGGTCCCGGCCGTCCCTCCCCTGCTCTGCTGCTCCCCCTGCCCAGCACAGAGCCCCGCCAGCTCGGGCTGGCCCTGGCCTCGCACCCGCAGCTCCGCAGCAGACCCCCACTTGTGTGTCCACGAAACAGTGTCCTTAAAGGTTGTAACGCCAACATCTCACCTCTTTAAGAGTGAAAATGTATATACCAAAGATTGTGGCTTAATTGATTGATTAATAACAGAAACTCTAATTGAATCCTCCCAGCTTGTACATAAGATGTCTTAATGTTAGAGCCTAGGGAGTAAATGCACAGCATGGAAGTATGAACTGCAGCACAACCAGTAACACTTTCAATTTAAAAGTCAATCTCATTATACAAGAAGCTGTTTTCTCCATCCCTCTGGAAAGGCAACAGCAATCTCCCATCTTCTCCCTACCAGAGCCACATGGTTTGTTAGTGTCTGTGGGAGATGCAAATACAAGGTTTTTTTTATTTGTTCCCACCGCTGCATATCTGAGCAGTTCAGTAAATATTCATGAGGCTGCCATTGTAGGAGCTCTGAAAACTACAGAAAATATGCCCTCCGAGGTGACATGTAATTTGGCACTTCCCGCATGGAGAGGCAAAGGATGCAGCCAGAGCAGAAATATCCTAATAATTAAATACGTTGCTACAACCTAATCTTTTCTGTTTCTCATTAAACACAAGACATCTCAAACCTTTTCCATATGCAGGGCCCCCTGTAACACAGAAGTTAGAAGGACTAACGAAGAATGGTAGATTCACGCACACCATCCGGGAGACCAGGCAGCATATAGGGCCAGGAATGCCTGGAATTTCTTCCCAAATTCACATTTTATGGTCATGATGCCTCTAACCATGGAAAATAAAATCACTCCATGCTGAAATGCCTCCAGATCAGAACAGTCACTTGCATGCTGTGTGCCCCACGTTTTCCTTGTCCTTCATGGACACTGATCCTGCTCCGTTATCTCGCCAGGCAATCCCGCATGTTCCTGATTTATGCTCCCTGACACACCTTGAGCTGAAGAGGGTTTGAGTTCATGCTCTGGGTTTCAGTATTGCAAAGACTAAAGCCTGCTTGCTCCCTCCTGGAGCTTTCCAGTCCCCACCACTTGACATTTATGAAAAAAGCCAGACAGTGCCAGAAAAACAATATTAAATGAAAAAAATCACTCCTTCAAGCATTTTCTATGTTTTTCTCCAGTCCGTTATTTTGCTTTCTAAGACTCAAAATCTCGGAGGACTGGATCGTCCATGTTAAAACAAGGTGGCATCCCTGAGCCAGCGTAAACCCGATGTCTCTCCCATCAGGTCCACAAGGTCATTCCAGACTCTGCCATGAGGAGAAGAAACCGGCTGGAAACCAAGTTCCAGCCTTTTCGTCATTTCCACCTTTTTTCCTACCCATTTCAGTAGCTTCCTTGTACAGAAGACCTGCCTTCTTCTAGACAGCTGCTCTGTGGTCCAAAAGGTCAGAGTCCAGAGTGGTGTGGAAGGAAACGTTACTTCTGGCCATTTTATTAAGGAGGTTAATGAACTGTTAAAGTGGATTGCTCCCAGACACTCGTTCTCGGATGTCTGCCTGGGGAAGGCGGCTGTGCCTCTGCCCGGGAGCCAAGCGCCTGCGAGGCTCTGGCCTCTCGCTGCCAGACACGGCACGAGGCAGGTGCTGGAGATGGTTTTCCACCCTACCCAGCGCGACCTCGTGCCGCCGGCAGGCGGGCTGCCTCGTGCACCATGACCCGCAGAGGAGCTCTGGGCACTGCTGGGGTGCACAGCAGACATCCTCCTGTCCCCAGGGGCTGCAGCGAGGGCTTGGCCATGGACACAGAGAAGAGAACGGCCGAGAGCGTCTGACACGGAGCTTCTCGGATGCCCCCCCGGCCCAACACTGTCTCCCTGCCTGCAGGGCAGATGTACATGGCCGGAGGGTCTGTCCAGGGTCCCCTGTGGACATGGGGGCAGCAGGGGGTGCTCTGCACTTGGCCCACCCAGGTCCTCTGTTTGTGGTACAGAAAACACACACTAATGGTGCCACGTGGTGACGAGGCGGCCCCAGAGGATACTTGATTGAATCCCATCTTGCCCCCGCTTGCAAGCTGTGTCTATAACATCGCCTTTATAGATCCACCAGCCAAGAGATGTCCTGCCTGCTGCTTCTCCTGTTCCCTTTAACTACACCATCATTGGCATTTCAGTGTCATTCACGCTGTAATCTCACAGATATCTGTTTCCTATTTGGATTCCCACCTGTCAGAGCACCTCTTTCCCACTGGCGGTATGGGTAGTGAATGACCTTCAGCCAATGAATGGTTATAGCCTTAAGACAACACAATTAAACATGTTTTATTGCTTAACACACTGTGTCAGGAGCCTTAGTTGTGTTTTTGTTCCAGTCTTCTATCGTTTTCAGAAATGCCTGGAACTGTGACAGCTCAAAGCGCCTGTGCACTTCTGCTCCCAGGTAATCAATAGAAGGCCTCAAGGTATCTCACACTTCTGTCAAATATGGGATTTTTAGCATGAAAGCATTTCCAAGACTTTTTTGGTCATTGCAAGGCTCCCCCGCCCTCCCGCTCCAACAGTTATCACGGCAAGGACACGGGGTGGCAGCGGAGCGAAGCCGCCTGAGCCACCAGCCGGGGGGGGGGGTGCTCCGGATGGTGCCCAAGGAGGAAACAGCGGAGGCCTTCATCGGGGGTAACACTTCGGCCCCTCACCCCAGGGCAGCTGGAAGCGCTGGGATGGGACGGGATGGGCAGAGCTGGGGACGGCGGAGCTGGGGACGGCGGAGCTGGGGATGGCAGAGCTGGGGATGGGCAGAGCTGGGGACGGCGGAGCTGGCGACGGTGGAACTGGGGATGGGCAGAGCTGGGGATGGGCAGAGCTGGGGACGGCGGAGCTGGCGACGGTGGAACTGGGGATGGGCAGAGCTGGGGATGGCGGAGTTGGGGATGGGCAGAGCTGGGGACGGCGGAGCTGGGGACAGGCCGAGCACACGTGCGGGTCAGAGACGAGGCTCACGGGATATTCACAAGACTGACTCAGGCTGAAAACCAATTATTTTCATTAGTGGAGATACTCTGGTTTCCCTCAATTTCTGGGTTGTTGTTCTGGTTTTACCTGTCTTCTGTTGTTTTTTGAAGAATCCTTGTGAATTAGATCCCAGCAGTAACTTACCTGTTTTTCAGAAAAATGCCTGTGTTCACAGGACCAGCATTCCAGAAAGAAATGTTGGTTTCTTTGGGTACAAAAGCTGTCTTTCCACTTTAGAAAATTATTCCAGGTAAAAATTAAACATTTATGTATTTTGCTGTCTCACAAAGCTTGTTTTTTATCAGATGAAGAAGACTTTCCACTATTACCCCATCTGAATCATCATGGGCTTGGTTGCCATTTGTCTTGTTGGTTCTCTGTTGCTGCCGCATCTTTTAGCACATGGCTCAAAACCTTTGATTCAAACCTCCACTGGGTTGAAATCGAGGCTGCAGACATTTTGAATAATATCTGATTTCTTCATGAAGAGCCCACTTTCTGTCACGGCCTCTGAATTATTCTTTGCTATTTCTTAAACACCTGCTCTGTGCAAAGTCAGGCCGTGTGATTTGTGTGAACTTTTTAATAAGCCTCTCTCAGGTCGTCTCACATTTATGTGTAAATGACCACTCATTTCTTGAGTCCCTACCCAACTGGCTTGTGCAGTTGTTGTCACTAGCGGTTTTAACAGCATTTAAATTGTTGTGATCTGCCTGTGAGTTGTATTGGTCCAGGAGCGGTTGTTTGACACATCCATCATTTCTTGATGTAACCTCCCCATCTCCTTCGCTGCCCACAGTAAACGCTTTCAGTAGTGACCGCCGGGCACGGCAGGGTCTGCTGAGCCTGCGCTAAGGTGAGGTCTGTGCACGCAGGGCAGTTCCCACAGGAATTCACACGTTTTGTTGCTGACCAACCTCTTTTCCTATCCCTCCTCCTGCCAGAGCTGTTTGCTGCCTCTGCGGCAAATCTCTCGGGTGAGATGATGCTTGTTCCATGCGCAGATCTGATGGGAGTTTTGTTTGCAGAACCCAGAACAAACTAACCAAAAAATTAAAGTGAAATTGCTAATTAGACTGAGACTAGTGCAATGCTGGCTTTGCTTAAAGGTCTCCTGATGAGTGAGGACATCCCTCACCCCAAGCAGGAGCCTCTTTGCAGTGGTGCCCCTTCAGATACGTGCCCGGTGCGAGGTGCCAGCCACCCTGGTGTGTGCCCAAAGGCAGCGTGGGAGGCAGAGATATTTTTTTCTCATTAAAGCCTTTAGACCAGAACTGTCCCTGGGCCAGTCTCACTGCGGCCATGCAGGGCTGTGTGCAATTTGAAACCGTTTGCATTTCAAGAATTTCTCCTGGGGCTCCCGAGGCTCCCAGGGACATGGTGCCAGGAGGCGGATCAGGCAGCCCCCACAGAAAAACCGATGCGCTCCCCTCTCGGGGCCGCGCGTGACCGTCCTCTGCAGCCTGACATCTTCCTGAAAAGCCAAGGTGAGCATCCCGAGGTGGCACTCGATAGCAGGAGGCTGGTGCTGCAGGGCAGCATTTCGGTCCTGCTGAGGTCTGGAGGGCTATGCCTGGGATGAGGAAGACCGAGCTTCCTCCTTCAGACAGGTAAAGGCACTTCTGCAGCAGCAGCAGCAAGGCCGCTCCCGCCAGCCCGGGCCGCGGGCAGCCTGTCCAACCCACAGGTCTGGAGCCCGGCTTTGTCCCGTCCCTCCGGAGGCGGCCGCTGCCCGTTTGCCACTCCCGGCTGGCAGCACGAGCCCGTGGGGCTGCACTTCACAGCAAGCTGCTCGGCTGCTTCGAATGCCGCTGCTGCACGGCGAGCCCGTTCCCTTCCACCCCTGGCGCCACGGGCCGTCCCTGGGGCCGGCCCGGTCGGTACCTGCGCCCGGCTGAGCGTGGCTCCGTGGTGGCACCCGCCGGCGGGCGGGAAGGCCACGAGGAGCCAAAGCCATCGTCCTTGATTGGAGAATCCTGACACAAATGGCAAGAGAAAAACAAATAGGGAGGGAAATGAACAAATTATACCGATAATTGGTTTAAAAAATGCATCAAAGAAAAATGATATCCAATAATACTGCTGGTTCCTAATGAATGTGTCTGTAATAAAATCAGGCTGTTTGGGCCGTGGTTAGCCCTGCACTTCACATCCCCAGATTAAAAATGGAACATCTGTGATGATTTAATTTACATGTTAATAACAAACAGGCCTCCAGAAACCAACGAATAAATGCCTTTTATTGCCGGCGTATCTTTTCCACTGCAGCTTGAATGAAAACTCTGGTAATTAATTGTTTTAAGCGATTCTATTAAAAAGTGTCTGGAAGTGCTGTGTGCCGAATGTTTATGTGGGCAGGCAGACGAGAAGAATACAGACGAGGAAGCAGCCTGCTAATTATGTGCCTTTTTAAAATTCACTGCCTTAAAGACATGGGATACTTTTAAACATGGAAGTCGACCCGGGCGCATTTATTTTTCCCCATTGTTCCTTTCCAGTTGAAAAGTTTGCAATCTAAAATAAATAGCAAATCCTGATGTTGCTGTGTTCCTTCACAAAGTGAAATGGAAGCGAAAGCCCCCGCTCTGCCTGGACAGGCGGGTGCTGGGGGAGCGTCGGGGTTTGGCTGGGGGGTGGCCACATGTCCCTGCAGGCATCTGCCACGTGGTGCCCTGGGACGTGGCACCTGGGACGTGGCACCCGGGACGTGGACTCTGGCTGGAGATCACCTCTGCATGCACCAGCTCTGCAGCGGCAGCTGCAGCGCTGTGAGATAATCACACAGTGGCTTCAGCCCTTCTCTCAAGATGTGTTTATTTTTAAAAGAAAACTCTTTCAGATGCTCTGTGCTCGGAAGCAGAAGGAAGGCACTTAAGATGTCAAAATGCAGAGGTAACACTGAAACCCTTCCATTTCTCAAGCCCTACAAAATTCAGGATGAGCGTCGGGTAGTCAGTGTCAGTCAGTCCTCCTCTCCTTGGCAAGCCAAATTCCGTATGTGTTTGCCATGACCACTCCTCCTCTGCCTCGTGCAAAGCACCGAGTTCCAAAGATGGAGAGATGCTAAATCTGCTGCAGTGGTGGGCTCACCCCTGGGAGGGTCACCGTAACGCTCGATGCAATTCAAGGATCCATAAGGAACAGGAAATAAGAACTGTCCCATACGGGAGTCACACGCTGGAAGTTTAGTCACTGCTAAACGCCGAACGGGATGGTGTGAGATGGTCTTAGGAAAGCACAAATCCTTTTGTCTGAAGAGCTGCTGGTCTGCACTGCAGCAGCCGGGGACACGTTCCTGCAGCACGGGGCTGATCAGGCCCCCGGCGCCGCAGATGCCCCCGCGCTGTGCTGGCAGCCCCCACACCACGCCAACAGCCCCCACCCCGTGCCAGCATCCCCACGCCGTGCCGCTGGCCAGAGCAGGACCGAAGCAGCGCCGAGCACTGCTGAAGCTGCGAAGCCAGAATCCGCACAGCCCATACCCAGGAGCGGGGCTGGGCTTCGCTTTCTGAGGTGCCATCTGTAAAGCTATTTCCGTGCCCAATGCACTTCCTTAAATGAACATCACAGTTGCTGTTTTATCATGAAATGTATTCAGCCTGCTCCGTAGAGAGCATCAGCCAGCAGTGAAGCTGCTGCCCGGGGTAAAGGACACGCTCAGCAAAGGGCAGCCTTAGCTAAGAGCCAACAGCCCCTGCAGAGTCTCGGCGAGCCCCCGCTAGTTACCGTAGGGCTGCTACAGGCAGCAGAGCTGCTTGCAGCACCCTGAGACGAAGCCGTGCCCGCTGCTAAGCCACACGTGGGGATGGCACCGGCTCTGCCACCGCTCCACCGCTGAGCTTTGCTCTGCCCAACTGCCACGGGCACAGGGGCCCGGTTTGCAGCAGAGCTGCCCTCGCTGCTTCGCAGTGACGGTCTCCAGGGCTGGAACATCTGGGAAAAGCATCTCAGCTCCCCAGCTATGGGCTGAATTAATGCCTGGAACCAGAACGGTGCAGTCAGGTGAGCGCAGGCTGCCTGGCCAGCAGCCGCGCAGCGTTAACAGCCCTGCAGAGGAGCAGCACTGCAGGAGGCTGGGCAGGAGCGGGGCTCGAAGCCGAGGTCCCTCCCACATCCGAAGTGCCAACGCGTGGCTGTGGAGCGAGTGCTGTGCTGAAGGCAGTCACCCCTGCAGGCGAGACCCCCGAGCACTGCCTCTGCTGGGGGCAAAGGTAAATACCGTCCTTTTACCACCCATGATTTTCTATTTCATCTCTGACAGAAGCAAAGTAAGCAGAAAGCTAAAGAAATCAAGAAATGTCTTTTTTACAAAATAAAACAATGGCTAAGTGTGTGGATATTCATGCATGAAAACCACTGACCACAACGCCTACAGCAGTTCCCTCCACAAGACAGCTCATCTACCCTCAAAAAAGGTGACAAGCGTGCAGGGGTGTGTTGCAGCTCTCCTCCTTATCCACTGAGAAGAGAGGAGGACCCGTCCTCAATATTGCCAATTAGCAATAATCTGGTCACTAATGTTTTGCAAACAAATATAAATATTCCAGCACAAGCTTTGCTCCCATTGTTATTTCTGCACTGGCAAAGGTCCTATCAGATAACACCTCTCCTCTCTTGTTGGTGGCTCACACCTGCAGATCAGACAGGAGCCTCCCCTGTTCCTTCCCTCCCTCTAAGCACCGTCGTAGGGTGAAGGAGCCGTGCCAGAGCCGTGTCCCTGCCTTTACTGGCTTTCACGTGCTGTCTGCAAACATGGTCACAGATGATACCCAACCCCACAGGGTGGGTAGGTCCAGTTCCTGTAGCGTCTCCACATCTGCTTCCAGAAAACCTGCCTGTGTGACTGTTACTGGCTTTGGCTTCTAGAAATGCCCCTTTGAATAAACAAGCAGTTTCCTCAGCTCGCTGTGGGCTGTGAGGATCACGGGCTGGCTCCAGGTGATGGCAGGGGCTGCATTTCCCTTCATTAAAAACACTCTGTACGAGCACAAATGATTGCGCCGCAGATTACCATGAAAATGAAGGGGAGCTGCAGATTCAGCATCTCCGAAGCTTGTGTCCGGCTGCTTCCAGGAGGGGGAAGAGCTGGTGGCCAAAAACAAGAGTCTCCCAGGCACGGAGGGGCACGGAGCCGCCAGCTGGGGGGTCCCGGAGGCCTCGGGAGCCCACACCGGCCACGGGCAAGGTGCGGGCAGAGGGGGCTGCTCTTCACCCCGTGCTCCGCACGTGGCAGCAAACGGTGCCGTGGGCCCATTGCCTTGGCCAGCCACACCGCGGCACCACCGCAGGCAGACAGCCGGGGCTGGGCCACCTCCCCGTGCGGCCGGCCAGGTGCCAGGCGCCCATGACTGCGACGAGCCCGAGCTCAGGTGTTTGGCTGCCGGCCCAGCCGGTGAGGAGCGTCCGGTGGCCTGTCCCAGGTGTCCCGGCGGCGTTGCCACCCCGAGCCGGCCCGCAGGTGGCAATGGGGAAGGGGAGGGCTGGGGGCCGCGGCGGCCGTGCGGGGCTGAGACGGATGTGCAGGTTATTTATAGTGGGTGGCAGGAGGACAATTCTTCCAAACTAAAAATTACTCCTAAACCACAGCATAAATTTCAGCTGACAGCAGACAGCCAGTGAAGTAAATGGGGAGGAAGCTGAGCGGGCTGCAACATTTCTGTTGTTGCTTGCTATTAAAAGATAGGGGCAAGGAAGACAGAAAAAAATATCTGTAAGGTGTGGGATTACACATTTCTTGGAGTAATTACATCCACAATTCTACTGGGGTGACAGGGAGCTCCCCATAATCACCACCAAAGAGGCTACAGACTAATGTGCTCTAATGAGAAGGGAAGACTTTTTTTTTCCTCCCTCCTTCTCTGCCTTTCATGTCCTGATTGTTCAGAGCTGAGAGCTGCCCCTCTTCGCCAGGGGTGCGCGGCATTCAGTATACGCTTCCTAGCACCACAGAAAAGAAAAGCCCACTCTCCCCCTTTGTTTTGCACATGAAAAGCTCTCTTTCCCTCTGTCAACTGAATGCCATAAGACAAGGTCCTTCAGTGCACGCAGAGTTTGGGCAATCCTTGCCATCACTGGCTCCCCCGGCTCCCTGTGCCGGACAGCATTAAAAATAAACACAGAGGAAATCTCCAGTTCCATTCGAAAAGCACCTGGGAGCGTTTAGGAGGCTCCTCGGCGGGATGGAGGAAGCTTCCCTCCTTCCTCCCTCCTCCTCTCTCTGGTGTGGGGTTGGTTTCTGCTCAGCTCCACTGTGTTTGTTCCACAGGGGTTGAGGCAGTTTTCCCAAAGATTTCTACCCCCCAAAAAAAAGAACAAGAGGAGAGCGGGTTAAGGAAGGGAAGCAGGAGGAGAGGGAAGCAGTTCCCTGGGGATGGAGGTGGCAGGAGGGAGGCTGCCCGCGGGCACCAGCGGTGCGAGGAGCCGCAGTGCCGGGGCAGCACCCGCCATGCCAGAGGGGGCTGCCAGTGACAACTCAGCCGTGGCTGCCCTGTGGTCCCCTGCGAGGAAATCATGGGGTGAAATTGCAGCTCGGGCACTTCCCTGCGGCCGGGATTTCACACCCTGCCCAGGAGCTTCGCTGAAGCAGCAGGAAATGCCTTGGACAAGGGAGAAGAAAAGCCTGGGATGGGGAGCAACGGCGGGTGCCCGGGGTGGTGGGTCGCAGCTGGGTGCTTCCATGGGTGCTGGGGATGAAATCAGACCGGGAGCCGGCTGCTGCAGCCAGGAACAGGCAGAGCACCGCTGCCTGCACCATGCCCTCCCTGCCCACCGCCGGCTGCCCACCCTTGCAGTGGCGGCATGCGGGGACCCATCGCTGCCACCGCACCATGCCACCCCCGGGGCCACGCGGTCCCTGTCAGACACGGCGCTCGTCTGGGCGCGTCCCCGAGGCTGCAGTGGTCACAGCCCCAAAAAGCAAAATTCCCTCCCTCTGGCCCGGCAGGCGGCGGGAGCGTCTCTGTCCCCGCGTCGAACAAAAGGAAAGAGCCACTTGTCAGCTCTTCAGTCAGTCAATATTTCACTGAACTTTGTTTTCCCTATTTAGTACAATTAAAATCCCAAGGAGAAGTCTTGTATAAATCAAAGTTCTTTTAAAGTGTACCACGCAGACACGCATATCGGTGCCTCTGCACAGCGTGTGCCAGTAAAAAATATGCAACCCCCTTTGGCAACACAAGCAGAAATAAGCAATTTAGGATCTTAAAAGATAAAAGATAATAAAAGTAATTAAGATAATTAACCACCCTGAAGAGAGAAGAATTTACTGCTGTAAATTTTGTACTTAGTTTTAGATGGCAATATTGCAGCTGCCACTCCACTTAATATACAGCACATCAAGGCGTGCTGCCTCCGCGGCGCCGTGAGCCGAGAGGGGCTTGCCGCAGCACGGCTGCCAGCGGTCACGCCACGTGAGGTTTTGAGAAGTCCTGCCCAAGATCTGAGCTGCTGGGACTGCAGGTCACCCCCCTCCCGCCTGGAAAGCAAACAGCTCTGGGTGATGGCAAAGCAGCCGGGCACTGGGGATGGGACGGGACGGGATGGGGCTGCTTAGCTCTCAGCCAGAGCCCGCGTGGTCCCGGCTCGCGCTGGGGCGAGTCCATTGGCCGCACAGGACCAGGAATAGACAAGTGCTCCTTTTCTCATCAACCATTTGCCACGATTCCAAACAAGTGTGTTGTCTCTTGCTGGCTGTCATGTTTCAGACGAACCACCTGTGAGCGTCCCAAAGGATCCAAAACACTCCTCGAAATTCTCCGTTGCCTGCAAAGCTAGGCTGCTGCTGTGCTTTAGTGAGCACACATCATGCTACTGGTATTGCCTTGTTGTTTCCTCTTCTCCCCATCCGTCTGGATCCATCTGTTGTGACCCAGCTCCACTAACAAGCTTTCTGGGCTAAGGAGTGCTTTCAGCTCCATGTTAAGTAGTCCCCGGCACAGAGGGAGCACAGCCACAGCCAGGAGCGCTGGCCAAGGCTGCAACACCACCCCTCCTCTTCCTCCTCGGCTTCTCCCAATGCTGCTCTGCCCCGCGGGACGCTGCACAGAGGGCTCAGGAGAGCTGTCCTGCCACGGCTGCCGGGACCACCACGGGCCAGCGCCGCCTTTGCTCTTTTTGGTCTCTGTCTCTTTGCAAGGAAACTCTTTCATTACACGAATATCCGCAGTCCCACTCTCCTCACTGACACCAGCCCTTCGCAGTGTGCGGTTTCTCTGCAAGATCAGTCAATTCTTTCTCCAATTAGCTATACCAAAATAGTCCTGGCCGGTTGGGTGCTGAGCCAGTGGCTCTATGTATCTTTGTGTTTACTGAGCCGACACTCCACGACCCCAGCACACGCACGGGGCTGATCCACAGCCCTCTGCTCGGCGCTTTACACGGCACAAACCCAGATACCGCGGCATTCACACAATTTCCCTTCTGATAAAAAACCCAACTTGAGGAGCAGCACACTGGTGACAGCCTCCGAGTGCACGCCGAGGCAACGGCTCTGGGTTTTGCTGTGTCGGGCTGCCCGCTCTCTCCTCCCCTCCTGCCGGGTCCCCTTCTCGCTCCCCATCACCAGCCCGGCCCAACTGCTCATCCCCACATATCTGTGCCATGGTGCACAGGCACCTGAGCCGAGCCCAGGGGTCCCTGCTGCTGGCGGGGGGACCCTCCCTGCTCCCGGGGCTGCTGCCTCCACCGGCATCACCTCCAGCGCTGCCTGGACTTCTCCAGGAACCGCTGCCACTCCTTAATGTGGCACAGAACTAACCCAGGGAAAGATCCAGGTGGGAGCTGACCCGATTCATTAGCAGGCAGAGAACCAACAAGCTCAGTGCCAGCACCTGTGAGACGCAGGGGACTGTGGCAGGGAAGGAGGGCAGGATGGCGGTGGGAGGACATCCGCCTGCCCGCTGTGGTCTGTGCCCTTGCCGGAGGGGTGGCTTTGCGGACACACATCTGGCAGCGGAGCCCACAGCTGCCTTCGGCCGTTGGCAGGCTCCCGCGCCCGCCACGCTCAAGCACTTCCAGAGAAACCACATCCTGAAAGCACCGTCCCCACACAGAGGAAGGGAGCTCGGCTGTGACACCGTGCAAGAAAGACAGAGAGGGGGTGACTTAGCTCACGAGCAGAGGAGTCACCTGGATGTAAAAGAGGGAAGGTTGCAGGTGAAACCATTCCCTGGTGACACAAGGCAGATCCAAGAGGCAGGAGACTGGCCGTCACTCATGTTAGGGGACAGGCAGGGGCCTCGCAAGAGCATCAGCCCCATGAACCCTCATGCCACGGATCCAGCCTCCCTCTCCCCCTCCAAAACCAGGCTGTATGTGCAGAGTGACCCCAAAAGTCTTCAACTCCAGCTTTTTCCATACTGTCCAGCATCACACCATGTCTCCCATGCAGTGCCCAGCTCACAGCTTCGCTGGGGTCCCCTGGCCATCAGCAGAGCCCCCCAAAGCCTCTGGTTACCCCTCACAGCCCTTAGCTCCACGTGGGCTTTCACCTCCTTGGGTTCATCCCTAAGGACCTACGCAATGGTTTCACATTCCTCCTCCGTTGCCCGCCCTTGTCTCCCTTCTCGCACACTCTCTTTTAGCGCGTTCGCTCGTTAGGAAGCCCCTTGTTCAGCCAAGCTGGCCTGGCAGAGCCGCTGCTCTGCACGCCTGGGCCAGAGCTGGACCGGGAAGAGTTTGGAAAAGAGTTGGAAGCAATTACAGTTTATTGAAACCAGTCTGTCCAGTGAGCGTAGACATGAAAAGGGGGAGCGACACCAGGGCTATGGGGAGAGCAAGATAAGATCCAGCATGGTTTTAGCTCACTTTTCTAATTAAATGCAATTTATGGGACTGGGCTGTCCATGCCTGTCTGTATCTGGCTACATGTCTGCTATAATAACTTTTTAATCTCCTGGCAGATTTCAACCAATGGGGGACAATGACATTCCTCCACGTTCCATGACAAAGGGCTCCTGCGTGGGGAAGCGTGTCCCTGCCCAGGGCTGGGCTCACCCATCACCGCGCAGAGGACGGGCAGGGGCGAAGGCTCTTACAAACCGCCCCAACTATGGGAAAACACGGACAGAGCTCACAAATGACGGCGAGAGACAAACTTGGGAGAAACCAGGTCCGGTTCCCAAAGCCGCCGGTCCCTGCGGGAGGTGCCAGCATCACGGATCCAGCATGGCCACCCCATCCCGGCCACCCTCCCTGGCCCTGCACGTCGCTCCTGGTTTTCCTCATTTTGTGCAGGGCAAGGTCAGCAAAGGCTGTTCCCGTGCCAGTGCGAGGGGAAAGCAATGATTTGAGCAGGGCTGGGGGCTCGAGGGGCAGGAAAGCAGTGGGGAAGGGGGATTGCAGCAGGGCTTGGGGCAAGTCCTGCCCGGCCAAGCATGGGAAAGCCCCCACCGCTGCCGCGCAGTCCCCCACGAGCTGAGGGAACACGGCCGTGCAAAATATGGGGGGTAGGGGGGATGCTGACACGTGCAAACGGGGAAGCGCAAAACACGGCAGGGCTCAGCCCAGCCCTCGCCGGCTCTGCTGGGTATCATTAACCTGAGAGCAGCTCACTGCAAACACGCAGAAAATGTTTATTTGCCATAGGAAACTGAAGTCCCAGATCTCCTCCTCCTCGTCTGCCATCAGTTAACCCAATTTATTGTATTGTAAATCTCGGGAACATGCGTGGGCAAGCCCTCGGCCAGCAGCCCCCCTGGCCAGGGACCAAACCCAGCGGCTTGGTCCCGGGGCAGGTACATGGCCAGAGCCCGGGCCCGGCCAGGAGCAGCTGGGGCTGAATTTCTGTTTGGAGCAGGGGGGCCTGGACTGAGCACACAGCCCCGCGGCAGAGGGAAGCAGACGGGATTATGCAAGAGACCCTTTTTGGCTCTCGTCCCTGCGGTTCTGCACAGTTCCCGCAAGCTGCAAATAACAACAGGGGAAGAAGTATTTCCATTAATAACATATCAAGCACTCCGTCTGCTCCTTTGTTTTTCCTCTCTTGTGTATTTAAGCATGGAGGGTCTGCCCGCGGTGAAGGGGGATGTGGCAAGAGTAAGCACCTGGTGCCCCCAGCACCTCCTGCGGCCGAGAGCCCAGAGCCCTGCAGACACCCGCTGCAGCCCCAGGCACCGCAGCCCTTCAGCCCTGCCCGTTTCATCTCCCGAGAGCTGCATCTGAGCCCCGGCAGCGCCGACATCCAGCAGAGACGGCCCTGGGAACCTGAATATTCACCAACCCACCCTGAACTACACAGTCAGCTCTAAATGGACAATAAGCTTTACTTTTTTTAATGGCATAAATCATAGAATTAAGAGAATCAACCCAGATGCTTAGAAGTTAACCAACAGTCTGACAAATGTGTATTCACCAGAAAACAGCTATCGAGACCTTGTAAAGGAGGAAATTTTTGTGGGCGTCACAAACTTTTTGTGACTATCTTGGAAAGAGGCAGCATCTGGCTGTAAAGTATCCAATCGTGTTAAAAGACACACCTTGTATTTCCAAAAAGGAGAGTTTTTCCAGAACAGCAAAACTCATAAAATGTCTCTTATTTCAGAATTTTAATTATGAAATTTGCAGCTGCTGTTTTTTTAATTTTAGTTATGAAATTTGCAGATCCCCAGGAGCCACGTGCCGCACAGTCCAACTCTCGGGGTGAGTGCCCCGCCCCTGGGGGAAGGAGCGACAGACCTCAGCCCCTGGGTCTCCCCTGCTCAACCGCTTGTGCTCTCAGGGCTCATCCAGCGAGGCTGGATGTCTGCTGTCCCATTTCCCCTTCTCCTCCAGCAGAGAGTGAGAATCCTTCAAATCTTCCTGAAAATGCAAATGCTACTTCATCTTGCTAATTGTCTCCTCATTCACCCTGCTCTTGAGAAACACAGAAAGTGTTGAGGTCTATCAGCTCTCTTTAAAACACTCTTCGGTTTGGGGCCGATGGAGAAGGGTGAATGTCTGTATTGTGCACACAAGCAATTTCAGCAGCTCGGGAGCCTCCTCATTTCTTTTAAAATACAACCTTCAAGTATTCTCTTCATCATTTTTCAAATCCTTTTGTAACTGTCTATTGTTCGGCACAAGAAGCTCTTAGGGCCGAGGCTGAGTTTCATTTAATTAGTGAGAGGCAGAGCGAGCGCTGGCGAGCGCTGACCGTGCCGGCGGCGCTGCTCAGACCCCGGGAGTGGGGCAGCAAAGGCACCTCCAGGCCCTCCGAGCCCAGGTCCCCTGTTCAAAAATGACCGTTTGCTTGTTGCAGATTGATGGCACTTACACCCCTCTGAGCCAAATCAATTTTGGACTGTGGTTTGAGCATTTGCATCACTTAGGGGCGTTTTGAGAAAGTATCTTAACAGCTAAAATTGGAATGAGGTTGGGGGTTCCTGGGTGCTGGTTGAGCTCAGCAGGCGGGTGGGCAGGGAGAGGGTCAGAGGAACAGCCTGGGGAGGAGGACGAGCGTTTGGGGCTCCCAGCACAGGACGGACACTGGCGCTGAGCGCTCTGCTGCACCGAGCTGCCGCGCGCAGAAGCCGGTCTGCGTCTCAACAGAACGGAGACGAAGCCAAGCAGCCCTGGAGCAGGCATGCGCTTTCATCTACCCTCTGCAAATCTTTGTCCAGCAATTCCAGCATCAGAGCTGCTTGCAGGGAAACCTGAGAGGGAGGAGTTAAGCAAAAAATCAGCAGAAAAATCAGTTTATTTTATTCTGGAGTGACAAATGTATTTTTAAATGAAATCCAGAAGTGTTGCCAATGAGCCTTTGTTTGCTCTCGCACAAAAGTCCCCGGCCAGGCGCTGAGGAGCAGCGGGCGGGGGGAGGAGGAGGAGAAGGAGGAGGAGGAGGAGGAGGAGGAGGAGGAGGAGGAGGAGGAGGAGGAGGAGAAGGAGGAGGAGGAGGAGGAGGAGGAGGAGGAGGAGGAGGAGGAGAGCAGCACCGCTGAGGCCCTTCTCAGCTGCATTCCAAGGGGCTTTCTGAAAAGAATGAAGTGTTGAGCGTTTGCCAAATAAAAGAGGGGGGCAAAGGTTGCTATTTATCCCAGAAAAGTAGCCAACATTATGTCTATTGATGGGAAGGAACCTGAAGAATTGTGGGAAGGAAGAAAGTTACTTCAGCTGCCAATCAAAGGCCCAAATTTCCATGAGCTGCCAATCATAATTAAAAGGAATGTGGCAGTTCAGGAAGGTCGCGGCAGCAAGGATCTCCCTGAATAAACATCGGGTCCCAATTGAAAACCACTCCAAAGGCTCCGAGTGATAAAAACAGTAACATCTACATTGGTAGTTGTTGTTGGTAGTCTCTTGCAGAGACTACTCTTTTTCCCTGAGGCCAGGGATCGTCCCCAGACCTGAGTGTTTTATTTACACTTGTAAGGGCGCAGACCTGGGGCACAGGTGGGCCCCCCGGGGCTGCCCCCTGCAGCAGCCCAGCCCAGCCACTCACTTCCCAGAGGATTTTGGGGTGGTTTTCCCACAAAGCTGCAAAGCAGGAAAACACTTGTATTGTCTGGCCAATACAACCTTTCCCAAAGGTGGCTGTGCCTGATGCCGACAGCGTCTGAACCGCTCGCAGCCCCGGTCAGTCCAGCCCATCAGCCCTCCGTGTCATCTTAGGCTATTTTTGAAAACAAGTGCAAATCCTCTCACCTCCTCTGTTCAGCATCAAGGGTGACTTTCATCATGAGAAAAAATGCAGATGGATACAACACAGGCCCCGCGCAGCTCAGCAGCGCACTGCAAGATTCAGGCTATTTAGGCTTTTCTTGGTAACAACTTTTCTAACTGACAGCACAACTAACTGGAATAAAGACAGCTCGGCATCCCGGGGAAGATGAGGCTAAAATCCACCACGAAAGCCAGCTCTACGGAGGGTCCGAGGCCACAACGGGGTGGGAGCTCTGCAAGGGGCCGTGCTGCTGCCGCGGGACTGGGCTGACTCCACGTGTCCACCCGTGGGATGATGGTCCCCGCGGATCCCGAGGGATGGGCAGCATTCTCAAGGTGCCACGAAGCTTGTCCCTGAGCCAGCCCACATCCCGTGTGCACCGAGGCGAGGGGACCGCCCCGTGCTGCAGCTCTTCGTGCAGGAGACAGTTCCCACCTTACTGGTAAATGGGCCAGTAATCTGGGATGTGATGGCAGAAGTTCCAGAAATAAGCAGTGAAGCTTCCCCCCTCCGCCAAAAAGGGTTCATAATAAGACCTGGGGAGCACGACACGAGCTGCTCAAGCTGCAACTGCCCGGCCAGGGGAGCAGCCTCGTGAGCACAGGCAGGGCTGGGAGTGCAGGCAGCCCTCACACACCAGCTTTCCAGGAGCTGCTCTCTTCCAACCACAGACTGGTAAGGAGAAAATTGTTTCTGGGCAGGGAACCAGCAAAGGGCCCCTGAGGCTGAAGTGGGCTGTAAGGGAGGCACAGACGCGGGCAGGACCCCCTGCCAGGAGTAATTCCACCCTCACCAGACAAATTCTCTTACACGTTCAGGCTTTTTTTCAGTCCCAAACACACTTTTCCCCCAGGATGCTGCTCAGCACCCGGTGATGGCAAAGAAAATCTCTTTTGCATCCAACCACACTGTTTTGTTCTGGGCTGCTCTAACACACCCGCCAGTAAAGCCACACAATGGGTGCTGCTGATGTTTAAATATCCCTTCCAGTATGCACACAGCCATCCAGTTCCAGTGTACACGCATCTAAAAAGGCCACCAAATACCAATGGACTGGATAAAAAGGCAGTATGTAAGCTGTAAGTTAGGCACTGTGCAAGACATACCAGTGCTTGTCTAACAGAGCTGACAGTAATTCCCTGCGCTGGCAGACACAATGGACAGGCACCTCGAATATAGGCAGTGACATTTGGAGCAGAGAGGAAAGCTCCTTCCCGTGTTCCTCCTGTGGGCTCTTCCAGCCTCCACATCCCCTAAGGTGAAATTCAGCACTGGACATGACTTCTCCTGGTGTGGTAAACTGGGTTTAGTGAGCTCAGCCTGCAGAGCAGCGTGTCCGGCGCAGGCATTTGCATGCAGGCGTGTGCGGGGGTGCGCGCCGCCGCTGCGGGTCTTCCCTGGGCTGCTGGAAGCACTTGACACGTGGTGGTAATGCAATGTGACTTCCAGCTCCACGCTGCCTGCTGCAACATGCTCCCCTTCCGACTGGCACAGATGCATGATATTTCACTCAATGCCTTCAGAGTCTTTTTGTTCTAAATGTATTTAAAAATTAGATGTTTAACTGCCTCTATGGAGATGGGGCTTTAGAGGCAAAAATGAAACCTCGAACAGAAACAGTGATAAAATGCAACTGTGAGCTTGATTGAAAAAATACACTGTACAGTAATTTCCTCGGCAGCCATAATCATTCAAATAGCCTGGCACTGGCACAACAATATTTAAAATAAATTGAAGCAAACAAAATGCATTTTATGCCCACTCCTATCTTCAGCTGTGCAGTTTTATGTGTGGAGGCACCTGGCAGAAATCTTGCTGGAGAAAAGGACTTTAGGGCCATTTATTGTACTGCAAAAATGTCAAGCAAAAGCACTAGCATTTAACTTGGTGGCCCCCCCGTGACTTGTCAGCATGGGGAGAGCCTCTGACTGCAGCCGGAGCAGGGTGGGCATCCCCGGTGCTGTGCCAGGGGCTCTCGCTGGGCAAGAGGCTGGGCAGGGGCTGAGTCAGACCCACCTCTGCCCTCGCTGGGACGGCTCCATCCGCGGAAGCTTCCTCAGGACATTTGCAGGAGAAGGGGATGGACCAGCATCTTCCGAGGATGATGCAGTGAGATCGCCCCAGCTCAGCGCCGAGGCTCTCGCCTCGCTCCGTGGGGATGACAGGGAGAGGGTCCAGCCGGACCCTGCCCAACGCCAACCCCAGGGTGGCCCAGGAATGTGGGGGTGGCTCGGGGGGCTGGTGGCATCCCCCAGGGTCGGTGGCACCGCCAGCCAGGTGCCTCCACCAGTGCCCAGCTCAGGCTCCACACAGGGCTCATCCGTCATGCCCTTGATGTTTAATTAGGAGGAAAGTCCGCTCCGTCTTACCGCTCGGCTTGCACCTCGGCGGGGCCGGGGAAGATAAGCTCTATGACACGCACATGATAGAGTACAAATAGTGTCTGTCGCATGATGTATAGAGCCATCTGCGCAGCGCGCTCCGCTCCCGCTCTCCCTCCCTCCCTCCCATTCACTCCCCTTCCTCTTTCTCTTTTTACGTTCATTTACTCTGTGGTCAGGTGCCGAGTGTGTGTCTGAAGATGTCTCATTTGTCCGGGTGTCAGCGCCGTTTAATGCGCAGGGGAGAGCTGGGGGGGGCTGTGGCTGCACACCCATGGCCGCCCCGCTCCCCGGGGGGGGGTCCCCGCTTCCCCACTGCTCCCCACTGCAGCTGGGGCAGCCCCACGGGGACAGGGACCCGCCGGGCACAGCTCTGGGGAGAGATTCCCCACAAGAGCATCATCGGAAGGAGGGAAGCCCCGGGGGGAGCTGTGCTTCCCACCAGGGTCTGGGGGTGTCACAGCCCTGGGGCGCACCTGGGGCCTGCACCCCACCCACAGCGCCCGTGCCCGAGCCCTGACAAGGGGCACAATGTGTGCCCAGGGCCTCTGTGGCACTCCCAGGCCATCACAGGGGGTTCAGGCATCACCCTCCGGTGCAGGCAGAGAGCCGCTCTCAGCGTCCCTGGCCAGGCGGGACAGCTCTGCGCAGAGTCAGTGTCACAGACGAGTCACATAGATCCAAGGCCGTGCAACACGAGAGTGGAAAACGAGCTCATCACGAACGTGCCCTCGTCTGAGCGGTGTTAACCCCAGGCCGCCCTGGGCACTGAGCACCCCGAGTGCCACCGGGACGCTGGCGTGGGGGGCCCAGCCCTGCACCCGCTGCTGCGCAGCCGCTGGCTCCGCTCCCAGCGCGCACGAACCCCCTGGAGCCAGCGCATTTTCGGGGGATGCTGTAATCTCGCAGGCTGCCCTCCCCGATCCCCGGGGGAGGTTTCACTTTGCTCCTCCCGCGGCAAGTCGGTAACAGCCCTCCCCGTCCCCGGCTGCCACAGATGTGAGTTTTTAGGGAATTCATAGCGTGTCAGAGGAGCCCCCCGGCGCCAGCCTCGCCCGGCAGCGCAGGGCAGGGACGGCAGCAGAAGCAGCCCCACGCCCCGGCTGTCCCTGCTCGCCGAGGGGTCACCCCCGGGGACACCCGTGTGCTCGCCCCATGAGGGCATCGAATCCGCACATGTCTGCGCGGCAGCGGGGCCTGCTCCCCCGCAGGGGTGCCAGAAATGGCGCTCAGATAATCAATACCAGCGGCCGCCGGGTTTACAAACTGCATATCGTTCATGCAAATGGCAAATGATGAAAAATAGCACTTAACTGCCCTTTGTGCATAGACAGCTGGAAAAGTTTGCCCTTTTCTTAGTGTTAGTTAAGGCTAACATTAAAATACTCTCTATGTTCTTGGTGCCTGGATAATATATTTTATATAAGTTTAATAAAAAAAATTGCTAAGATCATTGGAAGGGTAAATAACTGCCATGCTGACATTGCTTCTATTTAAATCAGCTACACACTGCGTGCGTACATCGTTTGCATAAAACAATATTCAAGTAGGGTGATTTTAATGTTCTGTGCTATTTCTGACTCTCTCTGGATTGCTGTTTGCATATATTTGCATACCCTAGGAGAATTAAACTAGGAGTATGTAAATGAGCTCGCAGGCTCTGTGGTGGAGGAGTTTCTTCAGTTCTACAAAGCAGCTCCCCCAGCCTCCCCTGCCGCCGGGCTGCCCCCGCTCCCCGGCCGGGGCCGGGGGGAGCAGAGGGACCCCCCCGTCGTCCCTGGGGGCCTCGGCAAGCCTGGCCAGGGCGGAGGCAGGAGCTGCACAGGGGAGGCGCAGGGCAATAACCCCCCCTCGGGTTTCTGCTGCTGCCTCCTCCCGTGCCCCCCCCCCCCGAGGATCTCGCGTCCCCCAGGCGAGGCCCCAGCTCTGCGCCTTGCTTCTCCCCCGGGACCCGGCTCTCATTTCCAGCCAGGGCTCTGGACAAAGGGGCAGGCACGCATCGGGGAGCAGCAGAGCACACCCGCTCCTCGGCGTTGCCCCCAGGGGGGAGCAGGAAAAAGGAGCGACGATGGTTGTTTCTATAGGGGCTGAGCAAACCATTGCCATCAGAATAAATCCGCATCCCTCCCGCTGGACTGGGCTGCTCCGCGCCCCACCACCCTCGCCATATGGCACAGCGGTACCAAACACTGGGGCATCTCCACACTTCCCAGTTCCTGCTGAGACACCGAGGTCCAAAAATCCTAAACAAAGGCTCTCCTGGAGCTCCCTGCCCTTCCAAGGGGAGTGAGGATGGTGGGAACAATTTTCAGTGCCGTGTGATGAATCTCCAAGAGGCCACATGGGGGCTTAATTAAGCAGCCTGGTGAAGTCTCAAATTTTCCTACTGATAATTGCTGAGCAGCCTTTATACAGTCTGCCTTTCCCCACCGGCAAAACTGAGGAAACACAGCCAAGGTCTTGGCCGCAACAGGGTCGCCTCTGCAGCGTGGGCAGCTGGATGCCCGGCTCCTCCGGCAGAATCCTGGTGCAAAGCCCCGCAGGGCTCAGGGTGCTCGTGCCCCTAGTGACAGTTATGCATTCAGGGAGATGCCTCTCCCCCTCGCCGTGAGGCCAGGCACCCCTCGAGGGCAGCTTTGTACACACCCTGTTCACCTTCTTTCCCCTGGACATGCCGGGATACGTTCTGAAGAATTAAGCTTCTGACCCCAGTGATAATTTAAAGGACATTCAATTATTTGCGGCAGTTTCCTGCTGTGCCCCTGCACAGCCCACGGCTGGCACCCAGCTGGGCCCTTCCCCAGAAGCTCCCAGCTTTTGTGGACAAACCCATGGAGTCACTGGTGCCTGCACTGATGAGGTGCTGATACCTGCAGGGAGAAGCACCTCAGTGCCCCGAGGGCTGGGCCAGTGCCCTGGCAGCGCTGCTCTGCACCTCTGCTGCAGCGGCGGATCCCAGAGGCGGTGGGTGGGGGGAGACAGGCTTCCAGGATTCCTGTTCCTGCGTGGGAGCGCCCTGGGGACAAGGCACGTCTTGGGCAAAGCGTGGGGGTGCGCAGGCACCGTGGAGCCAGGGCACGTACGGAGCTGGGCAGGGCAGGGCGAGGCGCCCAGGATCAGGTCCCTGAGGGCTTCCCGGCTTAAGGTCTGAGTCTGCCCCTCCTGTGTCCCAGCGAGGCTGACGGAGATCCTGGGGTTTGCAGATGGATCCTGAACTGCCCTTGCACTGGCATCCAGGCGAGCAGCGGGGGCATGCCCTGCATTACGCACGGCGTATCGTCCTTCCGTGCCCGTGAGGGCCAAACCCGGAGTAGCAGCTGCTGGCCAGGACGTGCATGAGAACTGCACCGGCTCCGCCACAGGAGAGGTTCCTCTGAAGCTCGGAGCAGAGCAGTGACCACCGGCCACCCGCTCAGCCCCACGCCGGCGTTTCGCAGAAGGCGAGTCTGTGGCTGCTGTTCCCGTAGCCCAGTAGCTCCACATCCCTCGTTGAAGGCTTCTTTTCAATAATTAAAGAGGTATTGGCTTGTTGAGCTGGAGAGATCATCGCCGTGGAGGGAGTGGTAATAACTTTGCACCACAGAAGGACTTTTTCATTCTCCTGCTGATCATGACTTGGCTTTACTGTAAATTAAACACATCCTCACCGACACCTGAAGGTTAAGGGGGATTTTCTTGCACTAAATCAAAGCGGACACTGGTTTCTTCTGCAAGAAGAATCTGAACTGGCTTAAAAGGTCAAACAGTTCGACACAGGATTTGGGTGGTTGTTTAAGGTCATCAGGCAGCCTGCTCTTGTCAATACATCAATTATTAACAAGTCATTGGAGTTAAAGTGAATTAGTCTTTTCTTTTCCCATTCCGTTAACAGGATTAGCAAACAGTAAATAAAAATAATTGTGGAGGTAAGCAAATCAGGCACTCCAAGGAGCTTGTGCAGCTCCAAGGTATGTGCCAAGGCAAGGTCCCCGTGCTCACCCCCGCAGCACCCCGTGTGCTGCACACCCACTGGGGCTGGGGCCGAGCAAGGCTGCCCAGCCTCTCCTCACTGCTCACACCTCGGCACGGCTCAGCCACCTGGGCTGGCCACCAGCTGAGGAGCACTCGCCAGCCCTTGGGGCCAGGATGGCCTCACGCCCTGGCCCCGCGGCAGGGAGGGATGCTCGCTGCAGGGCCGGTTGCCCCACCGAGCCCTGGACCACCCCGATGCCAGGCAGAGCCCAGGGGCTGTCAGGGGCAGCCAGCAGCCCTCAGGACAGGGCTCTGCTCACACCTTGAACTTCACCCAACAGCAGTCACAGCACACCTTGTTTTTCCAGAAAGCGTAGCTAGCACAAACTGGAGAGGGCTAGGGCAGAAACTAGGTGGTGGGTAACTACCACCAGCTAACACAGGAGACAGAATTTTTTTTCCAATTTGTGGGCTCAGACCGAGCTGCAGCAGCAAAAAGTAATTAAAAGGACAAGAAGAGTGAGACTCTGTGAGGGATTGATTACATGTTTAGCAAAACAAGAAAACATATATTCTTCCCTGTGCTCCATTGCTGCAATAGTGCTAGTGTTACATTTAAATCTCCTCGTGGGGTGGATGGTTACGGCAGCGATCAGCGAGTCGCAGGACGGGCTCCCGGCCGTGGGCAGAGGTGGCCCTGGGAGGGAGCTCGGCCGGCTCTGACGCCCAGTGCTGGGTGTTGGATCCTCGTACTGAGATTCTATTTTTTTGGGGTGTGGAAAAACTTATTTACTTTTTTTATGACATTTTTAATTTTTCATATCCAACTCAGATCAAAATTTTGAAACCAGGGAAAACTGTCAAAAGACTTTTCCTCTTCCCTTCTTCCCAGTAGCAAAATAGGAGTGCAAGGGACGGAAGCAAATGGGAAAAGAAAAACAGAAAAAGAGGAAAAAAAGTAAAAGAATTATTCTTTCACTGGATTTGTGACATGCTTAGAAGAAAAAAATAAAAACCTACAGGGAAACTTTTAAATGTTTTAATAGTCTTTTTATCACATCAAAATTTTAAGATATATTTTTGTCTTGCATTAGTTTTAATAAATGTGTCTTAGCAGTTCATATTATCACTGTTCCTGGACTAATTAAATGTACACATACATTTTTAAATGTTCACTTTACTTCAGCACTCTCTGTTTCAATTTTATTTAAGAGCTTATTTAACACCTTGCACAAAGCCCTTTGAAATTCCTTCCAGAAAATGTCACACCTTGCAGAGAGAATATAGTCTTTCAAGAACATAAAACTACATTTGTACTAACATGCAAATGCATAAATACGCACGGGGGCGGGTGCCCAGATGCCTGGGAAGGCTCTGGGTTCACTTCCCTCCCAGAGCCCCTGGGGGCACAGGGCTGCTCGTTGCTCCCTGAAATCCGTCCTCAGCCCAAGTGCTGCTCGAGAGCTGAGCCAGGGGCTGCAGGCAACGCTGAACCCCCCGGCTCTCGGAACGGAGCACGAACAGGCGGCTGCCGGGAGGCCAGAAGGCGAACAAGCCTCGGCAGGGTTCGTAGGGACACGCCAGGCTGTCGGGGGGCTCACGGTGCCATTTCTGACGTTACACCTGAACACAAACCGCGTGGATCTTCCCAGCAGAGTTGGCCTCACCAGCGTTAAGCCAGCGTGATAACGTAAAGGTTCACGCTCAGCCTTTCTCCCATTCAGTTCTAAAAGATCCCAAACACGTGGGGTTTGGAGGAGTCACTCCAAACCCAGCACACATGTCCTCCAGCTCCTGCCAGTCCTTGGCCAGGCTGCCCGGGGAGGGGGCAGCCCCCCAGCCCGTCCCACAGCCCTGCTCCCGCGGGAGGGCTCGAAGGGACCAGCACGGACAGGGCAGCGTAAAACCGAATGCATATTAAAGCAGCAAAGCTAAAAGCGAGGTCCCCTCTGTGGCTTTAGCACGATTAAAGTGTTTCTCATCCACACCAAGCTTTTCGAAAACGCCAGCCTGAGCATGTTCACCAGCGCTCCCAGCATCGCACCACAAGGCCCCATTTGTCCGTGGCCTAAAATGCCCCCTCTCTTCCAGAGGTGGCCCCCCTCCCCCAAATCCGTGGTATTATTTGTTTAAAGTAAGACACTGGAACTTGTCAGGAGACTTTTTGCAGCATATTGTTTTAAAGAAGACATTCAATTACCTCAGCTGCAATGCTTCACTGTGCTCTGATGATCTACTAAGGAAAAATAACTAATATGTAGCATGTTGTGTCATAGACAATTATAGAGAACATCGCTTTTAAGGAAACAAGACTTGTGCCCAATTGTGCGGGATTTATTAAGTTTGCTGTTTTACAGCAACATGGCAAACTAAGGGAGGGGAACACATTTGCATTTCCTTCTGCAAAACCCTTGCTACAGGAGGGGAGCACTGTTTTTTCCTCCCTTCGTTAAAAGCCAAGGAGCTGGTAGGACTGCAAATGATTGAGATAAACATCTCCACAGACACACGATTATTTCCTCCTTTAGTTTTACACAGCATGAGATTCTTATGTGGAAACAAAGTGATTTGGCTATAGATTTATAGAAGGAGCAAATGATTTGGTCCTACATGATGGAGCATATCATGCATATTCTGTGCCTTCGCTCGTGGGCATACTCAGCTCTGCACACAAGACTGATGGAAGGGAGGCAGGAGGGAGAAGAGCTTGGGAAATGTGACATTATGCACAAGAGGAAATGCTGCTAGGATTTCACAGCTCCTTTGGCGAACAATGTGACTGAGAAATGCACTTACCGGAAAGGATAACTTAATTCATCTGCCGTACAGCAAGCATCTAGGAACCCACACAACAGGCAGAGGGGCCAGGAAAGCACTGGGAACGGCAAGGAATGGGACAGCGGCACCGAGAAGCCCCTGCCAGGCGCACAACCCCTCCTGCCCCTGCCGCCTCCCGCGCTAACACCCCTTGACTGTGTGTCCTCAAAGACCAGGGTATTATCACGACTGTTTGGGCAGTTCTTAGTAATGTTTTTTATTTGAATGCTAATCTCTACACACACAATGAAAGACCCTGCTCCAAGGATCTTACAGTTTAAGACCTTGATCCTGCAGACTTACGAAAGTGCTTCATTTTAAGCGCATGATTAACGCTGTTGACTCTGGTGCTTAAAATTCAGCATGCACATAACTGTTTGGGGCTTTAGCTGACAACTCGAGTTCTCTGGAGATGTTAATGTGCTTTAGCAGAAAACATAACAGTGCATCCATGGGAGGTGCCTACAGAGTCACCCAGAAATAGCACAAGGAACAGCTATTTTTTCCCAGAAAGAGGAGCCTGGGAGCAGTGATACACACTTTCGGTTGGAAGGAGCTGAATTTGATAGGCTTTGGGTGGTGGGCATTTTTGCAAGCATTTGGATGCGAGACATGAAGAAGCTTATGGGGCATGATTGATGGGTGATTTGCAGTCTTCACTAGGAAAGCAAGAGAGGACTAAAAACAATGAATAAGTCTTTATGGAATTCAAAATTCCCACCAAACGCATTTATCTTTTCCGTTTGCTATAAATGGGCCGGGAGTGGGATAGCATTATTTCTCCATTGCTGGAAAGCGAAGGGCAGCCTTCACACCACCCACCACAGTGATAAACAATGTTCTCATGAGCCCACTGCTATTTATAGAAGCAATCCTATTTCTCACATATTTGCCTCTCGGTTACTGAGCAAGGGCACTTTCATGGCCCTGATGGATCTGAGCACATTCAGCCGCTGATCCCAGGGGAGGGGTGCCATTCCAGGGATGCATTGCTCTGTCGCTGCATAAACCATCACCTGTTACAAGCTGGCTTTTCCCAGGCACCGTGCCACGCGGGGTGTAATTCTGTAGCCACAGCACATTAATAGCACAGGTATACACACATCTCTATTTGCTTCCACCTAGGCTGGAGAGCTAGGGAAGGAGAAGGGAGGGGGAAAGGGATTTTAAAGGGTGAATGATCTGCTTTCTGCTGAGAACTCAGGCACATCCAATAACCTCAAGCAGAGAAAATCTCAGCCTGAATTAAAGGCTCTGCTGGTCTGAATTCTCCTAAATATTCTGCACCGGTTGCGAACACTCCAATTTCAGTCTCATCTGCTATCTCATTGTAACATCTCATGAGTTAGTGTCCTTACTTGCTCTGAAATTCTGTAGCCAGAAACCAACTAATGTTTGGGGGAAGATGTGCCAGCAAAGGCGAGACAAGGCAGCTCACTGTCGCTAGCCATGGAAAAACTGGTTGCTCAGAAAGCAGAGGTTGAGCTGCTGCCTCTCCCCGGGGAAGCGGCACAGCCGGGCCCAGCTCCGACACCTCCACAGGGCAGCACCGGACAAGCTGCCTCCCCCAGGGCCCAGGGCCCAGCTGCTTCCCCAGCAGAGGGATCAGGTCACCGCCACCTCCGCTGCACCACGGGCGAGAGGGAAAAGTTGAGTCAAAAGCCAGACCCAAGACCTTGGAACCGCTCACCATCACCATAACACCATGGCAGAGCGGCATGAGCAAAACCCAAACAAGGCTTCCTAGGGCTCTTGGCTGTTCTTCTGTATTTACTTATAAAAATCTCCTGCCTGGGATAGGAACAACCTACACCCTCTGGCCTGGGCGATTTGTATCTGTGCTTTGCTCGTCTTGTTTTCCTCAGTGTGGTATGCACACCCCAGCACAAGGGAATGCAGGGTACTCTTCCCTCCATAGATTTATACTGCCCAGACCCAGGATACCCTCCTCAGCAGACACCCAGGAGATCCCTTTCATGAGAGCTACCAGGCAAGGGAAACCGCCGCCGCATCTGCTCGGGACATGGGCAGCTCTGCGGTGGCACTGCCTCGTGTTTCTCAGGCCAGGCTGTCTCGCACAAGATCTTTGAGCATTCCTTGGTTAATGTGATTTTGATGCAAGAAGGTATTTTGTCCTGGGTAAAATCAATGTCCTGCTATTTCACCTGTGGAAGCTGCCATTTCATAGCTCAGAAACCAGCAAAAAAAAGGTCTGCAGCTGCACTACAGCTTGCCAGGAAACAGGACAGCAGCATGGTCAGTCCCTCCTCAGGTATGGGGCTGGGACTTAAACTGTTTGGGAAAAAGCAGCTCCTAAGAGCAACAGGCTTAAGGGCACAGTCTGCTGATACCAAACCTCAACGAGCCCAGGGCCAGCTTCATGATACAGGTGCTCCTGGCACCGAGACGTGCTCAACCCCCGAGAGATGCTCAGCCCCAAGCCTGGCTGCGAGGACGCGAGCCCCGTGTCCAGGTCGGAGTGTAGCCAGGTGCTTAAAATTTCTGCTGCCTTTCTGCATGGGAATGGAAAAGGGGACTCCAGAAGTGTCAGATCCATCTGACACTAGGAAAATTCTTATAAATAAAACAGTTCCCATAAAATCTGTATGAGATCTCTACAGTCCATCTAATATAGACTGTAATAAAAGAGAGACCTAGTAACGACAGCCAGAGACACCATCTTGTAGCATGAAATCGTATTTTAAGAAGTATAAAAAGAAAAGTAATTTACTCGCTATTAACATTTTTAAAGTGTGCTAGCAAGGAGGGGCGATACATTACTGACACTTTTGGCAATCCAGAGGGGTCTAAGGAGCTCAGCCGGCGCAGGCAGCCTTCCCGCGCTGCTGGTGGGGTGGGACCCCAGCACAGGGACTCCCGGGACGTGACAGCAGCAAACTGTGCCGGGGGGATCTCTGCCACCCTCCCGGTCACCAGCCTTTTGTCCATCAAAGCCTGAGATTTCTTCATTAAACTGACTCTCCCAATCAACCTGAGAACTAGCCAATGTTGCTACAGGTGAGAGTCAAAATCCAAAGGTGTTCGTTGTTCTCTATCATCTTTTGCAAATCCGAGGCATCGCTCTGTCAACCCAAGCCACTCCTCAATTTCACTTTCATAATGTCTGGAAGGGGCAGTGGGTAATTAGACTCAATGCTACACAGATATTTATTCAGCTCTTATGCGTCACCTGTTCAAACCTTTGTCATCAAAGCATTTAGAGCATGAAACCCAATTAAAGATAAACCTCTTGCTGTTACAATGGAATAGCTACAAGAATTAGCACTTAAGCTGCATTAGCAGGAGGCATTTCTAATGATGATGCACCTAAATTTGTCTTTGGTGATTACTCAGGGCACACAAAGGGTAGCTCTCATTTCTGGGTACGTTATCTATCAGGCAGCAATTTCTTCCTGCATCCCTGTGCTGCACGGAGCACAGTCGCCCCGCTGCAGGGTCGGATGTTCCAAGTCATCCCTTGGAAAAGAGGAGGCCACAGCAGGTGAGGCACCTGCAAGAGATCTGCTGGAGGGTCCCTCCGGAGGAGCAAACGGAGACGGGTGTGACAGCTGGGAGGGCGCAGAGAAGCCGAGGCTGGAGCACATCTGAACAAGACTGGGAGGGATGCGCCAGAAAACTTCCTTGAGAATTAATTAAGGGCGGGTGGGAGCCCTGGCACGGGGCAGGGGGGCCAGGGCTCGGCGGGGGCGGCCGCTCGCTGGGCGCAGGGAGCGGGGGCAGGCGCAGGGGCGGCAGCGCCCGTAGGAGACAGGAGCTGCAGGTGCCAGCGGCTCTGCACTGAGCACTGTCTTAATAACAACAATAATTCCCAGCACCACTGCTTCATCTCCACAGCACTCTGCAAGCAGTGATTGAGCCATTCTGCCCTCTAGCAAGAGAGGTTAATATTATTCACTCTCGTCTGCGGAGAAGGACGCAGAACCATGGAGGGGTTATGGGCCAGATAACCAAAAGTGGCTTTTAGTTCTGGGCACTTTCATTTTACAGTGTCTGACCTCTGAGATACTATCAGTCTGATTTTCAAAGGCATTGAGCAGATCCTGCTTTCATTGACCTTAAACACAGAGGTACACAAAATTAAAGGCAACTATAAAAACTCTTGGCCGAAGCGAGCTGCCCGCGACTCAGTGGTCAGAGAGGAAGAGAGGAGGGAGCTGGAGGCTGCTGGAGCTGAGCCCCGTGTACGTCCCCAGCGGTTTTGAGTTTCTTTTACAAAATCAAAGGCCAGCACTGGTGTGGGAACAGACAGGTACGGGCTGGCCATTAACTCACTGAACAGAAAATAGGAAGAAGTTTTCTGCCGTCAGTGTGTGGAGGTGCAGGAGCAACACTCCCACCTCCCACCCCACCTCCTGGGTGTCTCAACATGTCGGCCAATGTGTGATAACAGGCCCAACGTGCGCAACGGGATGACAAAGACCTTTTCCTCCCACTGCCCACCCCAAAAAGGTGCCCCCCCACTCCCCGGCTGCCTGCAGCCTGCCTGCTAAGCAGCCCCCGAGCATCACCGCCGCTCTTCGAGGAGGCGAGGCACAGCATTTTAATTTAAGAGTTAAATACTACTACACGTGTATTACAAAAGTTAGGTAAATTCTTCCTCTCAACTGTCATTACCTAAAAAGCTTCCCAACCCCTAGATTGTAATTATGTACATGAATAATAAAATTAGCATATCCATCAACTAACTCCCCGCTCACTGTAGATAGAGGAGGCCTTTGTGGGAAGTCCTCTGTGCTCAGATTCCAGATCAGCCGCAGCCACTGAGGCCGCCGTGGGAACCGCCGTGGCCGGCTGATGGAAATCCAGAGTTTAACTGGGATCCGGTGAGAAGATGGCGAAGCCGGGGGCCGGCACCCGTGCGGTTCCCACTGCCCCAGCATCCCTGTGCCCCAGCAGCTGGGCGGCATGCAGGGAGGCACGGGGCCAGCGAGGGATGGCGAGGGTGTGCCACGGCCACGCCGACAAAACCCCACGGCTGATGTGGCGCCTTCGTTCAGCAACGGGCGCTGATGAAGCGCCAGCCAGAGCAGCAGCGATGGGAGCGCAGCAGCGGCTCCGTCGGCACCGTGCGCTGCCTGGGGAGGGCCGGCGAGCGAAGCACCGGCACCCGCGAGAACCAGCCCCGGCTCGCTTAAAAACCTGTCAGCATTTCAGGAATGCGCTAAGGGAAACGTAGATGTAGAAATCTTGTACAATGGGAACAACCTTCCCGTGTGCCAGGCTACAAAGACTGCTCCTTGACTGTAATTGGGGACCTGGTAATTAGATGATGGCAAAATGTACCAGAAGCTCAGTTTTCATTCTGTGGTCCAAATTACAAACCATCATATTTTGAAAGTGATGCTGACATTCCTCAGCCAGGAGGCTTTGCCAAAAACAACTCGAGCAAGGCTTGTCTTGGCACAAAATCAAACTCAGGGCCTCAGCAGCGAAACTGAAAACATTTACACAGCTGGACCCAAATCACCCTATTTTCTAAAGAGTTTGTCAGAGCCTGAAGCTCTCTGTATATTTCTGCCTATTTTAAAGGGTCCTGTGTTCTTGCAATCTACCAGCTATCCACATATAGGAAATAAAATACACTAGAAAAAGTGGGTGGTCTTTCTATTACAGTCCAAAAAAATAATCCAGAAAAACCTCACGGGGATAATGAGAACTAGTCCGGTATTTACCCGGTCCATCAATATATGTGCCAGACATATTTTATTTGCATATATAGATATGGAAACCTCATCATTTTGCTGTATGTATGTAATGGCTAATAAATGCATTAGCAAACCACTAATGAAAACAAATTGAAGCCAATGTCACAAATTACGACAGTGTGAGGAATTACCTTTCTGCATTTTTTCCTATCTAAATGTCCTGACTGTATTTTGTTATTACATCAGTCATACGCAGCGCATATGCATTAGACATCAGTCGCTATTACCAGGGTAAATATCATTTGGTCTCTTTAGCATCGCACGCGCCGGCTGCGTGTGCACAGGCGCGGGCAGGCGCGGGCAGGCTGATGACCACCGTGCAGAGCCACCCCAACGCCCGCACCAGCGCTGAGCCCGCAGCTGGGACCGTCCCCGCGCTGCCAGAGGGGACCCAGGAGTGTCACCCGTGCCTGCAGAGAGCTGCCGCGTGCCCGCCACGCCGTCCTGTCTGCTGGGAGCAAGGGCCAAGCAGCACATTGTCATTTTGTGCCTGTTTCTGTGTTTGCCCATGGAAAACGAGTTCAGTTTCACCAGATTCAGGGTAAAGAGCCCAGTGAACCCGGAGAACTGGGACCAACTCATCCCATCCCTGCGGAGGGCTGCCTGGGTGTGTGGTGGGGGCTCCGGCTCCCCCACACCTCTGCCTCCCCCTTCCCACCTCACTAACAAGTTTGGCGTTGGACATTTGTCCCTTTTTCTTTCCCTTCCTGCACGCTGCCTGATTTTTATTTTTTTTCTACTCATAAAAGCAATGAGAGCAAATCCTCTTATGCACCCAGAGATAGTACAGAGCTGGCTTGGGCCGGGGTGGGATTTCTGTAAGACTTCATAGCGGCGGCCCTCGACCTCCCGTTGCCTTCGCAACAGAAACTGGGGTACGACAGTTAGTGAACTTACCTAGTTTGTTTACTATGAAGTCATCAAATCGATTATTTACAATCCCGTAGCACCCAGCAATGGACGCAGTCGCCACTCTCCAAATGCTGTACAAACACAGCACAAAAAACCCCAGTCCCTGCCCCAGGAAATGTAGTTTCTCCTTACAGCCGAGATAATTAACAGACTGTTTGACAGGAATCCCTCTTAAAAGCCCCTCCTATGCTCAGCTGTGATTGCTACCAGAAGACATGGAGGAGCCATTTTTCATAGCTTAACTCAAATTTTTGTGGCTACATGGGGACCTCAAAATCTTGCAAAATTAATTTTTTTTAATGCAAAACCTTTTAAGTAAAAATACTTGTAATTGCAACCTAAAGCGATGTGGGATCTGTGAATGGCTCTCTGATTAATTCTTCTGCTAGGCTGGTCTTTTCTCTGTTCTACCGAACAAGCGTACACATATTATTGGGATTAATGCTGCATAATACATAATTAATGAAACTGCATAAATATGCAGATTTGCAATTGCAGATTGACTGCCACAGCTATATCCCTGAACACTATGGTAACTGATTGGATGTTCATTATTACCATATTTAAAACTGTTTCCCCGTGAACATGTGCAAACAAATAACTCCAGAAGGGCAGGCTGCATTGTTTCAGGCGTTAAGATGATGTCTCCAAACTCGCGGTGAAGGACTGGTGTCGCTGCCAGGTACGGCCCCTCGGGACTAGGCAGACCTCACACGCTCCCTGCAGAGGGTCTTGGGCACCGGAGTGAAATTATCCTCCACATGGAAAGTAAGAATAATGCTCCTTAACTGCTCGCTTACATTTACCACAGCCCTGCCTTTCTGTGCAGGCGCCCAGGATCCAGGCTGGGAGTCGCATCCTCCTAACAAGAACCTCCTGCACTCCTGCCCCGTGGCAGAGCAGAGCTGGAGCAACCCACCACCCCCAGCTACAGACCTCGGTGTGGGCCAGTCTCTCTGGCACAGGGAGAGGCGGTGCACGGGCACCCCCCTGCTGCCCACTGTGGGCAGCTCCAGATAAACAGTTTAAAAAGCCGTGAAATGGGTATATCTGGTGCTGGGAAGTCAGGGCGCTGTCGTACTGGTGTCATAAAAAGCAGGAGAGGCCCGTTGGGGAGAGGGAGGAGATCCTAGCTGGGCATCCCAGTCCAATAGCAGCCACAGACACCAGCAGCGAGAAAGGCTTTGGAAATCCAGAGGTTTCTGGGCATTTCCTCAGACCTTTGGGATGGGGCATTGGCCCATCAGCAAACAGTTCCCAGTCAGTTCCCAAATGTCCTCCATTAACACCCAACAGCCTCACCATCACGGGCTCACTGACACTGTTAAACCCTTGTGGGAGCAAAGGAAAATGGGAACGGGTTGTTTTGGCTAGCATGGCAACGGCTGCATCCTCCGGGATCAGCCTGGGTCCTCGCCCTGCACTTTGCTAAGGGATAGAGATTTCCTTGGATGGCTTCCAGTTCATCACGCAGCCATCAGCTGCTGGGCTCCCGTGCGGTGCTGGTGCTGGGAGCATTGCGAGCGGAACCACGGAAGGTGCGTGTCGGCAATGGGCGTCCCCCGATAACCAGTGGGAGCAGGAGCTCAGGATTTGCCAGTGGATGGAGCCGACTCAGAGCTATCAGTGGGTACGTTTCAGGTGTCTCGAAGCAGCAGCAGATGGCTTGTTTCACTTCGTGCTGTCTGTTTGCACTGCTGAGAATGTCAGGATTTATTGCATGCTGATTCAGATTCAGATCTCACACGGGGAGTTTGATCTGTAGATCTCAGAGTTCTGCCCAAGGAGGACTGCAAGCCCTGTTCCCATTTCTCACATTTACAGGATCAAATTCTTACTTGGAGAAAAGGAAAAGCTTCCCCAAGAGGTATTTGGGAAATGTTTTTACTTTAAAGTACAAGTTTCCTACAGATATCTTCAGATGTTTATTGAGGTGGAATAAATGAAAGTGTAAGTATGCGCTGTCCTTGGAAAGATGAGAATCGCAGCTCGGCGCACCAGAACCGCTTGAGAGTGCAGCCAGGCGCCCGGTCCTGCCTGGGGTGACTTGTGCGTGGGAGAAGCCCTCCCCAAACAGCCCGGGCTCACGGGGAGCCACAGCATTCTGCTCCCTTCAGCCCGCGGTGCTGCCCGGCACCCACACGGACTGCAGCACCTCCCGCCTGTCCCCTTCCTCCCTGCCTCCAGAATCACGCAGCATCTATCCGGCAGTTCAGCGGCTGCCGAGGGGGTATTCCGACCTCCCAACGCCTGCTACGTTTTTAGGCTGCCCTAGAAATGAAAGAAGCATCAGAGGCTCCATGCCCAGCCCCACCCTCTCCCTCTGCCTGCTCTGCGCTCCCCGGCTCCATCGGCCTTATTGCCAGCCCTGCTTCTCTGGCCAGTGGCTCCCAGCCCACCCCAGTCACTCCAGCAGGGAAGAAAGCGGGAAGGGGGGAGGAGAAAATGTGGGGGTTTTACCTAAGTTAGGCTTAATTCTTTCAATGTAGATCAACCTGTACTCAGTAATGAATTTAGCCTGACTACATTTCATGATGAAATATTAATGTTAGCCAGATATTTTCCCTTCTACTCTTGTTCTCTTCTCAGGGAATGACTGCACCCTTCTTCACTGCAAGTGCAACAATCCCTTTCTTCTGAAAAATATCACACAGCAAAAGCAAAGCAGCAGCTTGACCCAAGCTTTGGGAACATGCGAGTCGGCTCAGTCAGAGATGGAGGGCTGGGGGCAGACCTCCTGCAAACCAATCAATCACAACACTTGATCAAGATGAAGACATGCAAGTGAGAGATGAGACCCTCGGAAAGAGAGGAGGGGACAGGTGACCTTAATTGGTCTACTGTTATTGATAGGCCAACTTGTCTTCGTGATGCAAATCACCCTATAAATAAAAGTAAAACAACTACAGGAAGCAATTTGCCGCTTTGTTAGAGTCAAAGTAGACCGAAAATTAAATCAAGACATAGCATCACTACTTCCACGGGGCTCTCTGTAGCAGGCAAGGCCAGGAGCGTGGGTGCCAGCAGAGTCCCAGCTGCCTCGCGGGGCCTCCCGAGGGAGGAGGACGGGGCGATTCCCCATGCAGGCGCCCAGCTCCGGGACCGAGCCAGAGGCGGCGGCGTGGGCATTGCCTCTCCTTGTGCCGCTGCCTCTGGCACTTCTGGGCCCGACAGCCATGTCTCTTGGTTTGCTGTTTTGTTCATGAGGTTTCCACGGGGCACCAGAGGTGAGCTGGGCTGAACCGAGGGGCACCATGGCGCAGAGGTGGACTCGGCACAGCTGCTCCTTGCTGTTAATGGGAGAAACGTACCCAAGTCACAAACACTTCGCTAAAAGCATCTTCTCTGACACCTTAAGTGGGCACTAACCCTGCCTTACATTTCCAAAACACCTTTTAATTTACAGGTCATTATATCTTAATATTTACTTGTTCACTGAAGGAGATGAAGCTGTGCCTGAAGGCTCCTCCAGAGAGGTCCTCCAGCTCTCCGATGACCACAGCCTGGTGTCCCCGCTGTAACAGGAACCAGTCTACTGACGCCGCTTCCTCATCCCTCTGGTTCCTGGGCTTCCCACCTCCCAAAGTGCCTGTGCTCACCTCGGCATGAGTGGATGCTCTGGCATATCCCTCGCTCCCAGGGACAGGCAGGACATGACAAGGACAGAGGAGGGATCGGGGACTTTGTTAGTTTGCTTGTGCCAGGGAAATTAAAATGCATTATTTTGTCACTAAGTTGAAGCTTTTCTCAAAATACTAGAAGTCACAGAGATTTTCTTCAGCCCCAAAGGAGCACTTTTAAGTGCTTCATTTTAAGGAGATACTTCTTTCCCTGTGGTTTTTTTTTTTTCTTTTTCGTGTTTGTTTTCAAACCTGTCAGAAAGCACTAATATTTCCAAGCTTTGTTGTTGTTGTTGTTTTCCTCCTGATCCTTTTCTTTTCAATTTTTGAACATCCTCGCTGGTTTTGAGCGAGTCCCCTGGAGGCTGCACAAGCAGCAGGACTCGATCATGGAACGGGCTGCCTTGCTGGGCGAGCTTCCCCGCTCCTCTGAAGCTTTGAAGCTGCCACTTTAAATTCATGCAGAAGGATTTTGCTTTTGTTTCTTCAGGAAATTATGAAACATTTTGTGAAGCGACATCAATGGGAATAATAAGGGCAGCGACACCTCCCCAGCAAGCGCCCGCTCCCCGGGCACCCAGGCTGTCGCAGGGACAGCACTGCCCACAGCCGGGGGCTCCTGGGTTAAGGGCCAGAAGAAGCCGCCGCATCACGCCCCAGGGCTTCTCCAGCACAGGGCGTTTCATTTCGGCGCTCTCCCCCCACCCCTACCCAAACAACTTGTATAGCTCGCACCTAGCTCCCCGACGGCCACGCTGCCTGTCTTGGACGTGTGAGGAGATGGAAAATACACAACTTCCATGGGTAGTTTTTTCCAGTCAGTCATTACTCTGCCTCCCAGCAGCCCAAACCTTATTTCCATGTTAAATGTCTTGCTTCTGCCTGTAGCCTTTGGCTCCTATTCTGCCTTCTCTGCTAGACTCGAGGCCCTCAGACCCTGGTACTTTCTCGCTGAGAAGGTACTTCAGGATTTAATGAAGGCATTCACTCTTCTTCTTGATCTCATCTGAGCTCTTTAATCTCTTTTTCTGTAACTCATTTTCTTCATCTCGTAAACAATTTTGTGGCTTTCTTTGACACCCTCAACATCCCTTTAAAAACGCTGACACCAGAGCCATACGCAATATTCCAGTGTCCGTCTCACCACCGCCATACAAGTTTACTATGCCATAAAACCGCTTCACCACTCCTACTTACTAATCCTTTTTATATATCCACTGAATGAATTAGGTCTTTATCACAAGGTCAGGGAAGCATGCCTATGTCCTCTGTCCATTGCAACCCTCAGATGCTTTGCGAAGTCGTTAGGGAATGTGATACCCTCTCCTGCTGTGGCAACAAAAACATCATTCTTTCTATGATATGTCTGATTCTGTATTTGCTTATATTAAAATACATTTTGTTTCAAAGGATGCATCTATCTTCAGTAAATGCTCTCAACTGGTATCAATTATATCCTATTTCTTCAATTCTTCATCAAGTTGGTCCCACATCAACTTCTCCATTATTCTGCCCAGGACTGATGTCCAGCCTACCGCTGTCCAGGTGGGGCATCTCACTGGCCTTGCACACTCATAACATGGCCACTGGCCTTACACAGTTTTAGCCACTATTCCACGATTTATTGAACACGAGCACTAGCAGCCCAGCGTCCCCGCCGGGTGTCTGGCACTCCTGAGCACACCTCAGCTAACCAACAGGTAGTGATGGCAAATTGCTCATCCACGTCCTGGGCTTCTGCTCCGTCCAGTTCCCTCCTCTTCAACTCAGGAGCAATTCATGACCACGTGAGCTGTCTGGGGAAATACTGCGTCTGGCTATTCAGTTACCCCTTCTCCAGGATAAAGAGGGATTATTCATCAGTAATTTCAGGCTCAGGCACCCAAGAGAAAAGCCACATGTTCTCCTAAGCGATGGACAAACAAGCTTCTTGCCTCTTGCCAGGGTAGGCACCCAAACCCACCCACGTGGGAGCAGCCGACCAACAGCCAGGCTAAACACACAGCTCGCCAAGTGCCTTTATCTGCAGTTACGGGACACGGAGGATTTCCTTCTGAGCATGCCTTTTCCCTCAGAGTTTTTCTTTCAAACATAAAAGTTCAATGAACTTCATAAATAGTTACTTTCTCTGTAATTAAATCTCTTTTTTGTGTCTGCCACAGGGATTCAGTTCTTTTTTAAAACAAACTAACAATATCTTTTTCCACAGAAAGAGCAGCATGGACTCTGTAAAGGGATTAGGAAAACAGCTTGTGCAAACCTGTGCTCTACAGAGGTGTGCTTACGGAGTCAGGATAGCGTGTGTGCCTGTTACCTTTTCCACTGGTGGAACGTATGAAGAAAAGCAGAGACAGCATACCAGAGAAATAGCTCTCGCAGAGCCCAAAGTCAATAGCTCTCCAGACCCAGCCGTATTTTCACTGTCAGTATTTGATTTTTATTCATTTCTATTAGACGAATGCCTGTGGCATTAATAAGGGATCAATCCCCCTGCACAGGCCCCGTTCAGGCCGTAGTACACGGTAGCGCGTGCTGTAAACTGCTTATGGTGTAGGAACAGGGGAGGAGCACATCGACACCGTGGTCCACACTGTGTCCAACACCTCCTGGGAGCAGGAGAGACGAGACCAGTTGAATTTAAACATGCTGGAGCCAGAGTTGCCCGTGGCTCACCCTGCCTGTGTCCCTACTGCCACGGGCACACGGTGACTCTGTGTCAGGGATGCCATCGACAGTCCCCTCCTGGCTGATTTGGAGAGGGCAGAGCAAGGAGCCGCGCCGGCGCAGGACTGGGCCGGGCAGCTTCCCACAGCGGGCCGGCAGTGGCCGCGGGTTTCTGGAGGGAGATGCGGAGGCACGGCATGTGGTCAGCCCGGCCCAGCTTCCAGCACAAAGACCAAGGTTCTGCAGCAGCTTCCTACAAAGAAGAGCAAGTGTGAAGCCTTGACTGCTTTTCCAAGGGAGACTGATGAGTTTATCACAGTCCTCGGGACAGTGGCAGCTCCGATAGCACAGGGCCCTGGCCAGCACTGACCGCAGTCATCTCTGGCTCCTCCTGCCCTGCAGCACTGCTGCCAGGACACCGACACAGCCGGGGTGTTTGCTGCAGCCAGCTCATGGCTGGATCAAACCCTGCTCTGTCCCTCCCCTGCTCGATGGCCTTCGGGGCAGATCGCACGTGTTTGGGGAAGGGAGTTCCTCACACCCAACGCTTGCTGGGCGCCAGCCACAGCAAGGGCCCCATCTCTGTAACGAGCATTAGGAAATTACTCGCATGCAACACCCACGTGAACTTTGCTCTCAGGTTTCCACCTCCAGGAACAGATTTTTCTTTCTGCTTTTGGGAATTCTTTTTCTCAGCGCGGGTCACCAACCGTTATTTGTCGTCACAACGCTGGGTGCCGTAGCGCAGGAGGAGGTGGCAGCAGCCAGGCAAGCTGCCATCAGGGCTCCCACGGGGTGGGTGTGTGGCCAGAGTGGCTTTGGCATCACCGAGAGGAGGAGCTGTGTCCAGGTCATACGGAGACGGGGCAGCAAACGATGACAACACTGGGTATAGGGTGTGCAGCCTTATTAAATCTGTGTGCTTCGCAGCCTAAGTATCGGTATGACCAGTGACAGGGAAAAGGAAAACGAAACACCAAGAGAGTCTCTTACATGAACAGAAATGCAGCATCATTTCAAGGGTACTGCAGATTGAATCTCCAGAAACAGCTCACCCGAAATCCCCCCGGCACCAGCCCCGTTGCCGGGCTGTGCCCTGGGCGAGGCGCCGCGCTCCCGCTTAGCACAGGGCTGCTCTCAAAGGAAGCTCGTCCTGCAGGGCAGCAGCACCAGAGGCTTCTGCACTGGCCACCCGTCCAACCTCGGACACTGCCCTCTAATCCTACCCCTACAAGTCCCAAGTTGTGCTGGGGGATTTAGAAGGGAAGAGGAATATGATGGAAAAGGTGCACGTGAGGCCGAGAGCAGCTCTGTCCAGAGGAGACCTCGGCGCTGAGCTGACCAAGGGGACAGGGGCTGCCCAGAACCTCCTGTCCAAGAACAGAAAGCTGCCATCACACTGGAACCACTAGTAAGAGAAAGGAGATAAAACCAGAGGGGAAGAGCGGGGGCGGGTGGGGGGGAAGAGGACAATTACATTAACTGAAACAATGTGTTATATTTTAAACATTAAAAACTCATGGCTTTACATGGCAAGTACCTGATGCAGCAAAGGAGGAGAGGGGAAACTGAAGCAATGGTTAAACAATGCACAAGGCAGCCGGCGGGGTCTGTTTTGTATTAAATCCATTTGGAGGCTGAGTTTGCTCCTTTGACAGCTGGCCACACTTGCTCAAAGAGAATAAGAAAGTTTTTGTTTTTTAAAAAAGATGTGTAATGGGTTTCTTATGTACTAGAAAAGAAAAGCTCTCTGAGCTGGATCACCTATTTTCCTGTCAAAAGACTTTGGACAAAACCTAATCATGAATAAAATGCCTCGTGATTTTTCAAAGAGCTCTTTTATTTGAAGTCAGCTTTTCTGAAATGGGAGGCAGGACCTGGGTAATGCGGAGCAGGGCGGGAGGCAGCTCTCACGCCAAGCCTCCATACGGGCCTCCCCAGCGCTGCCATGGGACCGTCCCACGCCAGCCCCGAGCACTGGCCCCATGGACTTGCCTCAGCTCGGTGGCAGGGAACACCTTGCCCCTGCTCCAGGAGCCCCGCGGCCAGGCTGGCTGGCACCAACCACTGTCCCCACTCTCAGCCACTTCCAGTAAGGCCCAGCAGCACCGTGGGGGTCTCATTCATCCCCTGCCACAGGGTTTTACCCCCACAGCTGCACAAGCATCAGTCCCCATGCACAGAAACGGCGACACTAACTGTGCCTCAGACTGTCCTGGAAAGAGCTGAGCTGCGTTTGGGGACAGAGAGCAAAAGCCACCTTCTCTTCTACGCATTCCGTGTGCCAAAGTTACAGAAATACCAGTTCAACCACCACAGAAGGCACCACAAGAGCAATTTTTGGGAAGCAACTTGCTTCACAGAGCACTTTTAAGTGCCATTTCACCTTCTGCTGCACCAGGGTTCCAGCCCACCTGAGCCTGGTGCCAACCACCAGTGAGCAAGCAGGGCAGCACGGATGGGCAGACCCGTCCCCCTCCCCTGGCACCTCCACGCCTGTTGCTATAAAGGTGCCGAGGCCGTGGGAGGAGGAGGATGCACCCACCGCTCCTGGTCAGCTGCCACAGGCCGTGGCTGGACACCTAAACAAGTGCCATGTCCACGTCACTGCAGGGTCGCTGCCCCCCTCGCCCCTGCCCTGCCTGTCCCCCAAGAACCACTCCTGTTCCCCCCCAGCTGCTCACACCGAACACCCTGCCCGGACCCGCGGGGCTGATCCAGACCTGCCCCCCACTCAGTACCTCCGCCGTGGGGCTGAAATCCTGCCGGGCAGAGGCAGCCCATCACCCTGGCACTGCCTCGTGCAGTCAGTCAGACGCCAAGCTCTGCTACCTCCTCTTCATCATTTTAGAGGCAGTAAAGGAATTATCTCTGCACAGGGTCGGGAGAGCCAAGCTCACCCACGGACTGAACGTGTGTTACAGGTCACACAGTGAGGTATCACACAGTCGTGTAGCGGCCCCAGGCTGCACCCACACCACAAGCACCCTGAGCTGGGAGCAGCGGGTCTACCCCAGCACGGAGTCGGCGTGTGCCCGAGGTTGCTGGTGGCCACGGCTGGGATGTGCGAGCAGAGCAGCGCTGGGGCTCTGGTAAGCTTCAGCCTCTGAGGAGCACATCTGAGCTGGAAATATCTCAAGAACAAGTTTTCTCACAAAGTTTCATTGATTCCTGGTTTCTCATGGGATTTTCTGCACTGGTGCTGGTCAAATCCAGGAAGCGCAGAGATGTAGGGGATGCAAGGGCAAAGCCTTGAAAGCTGAAGGGTGTAATTACACCAACATCCACATCCTGGAACAACCTTTATGTGCCTAATGAGAGTGGCACTTGATCTGAATTTGAAAGGCGATGTGCCAGAGGCGTAGGGACTGTGGCTATTTGGAAATGGGAGAGCCACGGTTCCCCCAGCAAACCCAGCTGGGATTTACAGGACTGTTGATGATTTAAAGTTAATCATCCTGCCATCACTCCACCATATTCTCAGTCCTGCTACAGCTCCCTCCGGACCCTGCAGCGCCCAGAGGGAATATGAGCAACTGTAAAGAGACTGGACGATGCAACCTGCTTTCACCAGCTCCCTGGGGCAAACATCTCACGCTCTGACCGGTGCCGGGTAGCAAGACTCTCACATTTACTTCCATAAATTGAGGCAAACCTGAAAACTGTTTTCTGGCTGTTGGTTGGGGTTTTTTTTCCTTGGCCCTTGCCAGTTGTTTATGGACAGAGAAGATTTTCAGCCCTTTGTCATGGACACCCGTTGGTAGAGAGGACCACTGGAATTTTAATTGTCCAAGAGCTCTAATAGGTGTAATAGCCTTGTGTGTTACATATGCATTAATTAAGTAACACTGCATTTAGCTCCAAATCATGCGGAAGGCGCGTGCTGTGTTTGCACAGACATAAATATCTTCTCAGTTAGAGCACAGACTAACAGCTTTGCTCTCTTTGCATTGCGGTATTTCCATTCTGGTGAAAATGGGAGCCTCAGAAAAGCTTACCCCTGGGTAGTCCCGGTTCACTGGGCAAGAGCTCAGCACTTCCACATGTTCTCCTCGCACACGGGCTTTCCGAAACGCTACGGCTTGGAGAATTTGAGCAGCTCTTTGAAGCCTGAGGGTTTCAGCGCAGGGCAAGCCCTCCGCAGCGGTTCGCACGTTACTGATTACCCCCTTGAACAAAAAAAGTGCCTGGCAACCTGTTCGGGGGTCCCTCATTACCCAAATTTCTCAGCCCTGCTGTTTCACTGCAAATACCATCATTGCGGCAACCCGTAAGCTGTAAATACAGTGTTGTGTGCAACTGCAAGGGGAAAGGGGAAACAAAAGGATACAGCATAGTGAATATAATATATTCTCATCCTGATCCACAGGGAACTTCCATGCATTAGATGAGAATGTACCACTAGGTCATCAATGGAGCTGCTTGTTTTAAGCCCCAGTATTGCAGCTTTTACTTTGCTGCTTTAGTGCAACCTGATTCTGACACAAAATGGGAAGTTGGAATAACACATGTTGGATGAGCTCTGATACACTAGCTGGACAAATATTTGGAAGAGTATTCACTTTCACCAGGCAACATTATGCTCTGTGGATTAATTATACAGAATATGGTCCTGACTTGGGTTTGGACGATTAAAGCTGTGCTGGAATTCCGGAGGATTACTTAAATGTGCAGCATTAGTGAAGGTAAAACATCTTCAATATCCCTTTCCTGCAGCCTCCATTTCCTTTATAGAAATATGCAGATTAGTGCTAAGTATTAATCTGCAGAGGCTCCCGGAGCAGGGCTCCTTCCCCTGAAGAGCATTGTGAGGTTTTGGGGAGAGGAGGGGGAGGGCTCTTTGAAAGGGAAATAAAGAGCAGAGAGAAATTTCGTATGTTTGTGAAACAATAACGAGAAACCAGCGACTTATTCCACATGTTTTAGTCAGAAAGAAAAAAGCCTGGATGCAGGCAAAGTAAGTGCAATATATATGTGTAATTAAGAAATGATTTCCTGAGATCTTCCTTAAAACATGTCTGAATACAGATCTTGAATTTGCATAAATAACTTATGCCTTTCACTTTTTCCTTGTGGAAAACACATAACATTGCCTCTCGCTTTCTGATTTTCAGACCCTCCCCAGCTCGGGAGGAGGATTTGCCATATTACGCTATTCTTTCCAATTGTAATCAGCCTTAAATATGAATAAAAGCAGCAAATGGCTGACTGGCACTCAGGGCTTCCCTCCCTCCCCCTGCCCCCCATGGAAGCGGCAGCAGCAACAGCATTGAGTCAGACCGGGAAAGACATGACTGCAGCTCTCGGTTCTCATTAGTATTCATGGAGCATCCGACTCCAGAGAGGATTAATAGACTCTGATGCCTAATATCCTGGAGAACAATTAATTTGCCCACAGTTTTGTCATGGTTGAAAGTCAAATGCTGGAACAGATCGATGCACTGAGCTGCAAGTTGAACACTGCAACCTTCTGCTGGAGCTGAATTTTAATTTTCCCATCATCATTTCCCTCCATTCCCAGCACACCAGTTTTCTAATAGATCTAAAAGCCTCTTACCTTCTTCCATCACATGTTGGTCTTCATAACAAAAGTCCATGTTGATTGTTCAAATATTAGAGCCTTGTATTGCTCTCCATTATGGGATTAGAGATGTTCAAGGCCCCTTGTGTTTTGACCTTTTCCTGTCTCGTTTCTCTTTAAATTGTATGAAAAATGCTAACCTTCTGTAATTAAAATCAAAATAGAACGGAGGAATAAACCTTTTTTCCTAACAATTATTCAGTATGTAGGTTTCCATTTGGACAGAAGTGTTTGTGCAGAAATTAAGGTTGGTGTTTATAAAAGCCTGGTCAACAGCCCTGTTAGGACGCCCGGCAGCGCCGCGGCCGTCCCTGTAACCTGCTCCAGCCTGAGCCCTTGCCCTGGCCCTGCACCGGCCCGAGCTCAGCCTGGGAGCTCACGTCCCTCTTCCACAGACCAGCTGGCCAGGTCGTGCGAGCCCACTAAAGCCAGTGCACACAGGGGAAAAAAATATCAATAAACTGACTTAAGACGGTTGTTGTGGTAAAGCAATGCACACATGGGAACATGCCGGCTGGAGGCACTACCCTGCTCACCCCGCGGGCTGCCCCCCAGTTCTCCCAGTGGAAATAAGAAGGTGTTGCCAGTGGCAGATTTAAGGACCAACACGAAACAAGCCCGTGATAGCAGAAACGGCCCAAGCCCCACCGAACGCAGGCTCACAGCCACCGCCTGCCGCAGCCTCCACTGGGGGTTCCGAGTAAACAGCCCCAGGGGACTGGATTTCCTGTCCTGGCCTTTTGCCTTACTGGGAGACACCCGCCCCCGCCCTGATCTCACTGGTCTCTGCAAATGGGGCAACTGGTTTTAGCTGGAATCCTGAAGAGTGGGAGGCAGGAGTGTCCTGTCCCACCTCCTGGGCTGTGAAGCCGCGATGGGCTGGGAGGGCACATCCTGGCACTGCCCCCCACGTGCTGCTGGGGAGGCTGCCGAAAGAGGGCACGCTTTTTTCCGGAAAAAAAAGGGGCTTAACGGGTTAAGGCCAGAACTGTATGACTCTCCTAGCTATTGTGCTGTTCCCTCAGCTTTCTGGTGTCCAGGCTTTTGTGGTTTAATTACAGTCTGCTCCAAATGGTCTTAGCCAACAGATCAATAGATCAGGAACATTAGAATTGTTAATTTGAATGGCTGATTTGAATTTAAGTGCAACTTCAATTTAATCATTTTAAAAATGAAACAGTGTGTGAGGGCCCTCCTTCTCCTCCTCTACCAGCAAAGCAGCTCCAATGCCCTGCAGGGATCACAAAACTCTCTGACATCCACATTTCCCTTCAGTCAGGAGTTAAGCCCTATGAGCTGCCGGATCATGACAAAAGTGGGGGTTTTAGCAGTCTTTCCTACAAGCATGGTAATCCCAAATCCAGCAGTGATTAACTTGGACTCAAAGCTCCACTGCAGAAATTAATTCTAAATCAGGGTCCTGGCGCCTTGTCTCACCAAACACTTTACAATGCTAATTGGCGATGACTATATGAGCAGGCATAATAATGTCCCAGTTGTCTCAACTTCCCCAATTCATCCAGAAATTCCACAGGCCGCAGGGGTTGCCCCGCTGCCTGCCCAGAGCACGCACAGCCTGGCCCGGGCAGCTGCCGGCCACGGGCCGATGGAGCCACGGGCAGCACCGGGATTTCTGAACGCCGCCAGCGTGGGCTCGCGGCTCCCGGCCAGGGGGTGGGCTGGGCTCTGCTCTCTCCAGCGGGGCTGGAATGGGGCATGCCCTACGTCTGTAGATTCGCCCCTACCATGAACAAAATAAAATCGAAGCACATCAGAAAAGTTATAAGGTAGAGTGTCCGGGGTGTAGCTTTTGCAAGTAAGGCTTAATGGAGATATTAGGAAACAAAAATGAAAAGAAAAGCATATACCAATCTCCTGTAAAAACAACAACAGGTCGGGTCCAAAGCTCTGCTCACTGTACACATGATGCTTTCTGACTATCACACATATATCTAGATTTCATTTTACTTAGCAACCATAAAGTGCCAAGTGGGAGTAATTATTTTTCAATAGTTTTGTTAACCAGTGGAACTTGCTGCCCCAAGATATCTGTCGGGTCAGGAGCACTGTACAGGTCAGGCAGGAGCAGGAGGAGCTGAGGCGGATGGAAGCACAAACTACCATCAAAAGGGCAATAACTTATAAAGGACCATGGATGCTCCACGTGTCAGCTGCTAAATGCGAGGGAGCAGAACGGAGCTTGTTCTTTTTGAGTGCATTCATGGGGAATTCTTTCAGTTCACATCCCTGCCAAACACGGGACATGAGACTAGACAAACCTTGGTCCAATACAGCCTGGCAAGGGCTGTGCTCCTATTTACTGCTGTGTGCCAGTCGGGTCAAAAAAGACGTGTAAGCCGGTATTTTTCCTGAAATGCTCAATAGTTCCTTTACCCCTGCGCACCGAGTAAGCCAAAAGCTTTGTTTTCCTTTTGTCACACTCACAATTGCAATGTAGCCGCCCTGTCTAATTGCCACCGTTACTGAACAGAGCCCGAGCACACAGAAAATGAGGCACAGAACGGCATTTCATTTCCACCTGTATTTCAGCCTTTAGCAGCGATCCAAGGTTTGTACCGGGGGATGCAGTTGTTCATCGTGACACTGTCCAAAATAAAGTTTACGCAGCTTCTAAACCCTGACTAAAGGGCTGCTCCTGCTCACAAGCAGGAGGGCTCTGCACCGTGCAGGCAGGAGGGCTCCGCACCACACGGGCAGGATTGTGCAGGCAGGAGTGCTCTGCAGGGTGCAGGTAGGAGGGCTCCACAGGGTGCAGGCAGGAGGGCTCCGCACCATGCAGTGCTGCTGAAACACCCGCGGACGGGAAGCGAAGCGCCCGTGTGCCGGTGACTGCTCCGTGCTGCTCAGCAGCAGTAAGCGCCCTGGCAGCTGAATGCAGATTTCCACCATCCTGCAGGCAGATGCTCGAGAGGCCTCGGCCTGCTCCGGGCCACCGGGATCCCACCAGCAGCTCTGGTTTTCCTTCCAGCAACAGGAACGTGCAAGCGGCTGTGCAGGAAAGCCGGGGAGCTTCACTGGGCAGGAGGCCTGTGCTGGGGACATGAAAAACACAGGAAAAGGCGGCTTTTGAAGAAGCAAAAAGGAAGGGGACAGGACCCCCAGTTCTCCAATTATTTGGCATCCAGTATCAGCCCACTGACTTCATGAGCACTGGGTCTGGTTCAGGCAGACAGATTTGTGTCCAGGGAGCAAACATTTAAAAAGGTAAAAGACGGATGGAGTGCCCAAAGCTCAGCTCTCAAACTGAGTTACTCCTTTCTTTCTTTGACAGATTAAACCAAAACATTATTCTCGGTGTTATTTTGTTGGCCTATGCATCAGCCTGAATGACAAGCACCGACTGCATCCTGAGAACAATCTGAAGGCAACCCAGGGAACCCACCCAGATGGTGTTCAAAAGCGTCTCGGAGCAGAATGGGCTCTGCTCGACGCAGGAATTTCACAGCAGGAACAAAGGGAACTTTGCAAACAGAGCTTTGAAACGGAAGTCATTTTATCCAGCATGCCTGCAGGAAACGTGAATCCATCTTCCAGCACAATCAAACGCAGAGCTGTGCATGGGCATAATTATTAGGGGAATGATGGCAACAGTAAAGGAGCTCATCAGTCAGAAAGCTACATAATTTCTAAACTGTCTCTTATGCTGAACCACCTGGATTTAAAGTAACATTTGCAGACAAGATGAATGAATCTGCTTACTGAACATGCCCGTACTAACGCATGCAAGAGAAAGGATCACTGCGGGCATCAGACGGGACTGCCTTGCTCCCGCGCTCTGACCGACGCGCTTGTCTAACAGCTCTGCAGAGCACCAGCGCCGGTGGCTCCCCTTCCCCTCCCTGCTGGGTCTCACTTCTGGGGACAGATAAAGCCAGGGAAATTCTTTGTTTGCTTTTGGGGCGTTTTTTTCAGAATCAGCACTTCTGGATTCAAAATTCAGAGCGGTCGCTGCGGGCGCGCAGAGGCCGGCTGTCGCTGTGAGGGTTTGGTTGTGTCATTCTCCTTCCACCGTCCTAAAGATGCCACACGTGGTACAGAGCTCGGCATTCCTCTCGGAAGCAGGGAGGGCTTGGGGGTGGGCCCTCGTCTGTGACAAACAGGTTCGTTTAAATAACAAAACAAGGCTCTTGGCTCTGCTGGATGCCATTAGAATGGAGACAATCGATCTGATGGGACTCCCACCAGCGCTTGTGCCAAGGCCAGCAGGAACGCTCTGGCCTGACGCGGTGCCAGCCCCTCCCCAGCCGCCACTCGGCCGGGACAGAGCCCGAAATCCACCTGAGCTCCAGCACCAACGGGCAGATCGCCTGAAATCATGACGAAAAACTCAGAATCTGCCACAAAGGCCAACTCTAGCCCCTCACCAAACCTTCCTCTAGGAATAGCCCTCACTGGGAGGGATATTGGAGCCCCCAGCTACAGGTTTGTTGCAGATGCTTGGACGCCAGCTCTCAGCTGCCTGGGAACCTCACATCTGTGGTGGTTTCCCAGAGCACTTTCTGTTTCACGGGGCTTCCTCAAATATAGTGCAAGAATCTCCATTAATATTTAAGGCTTTCCTTTTTTAAGCGTTTCAGTTTCCTGGAGAACGGAGAGCTCTCTGTCCTGGGGAGCTCATTCAGAGGGAAGAGTGGGATTAAGAACTTCAAAGTGGAGTTCTCCCCTGTGACAAGTTCTTTAGAAGAGACCCTGTCCAAGAGTTATCACATCTCTCCAGCAAGGGAAAAGACTTGCCATGAGAATCCTTCTGGGCTTGTGGACTTCTGCAGAGGAGGAGATTTGTGCCAGCAGCGGCTGCTCTCTGATGGGAAGCGCACCCTCCTCCTGGAGGTGTGAAATCTCTGAAGAGGGCAGGCTTTCTTCCCACGTGGCAGCCGGGGAAAATGCCAGCAGAAGCATGTGCTATTTCAGGAAGGCAGAAAAGGAATGAAAAGGCTTTCAGAGGACTAAAAAGTCAATGTGGGATGGATGGAAGGATGACAACTGGCTCCGACTGAGAGAGAAAAACTGAAAGGCTTCAGAAGAGGAAAGGGGAATGCGGCCTCCAAGTACGGGAAAAGGTTCCTGTCCCACCGTGCCGCTGCCGTGAGGCTCACACTGAGGGTCAGGACATCCCTGTCCCCTTTACGGGCTGCGGGGCTGGCCCCTGCTCCCGCAGCGTCCCACCAGACTCAATTGCAGGACACTTGGTGCAGGAGAATTAAGAGAACTTCACAGCATCATCCTCGGTTTCCTCCCTTTTGCATCCACCCCTGAGATCATGCTGCTCTTCAGGACCGTCTCCAGAGCACTCTCAGATATGATGGGCTCCTCAAGAATACTTTCCTTTCCTGCAAACAAAGATGATCCACGGCGACGAGGCACCATTGGCAGACAAGACGACCATAAACTAGTCTTGCTCAGGGAACCCTCCCAGGAGGCCTCGTCACTGGCCTGGAGACTCTCCTGGTCAAGAGAGAAGGCACAGCAGCTGCTGAAAAGGCATCTCCTCGCACCCAAGACAGACCAAAGCAGAAAGAGAAGAACTGTAGTTCGAATATTAAACACCAGAAAAGCTGCAGAAGTTTTGTGCCTGTTTTGACATGACCATTTCTATTGGCAGAGCTGAACAAATAATCTGCCATGAATATTTCATCCTTTCTTTCCATGACCAGATTGTGGCTTCCTCAAATCTACTCATTATTCAGCAGTATTTATGCAGCATTTTGTAAGCTTGTTGCAGCACTAGGGATTGGCGGCCACCACTGCTGTGCAAGAAATCACCATTCAGGCCTTGCAGGGGGCACGTGCTGCTGAGGCGGTGGGGGTCGGGGACGGGCACGGCACGGTCGGGTCTGCCTGAACCAGCCTCTGCTGGTACTGGCCTGGGAAAGGAGCGTGTCCCAGAGCGTGGGGTTTGGGGGAGCACACATAGTCGTGGCCCCTAAGAGCAACATTATTAGCTGTTTAGTTCCCTGATTAATCAAAGAAAACAATGTCAGCTTCTAATGGCTGACTGCGGAAACCGTGGGTAAATGTTTATGGCCTTATGGTGACGACTGCGTGTGTGCGCTTCTACACGTTTAATGTCCCTGTGGTAAGCAGATTGTAGAGGGGGAACTGTTGAGAAGCGAGTGCCCTGCACCAGGCCCCGCGGGGCTTTGCTGCGGGTAGGGGCTTTCTGGCGAAGTCTCCCACATCCTCGGTGGGACAGGTAATGAATGCACTTGAATGATGAACTCTCTTTGACTTCTCTGCCTTTGCTCTTCCGCAGGAAAATGAAAGCAAACCCATTCTGATTTCTGCTGAATTCACTCCTCACCTCTGGGTGATGTTTTGGAAATCAAAAGTAAATCCATTATTTTGCTTCTTGTCTAAGGACTCGGAACCTTCCACAGATGTTAAGGCCACTTATAAGTTAACAGATTTGTATTTAAACCTTCCGGCTGTGTATTTTTCATGCATTTTAAGTACTGACAATAGGATAAGTAAATGCACAAACTAAGCAAGCCCGTTCACATATACCCAGATTATAAAAGGAACAGGAAACCAAATGTGTCTGTGCCCATGTCCTGGTCATCCTGACCAGGGCAACTTATCTCCGAAACACCCTCTCAAAAATCTCCTGGTGTATGTGGTGCTCCCAGCCCCCTTTCTCCCCTGGAAGTGGAAGAACCTTCATAAATTTCACCTGCATCTCATTTGTCGAGGCTGGGTAAGAGGAAAGAAGAGATGCTCCTCTTCCACCCGGTGTGACATTCAACCACACTCTGGCTTAGTCTTCATTCATGGTGTAATTCCATTTCCTCTCTGAATTATGTACTCTCCGTAGCCTGCCTTGTGCATAAAAGATCCATGACGGAGAGCTGCATCATTCATTTTTTTTCCATGAGCAGGTGCAAAATATAATGTCCCTGATTTTCAAGATCTGATTAAACTGTCATAGATATGGAGCAACCTCAATAACTCCTAGCATCTGAGAGGGACTGCTTATTACAACACTGCACCCTCTGATGCTATCGATAAGAATCTTTCAGGATTTCAATTACAAACCCCTATTGTCAGGATTTGTTTATTTAAATTGGATGAATTTGGTGCTCCTGAAAGTCAGTGCCTGTAACCCACAGGCAGAGTCCAGCGGGCACAGCCACGTTCCAGCATCCTGATCTCCAGGTGGGCCACTGGGCCAGAGCCGGGATGCCCAAACCACGCCGGGAGCTTCACCAGCCACCCCTACGCAGGCCGCAGCTCCCAGCCCGCCAGTGCCTCCAGCCCTGGCTCTTGTCCCAGGCTCTCCCGTACATCTGCTCTCACGCTCAGACATCCAGTCCCAGCTTCTCCCCCCAGATTCACCCCCTGTTTCGACACCAGAGCTGCCTGGGTGCAGATTCTCAGCAGCAGCTTTCTGTCACTTCCTCGCCTTTGCTGAATTTGCTCAGTGATTCACCTGTCTCAAAACTAATAACTTTTTTTTCTGTTCTCCAGGTTGTTGGAGCACCAGGATAAGAAGGGGAGGATGGAAAACTTCTGCAGTTCTGCAAGAACTTGGACTACAAAGTGACCAATTTGTGAAGCTGCTTTCCAGGGGAGGGAGAGGCAGGAGTGCAGGAGGGAGATTTCCCTCCGATGGAAATGGTGACAGGAACCACCTCTGTGTTTTGGGGGGAAACTGCCACATCGAAGGGCGTGACAGCAGGCCCCGCAGCCAGCGAGCCGCCGGCAGGGACGAGCTCGCGGGGCAGGTTTCAGCCGCACTCAGCCACGACAGATGCCCAGCACCACGGGGCTCGGCAAGTCCTCCCTGCTTCTCCGATGCTGTTCTTTTGCAAAGCTGTTTCCAATATTGTAATTGAATGCTTAACTGTTACACTGATGGAATAAATTAGACTGAACCTTTTATCCCGAAATCTTCTGTGTAAGAAAGAGACATCTGAGGGCTCTGGCACGCTGACAGGTGTTCCCTTCCCTCGGGGCTGGCGGGGGGTCACAGATGTCCCTGGCTGACGCCAGCCGGCGCAGGGTGTCACTGCTCCGGCACGGCCCTGGCTCACGGGCAGGGCTGGCCTGGCGCAGGCACGGCCCGGCTGCCGAGGCATCGCCTTTGGCAAGGGATCACGAGCGTTTCTCTGGCAAGCGCGCGCGCCACGCCAAGCAGCCTGCGCGGCGTCGCGCCCGGTTTGCAACACGACAGGAATTAGGCAAATAATTGCTCTGGGCCTCGGCATGTCCTGGCCACCCAGAGGTGCGGTGGCGGGCAGGGGCTCTGCTCCAGCCCCACCCAGGAGGCTCCGTCACATCCCCGCCGGCAGCATGGGCAGGCGAGGGCAGGCAGAGCTGCCTGCCCCTGGGATGAGACAGGCTGGCTCCCAGACTGGCCTGCGCTGAGACCGGCCTTGCTAGTCCAAAACAAAGTGCAGCACTGGTGTCAAAATACACAGGCAGGCTGACATGCCGTGTCCTTGTTTCATATTCAAAGGTAGATCTGCTGATGCTGGAGCTAAAAAAATAAGTATTCAAATTAGCAATCAGCGCAAATGATTGCTCTTCCATTCCCATCCCTGTTCTGAAATAAGAGCTCCAGTCTCTCTGCACATAAACAGCAAACACACACTCAGCATCTGATACCAAAGAAGGCTCCCGACACCGTGAAAAGAACAGGGAGAAGGTACTGCAGAGTGGGAGCTGCCATCTGGGCTTGCATCTGCGAGTGTTTGGCAAGGCGCATATGGAGGATCCTTTTCTCCGCCTCATATTTGGCCCTGGAAACTTGGGGATGATGGAACGAAGAAGCAGCTCTGCCTGGGCTCTGGTCACTATGTGGGACCCACCGTTAATCCCAAGCCCCAGAGGGTCCTGATGACCAACACTGAGGAGGTGCAAGGTCAGAGGCGGCGGGGACAGTGGCTGTTGACACAGGTCCTCTGCCGTCGCTGGCAAACAGTGCCACGAGGCTGGCACACGGCGAGACACCCCGCTCCTGCGGGCGCCTGCCTGAGGCGGCGCTGACACCCAGAACCTCACCGCACGGGATCAATCACACACTCTGCCGCAGCCCATCAGCACTGGGTGGTGCATCCGCACCCGCGGGGTCTCTGGAGTCCATGAGGTGACAACTGACTTCCAAGAGACAAAGAAAATGAGAACATGTCTGAATGGCAAGAACAAGAATATTATAGGAATGAGGAAACTTGATGCTGATGGCAGGAGGAGCTTGAATTCTGCAGAAGAAGGAACAGGGCTGTTCATTGAAGCAGGTCCCTGCAAGCAGTGAGGCCTTTTCTCCAGGTCAAGAACTGGAGCCAAGCTACAGGCTGAATGTTCATGTGCTGGTAACAGGGGAGGTCTGTGCAGGAGCCAAATATATCTTAGAACATACATAGGAAATAACAACGGCACAAAAATACTCGAGAGTTCCCCTTCCCTTCTCCAAGGACAACATTTTTGGCTCTTTGTTTAAGTCACACATAACCTAAATTCCTCCCTTTTCCCTTACCCTATTCATCCCTGATGAGGTTGGGACCTTGGGTTCTTTTTTACAGTTATTCTCTGGCACTGAAGAGAAACACTTCTGAAGTGGAAAAGAACGAAGGGTGGTTGAGGGTGGAGTCCAGGCAGCGTGGGCAGGAACGGCTGCAGACACCAACTGCTCCCAGGGCTCAGCACCCACCTGCCCACCCAGCAGCCGTAGGGCTGATTCAGCAGTAGCGAGTTACCACTGGAATCAGGCTCCCCTGTGTCCTTTTGCCCCACCAGCAAGAGGGAGAGCTGGGGCAGCTCTGGAGAGGCAGCAGGAGAACACTTTCTGGTTTAATGTACAATACACAGTGGCTATGCAGCGCTCGGGGCTCCCACGAGTACGTATGACTATTCCCTTGCATCAGAAGGCGCGTGTTTGACTGTCTCTGCCTGCATTCAGCTGCTGCCATTTCAGCACGTGGGCTTTGGTGGCTGCACTGACTTCCCAGCATGGGGAGCTGATTTCCCCAGCTTTCTCCTCCTGAACTCCCAGGGCTTCTGTCTTCTGCTTCAGAGCTCACTCCTCAGCGTAAGGGCAGGGAACTGGGGAGAAACCCATTACATCCAACCTACAGCATCCTCAGCGTCAAAAAACCAATTCAGAATGTAAAGCCTTGGGGACGCAGAAGCCTGAATAGGCAGAGCAGCGGAAGACTAAGAGGCAACAGTGACACAAATCAAAGAGGGAGTTTGAGCCTTTTTGGTACTGGGCTGAACTGAGAAAAGAATCGGCCCCTGGACAAGAAAGCAGCATGTTTGCTGGGCCATGTGCTCGGGGAGCAGAGCAGAACGCCTCGCTCAGCCAAGCAAAACTGCAGCACCTTGACACATCTTGTATATCCGCAGCGTTTCGTGAGTCTAATTAAGTGCAGAAGCAGAAATGATGGAGTACAACCGAGGGCTTGGAGGCTGGCTGTCCACAAAAGCTGCCTCAGAGCTGGATTGTTCAGATGGAGGAATGATCTCATGAGCAGATGGGAGAGAGTCTTTGCTTGTTCCACAGAAATCTGGGCTAGAGCAGACATGAGAAAATGCAGCACAGAAAACTATTGTGCTCAAGTGTGAGAATGGAGCCAGCAGCCGGCCAAGCAAAGGTGGTGGGGGGTGTCTGCTCCCTGCTCTCCGGCAGCAGTCACAGGGGTGGTCAGGCAGCAGAGCCCAGAGCCCCACAGCCCTCAACTGGGCTGTGAACCGGCGTCTGAATTCAGAGGGCGATATCCTTGGGCACCGTGGCCCCGTGGTGACGGGCGCTGGGAAAGGAGAGCGACAGAGGTGCCACCTCCTGAGCCACGGGACACGCTTACGGGAGGCTCAGGGACGCTGCTGTGCCCAACAGACAGGGAAGAGGATGTTTGTAGACAGCAAAAGTTGGGTTTTTTTCTTCTTTTAAAGAAGGTTAATTATTTATTCATGCACAAAACACAGGTTATTGTTTGCTAAACAAATCTGTGCACCAGTCTGTGTGCATCTCTCCGTATGTGCCAAACGCCCTGTTTCAAAACAAATTGTGTCTCAGTTAGTTCCTGACGCTCCTCTGCGCTGGGCTGGGCCCTGCCTCGGGCCCTCGTAGCTCAGATCCACCCGAGGGGCTACGGGCGAGGAGAACAGACCAGGGAGGGACGAGACCCATGTCCCAGACCTGGGGACAAGCGAGGATGTGACAGCCATCATGCCATAGCCGCCGCTGTCCTGCAACGCCCAAGAGCCAGCACCCGCAGAGCGGCGGGGAGAGCTCTGCCTTCCCAGCGCCGGCTGATCTGATCCACGAAATCATTTCAGAAACAAATTCAGGAACACCAGCATTAGGAGAGCGCATCTCTGCAGGAGCCCAGGCATAAAACTAAAGCCTCACAGGGTTTTGTTATCACAACACCGCACTGTTAAATGTCCTAAGCAATCTTTTTTTAAGGAAAACAAGTCTTTAGAAACAGAGGTGACCCTAGAAGTGATAAGTGAAGAGGTGCACCTGAAAGTCTGTTATCAGCTATTTGTGCCTGGCTCTGCCTCAGATTTCTCATTTCGATGTGACGGCAGCTGAAAATTGGATAGATACTGACTTCACCTCAAACAAGACTTTCTCTTTTTGTCTTCAAGGGCAACTTAAGTGCTTTACCCTCTGAGGTCGCAGAGAATCGCAGGATGCTAGAAAAGGAGCGTTCTGAAGAGGGAATCATAGTGCCGCTGTGCAGCATATTTTATAATTAAACTACACAGTAAAATAAGTGTGAGGGAGACCGGAAAAGCACAAGTTTCAGGAGATTTGTTCTTAAAATCAGGTGTTGATGAGCGTTTCCTTGCAAACAAAAAGCAGGTGTGATTTCCAGCACCGGTGAAGGTTTCAAAACAATGTTCTGTCACTACCCCTGCACCCAGCCCAGGCCCCATGTCCACAGACAGACACCAGCCCAGGGAGATGCTGGCAGCGAGTTTGTGGAGTGTCTCACCCTCGGGAGACGCTTCCTGGGAAAGGGAAGGGAGGAAAAGGCAAAGGGCAGAGAGTCGCCGGCATCGCAGCCCTGAGAGCCGACTCCTCCACCCACGGCAGCACGAGCCGGCGAGGAGAGAACCAGGGCTCGTTCCCTCCCCACGGCAAAGAGCGAGGGTGGGAAGGGACCGGAGGGATGCTGGGAGGAGGGACATGGCCGCTGTAAAGGGGAGAGGCAATTAGAGAAGTGGAGCAGTGTCTAACAAGGCAAGGGGCTGCTGGAGATGAGACTCACCCAACAGCCGAGACACGACTGGGTTAGCTGGGTCCCAGAGTGGGTTTCAGTTCCCAGGGGAAAAGCCTGAAGCTGGTACGCTGTGACACACATTTTTATCAGCTTCATCTTATTTTAGAAGCAGATATCAATAAAAATGGACAAAGGCATGAATGTCCTTCTGACTGCTACAGCAGAGCTCTGCAACGTGGCCAGTGAAAACATGGAAATAACCCTGAGCACAGTTTTCTGTGCCCATGTGCGGCGGGTGTGTGCCTGCTGGTTCTGGCGGGGCTGGCCCGTGGCAGAGCGAGCTGCATGTGAGGGAACGGATCTGTTAACACGTAGCACATCTGCCTGCAGAAACACAGAAATCTGGCAAACCCAACTGCCTCACCAAGTCAGCCAGACAATGGTAAATCCAGCTGAGCTCTCTGAATTAACAGTTTAATTCTTTAGGAAACAGTACAATAAATACTTCAAAGAGTTCCTAAACACAATCATCTTTTACTTTGACTCACATAAGCAATACGATAATTCAGATTAAATCATACAGACACCTATCCACATCCATCTTTCTTATTTCTGCTTCACAAATCCTTTGCACACGAGTGGTGTTCTCTAGAAGACCAGTACCCCAAGCCTGCTCACATTTTTTCTCTGAAGCACTGAGCTTCAGCTCTTCTAGGATAACGCATTTCCTTATTTTCTGACTGTTCTTGGTGTTCCCCAGGATCTCCTGGCTGTGACCACCAGCCTTTCCCTGCCTGGCTGCTCCTGCTGGTGTTCAGCACTCGCATCCCAGACCCCAGCTTCCTGGGGAAGCTCAGCACCCTCAGTCCCTGCGGGAAGGTTCAGTTTACCCCAGACACCAGGAGAAGCGACAACCACAACTACCCAACGGGAAGGAGACGGAGGGGAGGAGAGTCCCTGACACCACGCAGAGCTGGTGAAGCTGCATATTCTGCTCAAACTGCTGCATCCCCTGAAAGCGAGGGCAGGTGGTGGCCTGAGCAGCCCTGAGACTCCCTGAGCCTGGGAGCTGGAGCACTCTCCCCCCATGAAAACACCTCGCATCTTACTTTAATTCTGGTTACAGGTTACATCACACAGACTTTCCAGCACCCAGTGACAAAATAATCTGCCCCAAATTCTTCATTTCCCAGTGTTTTTATTACTAATAAGCAAGTTTTATCTATTCGGGAATGGTGGGGGAAGGCTGTCACACAACTGGGACAGCCTGGGGTGCTGCTGTTGAAGAGGGGGGCGGAGGAGCACAGGGACCGTAACCAAAGCAGAGACCGCAGACGGCACCGGGACTGAAAACGCAGTGAGGACGGCGGGAGGACGCCTCCAACTTTCCCTCTGCCTCACCGCAGCATCTTTCCAGAGCAAACCTGTCCTCGTCTCTCCCAGTCTTGGCAATAAGCGCTGGCAGTTGCTCAGGGGAGTGAGAGGGACGCAGCAGGGCCAGGGCATCTCCAGCCACGTGGCTGCCAAGAAGGTCCCTTTCCAGAGCCGCCCCGAGCAGGAGAGCTGCGGCAGCTCGGGGCGAGGAGGAGAGCCAGGAGCACCCGGCACCTGGCAACTGCTTCATCAGCTGAGCTAAAGCGTCCAGCCAGGCTGCCAGCGCCCCTTGGTTCTTAATATTTCATCGGGAAAATTCTTGTTTAGGGAAGTTCCTTTATTGCCGGACTGTCAGTATTTTCAGGAGAACATCGATAGAGGTGGGTTTGATCTGGTTTTGTCTGTTCTGGGCCACGGCGGGTGGACAGGATGCGCCTCCCAGCCTGCTCCAGCCGTGGGGAAGGGCGGGCGGGAGCAGTGGCACGTGGGGAGGGCGCAGGACCCCTCGCGCAGGCACGGCGCCCACCGGGACAAGGGCTGGGCTCTGGTTTGGGCACCCAGGGCCTCCTGCCCGGCTTCAAGACCTGCTTGGCCCCTGTCCCTGCCAGGTACCTTCCCGGCTCCCAGCAGAGGCCCCACAGTCACCACCGAGTCCGAGGCGGCTGCAGCCCTGGGATCAGGGAGAAAGCATCACGCAGAGAGGAAGTCTTTCCCCAGAACACTGTTTACTTTTCAAACTCTGGTTACCACAGCAACATGATACAACTATTTAGCTGAAATCTTTTTCTCCCCCTTTCTCGGCTTAAGCTCCGTAGTAAGAGTGCAGATTCTGAATCAACACATCTTTTCAGTCAATGTTTTTGTCTGTTTTTTCCTATAAACACACATCAAATACAATGTGCGAAACTCAGACGTGCTAAGTGGGAAAGCTGAGTTTTATAGACTCATCCTGTGCTAGCGTAAATGGTGAAAACTTCCTGTGGGAGCAGCAGCTGGGAAGCAGCACGGTTACAGATGTGCTCTGCTGCGGGTCCCGGGCGTTTCGTGGGCAGAGGAAGCCCCACCAAAGCCGGGTCCTGAGTAAACCCCCCAAGCCTTGGGCTGGCTCCAGCCAGGCGCACGCAGCCGCTCTTGCACCTGGATCTAGGGCTGGAACTGGGAACTGGGGCTGTCTCCCGTGGCCAGAGGGAGGGGATCCCACCTGCAGCATCCCAGTGCTGCCAGAGCACCAGAAGCCCTGGGCCGGACTGACAGATGCCCACGGATGGATGCAGGGCAGGGCCCATCGCAGGGGCCAACGCGCAGACAGCAGCTGGCACCTCCCGGATTCCCTGGGGACACCTCAGCTCTGCCACAGCCGAACCAGCAACGGGAACGTGACCCCGCTTACCACATTACCTGAGCAGAAGGAAAACAAACCCTGCAGGCCCTGACCCCGCAGCACTCCCCAGCTTTTCCAGGAGAGCAGCTCCCTTTCTCCCAGCACAGGCCCCTCGCCCCAGCATGCCCAGGAGCCATCTCCAGCCACAGCATCTGAAACGCTGCCCCTGTTCACGGTGCAGAGAGCGACGGCACTTCAGAAACATTTCCCAAACACAGCCCGAGCTTGAGAGACTGTCAGCTCAGCTCCACTGCTTTCTGTAAGACTGGTTTTAAACCAGACCAAAGCCTCCCTCAGCCCATTTCACTTTATAATGAGTTGTCTATTTTCTCCGATACTTTGGTGGGATTTTTCTCCCTTTAATACCAACAGCTGACACATTACTAGTAAAAGGAAGAGTTCACAGAGTAAACTTCAGTGCATTAATTATTGAGGGATATAATCCAAATTTATTTAATGAATTAATAATAAGTCATAGGGGTATTTTAATAATGAAATACTTCTAGTTGTGTTTCAATAATTATGGCTGGCTTTCATAATTACACTGCTGCAGTGAAAATAAAATCAAAATCAATTAGGTGGTAGCAATTCTGTCCCAGGAGTGCCCTGTGCAACTCTATCTAGATCAGGTTTAAAGGGACACAATGAAAATCAATGTTGGTTTAAAATTCCAGTATGCAACTAGTTCTCTGCTTTGCCATTGGAAATGAGTTAGGGCTTCCCTGCGTAAAGTTGCTTCAGGAGATGAGGAGTAGCTCTCTCCTTAGAAGAATTTGGGAGTAGGCTGAGGCCTCACCTCATCTCTCCCAGGCAGGGGATGCCCGAGCAGGCGGGCTCCGTCCTCACCCGCTCCCCTCCGCCAGCACCCAAAGTGTTCCCACCCCAGCAGGGCTCCCCCCGTGCCAATCCCCCTCTCCCTGTTCCCTCCAAAATAACATAGATGGATTTTGTTTAATTTTATGCTCTCAGAGGCCGTGTTTGCCAGGTTTCTTTTCTGCAAGCAGGAGGATTAGAAGCTTCCTTTTAAAGAAAGCCTACAGCTTCTCACAGCCATTGATTTTTGAAGCTGGCAATTCTGCCGGGCCGCTGCCCTCTGGCTTTGGTGAGTGTTGAGACCCTGGGGCACTTCAGGGAGAGACCAAAGAGAGACCACACCGCTTGTCCCCACACCATTTTTGTTTGGTTAGAGATAACACTCCCAGAGTATTTTTCCAAAAGGGCAGACAAAGCGTTTGTATCTCCCTCCCATCCCAGGGAACCTTTATCCCACCCTCCAGCTCAGCTGCTGACCTCGGAAAGCAGCTGGGTTTCTGTAACCTTTTTCATCTCAAGAAAGAGTGGAACTGGAAAGGGCTTGTTGAGTCAAGTTGCCATTTCCAGCAGCTGGGATCCTTCCCAAAGGCTGCTGAGCACCACAGCTGGGCTGGAGGGAAAAGGCAGCCTTTCCTTCAGCTGCTCCGGCAGCCCCAGCAGCTGAGCTCCACAAAGAAACCTCCCTGTTTCTCCCAGCATCTGGCTACCAGGCTCTGCAGGCAGCTGGGACCCCGGTCCCTCAACTGAGGTAGGTGACACCCGTGTCCCGACACTGCCCTGACACACGCCCCCATGAGACCAGTCACCTTTCAGAGCACCCAGCAGGTCCCCCAACCCTCTGGCTGTGGGATGGAGGTTGGGGTCCCACCCCAGCATCTCCCTGAGGGAGCTGGCACAAGGAGACGGCGCTGAGCCCCCCGAGCAGCACTGGGGGGACGGGCACAGGCATAGCAAACCTGTGGAGCTGAAAAGATTACCAAGAAAGAAAGGACCGGGTGTGCTGCTTCTTGCCTTTTTTTCAGATTTCTAAGTGACTGTGCTCAGGGGAGCCTTTTCTGCTTAATGCAGTTGACTCGTCTCTGCTGCAAGACAACTTAAGCCTCGTGGTCCCCCCACCGAAGAGCAGCCCACTCCGTGCCCGCCCGCCTTCCCCTTCCATCAGGCTGAGGAAGCAGCACCTCATCTCTCTCTCATCGTGGGGAGAAAGCTCCCTCCACAGCTGCCTGACTCGTTTACAGTTCTCGCATCTTTAAACACACACCTGCTAGACCTCTGCCACTCCCCACCGAGGGCGTTTGAAGAACATCCCCTTCCCCAAAATACAGTGCAGCCAGGAGCCTCCAGGCAGCGGTTTCCGTGACCCGGAGGTCTCACACAAAAATAGCCCAGAAGCAGCAGAGTAACAGGGGGCTGCCCAAAATAGGAAGGGACAGAGATTTTCAACATCAAAGATTAAGAGTCTTAAAATAGAGAAGGGAAAATTCAAGTAAAACATTAGCACAAAGTATTCATAAGCAAGAGGTCAATCGGGCAATAGAATACTTTATCTAGAGAGATGCTGTCACCAGAGGCTTGAGCACAAATGAGATCTGACACTTGGAGAAGTAGGGACGAGGGGCTCTGGTGCCGGTGTGAAAAATGGGCTTGTGCCTAAGGAAGTCTCGGAGCCAGCGATGGGAAAGCGTTGGGTGCTGCTGCTCTCCCTGCTGTCTGTGACATTTCTGCACTGCTTTAGCAGCATTGCAGACTGCACTTAGCTCAGGAAAGCTGCCAGTATGGCTCACTGAAAAAAAAATACTGACACATTGATATCTGTGTCCCGTGCAATTTAAGGAGAGAGCACTGTTACCTGTGAGTTCACCACCACCACGTAATTATGCATTCGGCGTGCAAATTCCCATCACACGGGAAACCACCGCAGCATTGTACCTTGATGCCACAGTCACGCTGCTTGTGAGAGCTCGTATTTTGGATCATAAATGGAATATAAGGCACTGTGCTTTATGGCAGAGATCATTGCTGAACAAATACCTGTAATTCTGTCCTCTAAACTGCAGCGCAGGTCACCCGTGTTCTTTAGCTCCAGTAGCAGCCAGAAACTCCTGTCAGCAGGGAGGCTTGATGGTAATCCTGTGAGAAAATGCATAAGAAATTAACCTAAACCAGCTTAAATGTGGGGTTTACTTTACCGTAACTTTTGTACTTATACTCAGAGGATCCAAAATATTCACACTGAAGAACTCACATACTTTCGCAAGCAGAAAGAGTGGCTAGTTAAGTAAAAATGGGCTACAATTTCTGAATTTATATTTATCACTTAAAAACCAGTCCCTAGGATTATATTCCAGTACATCAGTTACTACTTCACCATGTACTGCTTTGAGCTACTATTCAAACCATGCAGACTGTCCTCTAAATTACCTAGTACTTCTTCTAGCTCCTTAATTAAGAGTAAGCCCCACAAAAAGATCTGATGCAAGAACACAACATAGAGAAATACTAACAGCTGCACATCCACAAAGGTGTATTCCGCCCACAGACACAGCCCTGTGGGGAAACCTCAGCGACGAAGGCTCCTGCCCTGAACCAAACCCAGAGATGTTCAGCACCTGTAGCCAGCCCAGAAAATGGGTAAATAATTCTGCACCATTTGCAGAGTTCTCTGGCTGCCCAGCCACATGCAAGGGCCTGTAATTATTCAGATACAAGATGTTCATCAACAAACCCCGCTGACAGGGAGGAACCCACAGAAGGAGCAAAGAGCAGCAGTGGCATACCAAAGGTCCCCTCACTGTGGGAGGTGGCCTCAGGCTGGCAAGCCCATCTCGCTGCTCACCGCCAGCCCTCAACCCTCCTCCCACAAGCACCAAGGCCACTCCAGCAGGAGCCAAGGTGGACAGTGGGGATGGGGAAACACTGCAAAATCATTTCTTGCTGCAATGCCTCCAGCCAGTCGGACGCTCGCTGCCTGCCATGGGAGACTCAGACCAGGTTTGTTTTGCTGCAAGCGCTTTCCGAGATGACATCAGTCAGGTTTGCTGCCAGAGAAACAGGGTCCTGGCTCGGCAGCCCCCACCACTGCCTGGCCCCGCAGCCCCGGCCCTGCAGCCCCTCAGCCCACGCCCTTCCAGAAGCAGGCACACACTATTCACGGCACGCAGCGCTGTAAAGCACACGCAGCGGTCCCAGTTTTATGCTGCCCTGCAGGTACTGGGGAGTGCAGACATCTCTGCCGATACCAGGAGAACAACACACGAAAGGAGACTTGGTTCCCTCACAGATTTCTGTAGACAGAGACAGCACAGACCCAAGGCAGAGCAGGGAAAAGCCCGAGCAGAGCCACGGTGCCTGGGCTGCCCACGGTGCGACAGCGCACGCCGGCTGTGTGCAGCTCCAGCCCTCGCTGGGGAGCCCAGGGGTAGGAAATTGGGGGTTATGCCCGTTTCCCCCTTCCGCTAGCTCAGCTTCTCCATCCTCTCTTGCCGCAATTGGTTGTCCTTAAATAGACTGAAGTGCTGTTCAGTAGGTCAATCCATTTCATCAAGTCATCCAGCTTGACCTTTCGCGATGCACCGCAGCGCAATTTATACCGCGAGTTCGAGTGCCACCAAGCATCGCGCTCATCCAATTCCTACAGCCGGGGGAAGACGAGGGAGGGTGAGAGCCCGAGGCAGAGCCTTCTCACCGCTGGTGAGCGGCGGGGTCCTTGTCGCAGGCCCAGCAGTGAAGCGCCCGCAGTACTACGGGAAAGAGAGAGAAGAGGCCCTACCCCAGGGGCGGTCAGAGCCCCCCAGGCTCCAGTGGGCCCTTCTGCTCCGGCAGCTCAAGCACCGGACTCAGGTGGGAGCTGCCATGGCCCCGGGGATCCCGCCAGCGGGGCAGCGCAGGCACAGCCCTGAGCTCGCTGCACGTTAGCGGCTGCCAGCTCCCACCACTGGCACAGGCTGCCCAAACCCAGCTGGGGAAAGGTGGGCAGGGAAGCTCCCACTTGTCTTTTCTTCCTAAAAGTGATGCATGGGACAACACCGCAAAAACAGGAATTGCTTCTCTGTGGCTGGAGTCTTTGCAGAAGGAGCAGAATTCCAGTGGGTGTATGGAACAGCCCTTTGCTGTGAGAGTGGTCCAGTCATGGAATCTCCATCCCTGGAAACATTCACAACTCATCTGGAAAAGGACCAGAACAAGCTCCAGCTGTGAGGCTGGATCTAAAGTCAAAGCCAGGCGTCCTCTGGGCAGGGAGCAGGACGGGCCATATCAGCCCGGGCTAAAGAATGCCCCCGTGCCACCTGCGAGCAAGCAGCCACTGTTGGTGGTGGGTCCTCGGAAGGCATCAGCTCTGCTCCTCCTTCGCCACCGCACTGGAAGGGGTCCGTGTACAAATAATTGATGCATTTTTAACTTGCAAATGCGACACAAACTTCCCTCAGGAACGTCTAATTCACATTTTAAGTAACAAAAGGGCTCAAATCCCTTTCTTGCCTACTTAGTCATGCTGCATTTAGTATAAGCGAGATGAAATGCTAAGCTCAGGGAAGATCAGAGAGAAATTGTATGATTTCCACATTATAGGATAATTCCATGGCTGACTTACCCAAACGTGCAAGATGAGACACCACAGTCAGACAACGTTCACCGTGCAGAGCTGAACTCTGGATCTCACAAGAGAACAGAGCAAGGGGGGAGCAGGATGAGCAGGAGAATAATCGATGGGGTCTGGGAGCATCGAGGCACAAACGAAAGCAGTTGGAAAGGGACCGAGGCGCTGGAGCCTGGCTGCAGCGCCAGGAGAGCGGTGCTTCGCGCAGCACAGAGAGGGCTGAGAGGAGGCACCGGCCGGGTCTCAGATGCGCGACCCCTCCGAGGGGAGACCACACGTCCGGCGAGCTCTCACTAGCCTGGCACCCCAGCGCTGCGCCAGCTCTGCTCCCCTCCACCCTCGGCTGCTGGCTGAGGGGTCCCTGTCTCCGGGTATCGCCCACCGCCGCAGGCAGGAGCCGGCTCAGCAGCGCAGCTGGCAGTTGCCGTCCCCTGGCAACCATTTCTTTGTATATTAAGTTCTTTATTTTTAAAGTGTGTCTAGCCCCCTGCACTGAGGCAGGTGCTGTCAATGCCCCGTACATGGCCTCCTAACCAACCACTTGAGGGATTTACCTGCTCTGCAAGGTCTGGGCAGTGCTTTTCCTCCCCACCCCTTTCATCTTCTGTTGTTAATCAAACTGAGTTCTATCTCAAAACAGAGCATCTTTCCAGAACAGAAGGCTCAAATGCTTCATTTGACAAAGTTGAAACCAAGCCTTTGTTTTGCCAGAAATATCCCTTTCACTTTTTATTTTGCCGCACTAGTCACCAGATTAAATCCAAGTTAACAAATATTGTCACTCATCCCAGAACTATATTTTTTGGAAAGCAAACTATTTGTTACAAAAAATATCACCCTGCTCTTGCCAGTCAGCCCCAGGCACAGGGGGAGGGAGCAGGAGCCTTTCCCTTTGCCCACCATCCCCCGGAGCACAGCTCTGCCCGTTGTCCCAGGCAGGGAAAGCCCCCGCAAGCCCTCCCCGGCACTCGGCACCATGTGCTGCTCCCGCAGCCGCTGGGGTCTCTCACACCACGCTGGTACTGGTGGGTGTCTGTTTATTACAGCTGTGTCTCCCATGGCTCCTGGCTGTGGACACCTCTCCAGGCTGGCTCCTACAGCCCCGCCTGCCAGAGCCACGTCTCCAGGCCAAGCCTGGCCGTGGTGAGCCTGACGTCCAGCCCAGCCCCTGCAGGAAGCACTTCCCACCTGGGAAGACCCCGGGAGGTCCTGGCTCTGCAGGGGCAGAGACCACGGGGCGAGCGATTGCCAGCACCCAGGGCCTGGCCCCACTGAGAAGCGGCTCCGTGGGGCTCGTGGCCAGGGAACAGTGTCCGTGCTAGTGGCCATCAGCCTCCGAAGCCTCCGCACAAGAGACACTTGTAGCCACTTATCTTGCAGCCCAGTGCAATTTAATTATCAACTTGGAAGCTATCCAGCAAAGCATAAAAAGTCGACCCATTCCAGTTGTTTAGGTATATCATTGCCCTGCTAATTGAGTTTGATGGGAATTTCAAGAGGACTTTACAATATCTTCCTTAAGTGCTGTTACATTTAACTCTTCCCCATTCTGCATGTTGCTGATGGCAGAGGAGGGGCGGGAGGGAGACCTCCTTTCATCCTCAGACTTGGAATAGCAGATAATACCTAGGGAGATGAGTCCTTTCTGAGCCATGTCTCCCTCCCTGAGAGCCGATTCCCATTTAAAGAGCACTGTTGTGGACATTAACTCGCGCCAGACTACAAAAACCACCCCCCATCTGTGCCTGCTGCAGAGGGGGCTGCGCACGAGGAGATTTCCACCAGCGCCAGATACCGAGACCAGCCTCAGTACTACAATGGATCCAGAGGATGGGACAAACAACTCACATGCAATGCTCTTCCACCTCACCCCAAATCATCTCACCTCCTGGAAAAACGCACCCCGCTATGATATTCCGATCAACGCCGAGAGCCCCAGCTGTAACCAGAGAGCCCAGATCCTTATCTCGGCAGGCCAGGAGCCGTGGGAAGCAGCAGCATAAAGGGCGCTTTGTGAGGGTGGCACCGTTCCCACAGCGCCTGCACAGCGCGGGGTGCAGCCTCGCAGCACCTGCACCCGCCTGGGCGCTCAGCTCCGCCTCTTGGGCCTGGGGGAGTCTCCCAGGAGAGGGGTGCAGATTTTCTGGAAAAAGAGTCTGTAATAGAGAGAGTCTGTAACTATTCTCTATACTGTTTTTGTTTAAACTCTTAAGGTGCGGTAAGGTTAAGAAAATAAGCAGAATCACTGAATTCTTATGAAAAAACCTTTGGGGTCTCTGCCCCGCCTACAATATACACCATGCAGGAGTCACTCTGGCTCAGCTGAAGAGGCTTTCATTAACCAAAAGTCTCAGCAGAGACTGATGTGCCCGTAAGGCCGAAGAGACCCAACAAGATCTATTTCTTCCAGTAAATCCTGCAGAGAGCCCTGGGGCCAGTTCCAGCTCCCGCTGGTGCTCTGGCCCCAGGCAGGGCAGGAACAGCATCGGGCCTGCTACGCACTGGAAGCTCATTCTCAACGTGACCTTGTTCCTTGTCCTCACAGCTCTGGGAGCTGCCGGGTCTCACCACAACTGTCCCACGCTCACCCATCCATGCGCCTTCTGGGGATGCAACTCCACTGGCTGGTCCAAACTGCATCGCCAGCACGGAGGTTTCATTTCACTTCCTTGGTGAAAAGAGCTCCATCACCTGAGAACTGCCCCAGACGCCCCGTTCATCCCAGTACTACTGGAGAGTGCTTCTGGACAGGAATCCATGCTCGGGATGGGACACGTCATTCTGACACTAGAAACAGCATCATCACCAACACGTGCGGCCACAAAACCATCCGCTGCCTTTCCCCTGGCAGGAGAGGGGAAGTGGTGTCCACGGAGATCTCCATGAGCAGAAAATGGCTGTGAAGCTGGCTTATCTTAGAGGATGCTGCTCAGAGACACCTGCTCTCTGCTTCAGGGCAGGTCCCCTCTCTGCTCTCAGCTTGGGCTTTACCCCAGTACTTCCCCTTCAGAGGCTCGCCTATAAATCAAACCGCTTCCTGCAAATGCACGCAGCAACACAGCAAGAGGGAAGTTTTAAAAAGCTGTCACGTCATTTCTGGCTGGGGGGTTTCCTCTGCGCCCGCAGTGGGGTGAGGGCTGGCAGCAGCGCAGCCCGTCGCAGGGTGCCCGCACCCTGGGACGAAGCCGGGCTGGCAGCAAGCCGCTGCAGCCCCCAACCTGGGTCCGGCCTTTGCTGCTCAGCCCCTCGCTTCAATTTGGTTTTTCGGCCAAGCACGATGCAGTTTCAGATCCTCCCAGCCGTCAGCCGTTGGTCCTTGACCCACGTCGCTCGCCCAGCGTGCAAGCCAGGTGCCCGCAGAGGATCGGGAGCACCTCCCTGCCCAGGCAGCAGCTGGCCCAGCACCCCTCCCCGTCGCCTGGCTGCTGGGCCCAGGATCGGTGCCAGCCCGATGGTATTTGCCGTGACGTCTGCTCTCCATCCACACCAGCTCTCAGACACAGGAGGAAGAGACACTTTTCTTTTCACATCAGGAGCGATGGCAGAAGCACACGTAATCCTCACTGGCACCAGATTCCCCATTTCTTGTTTGAATGATGCTGCCACAAACATTTATTGTCACAAAAGAGGTTATTCAAACACAAGCAATTAGGCAACTATATTAGCATATTTTTCATTGTAATATTACAACAAAGGGTATATTCCTCCCAGTGAATGTATTTATAGGCTTTCGGAGCTAATATTTGTTTAAATGATTAATATGTTTTTCAAATACATGTGACAAGTGTGGCAGAAATATTTTTATCTCCACAAACAATGTTCTGAAAGGCAAGAGCTCACGAGTCTCCAGGAGGGCTGTTTTCCAGGTTCAACAGAGTTTTTCAAGACATACAAATCAAATTTTTATCATAATGAATTCCAAGAGAAGGGCTTTCTGCGAGGAGTGTTTAGAAATAGATTGAGGCTGCAAGACCTCCGCCCCAGCCCCGGTACCTTCCTGTACGGCACGCTGCCAAAGAGCCCTCGGATTATCTCTGCCGTTAGATTGCTGTCTTCATTCAAAGTCCGTACAATGCTCTTACTTTGATAAGAAAATCCCAATATACTGATGGTTAAAAGCAAGGCTCGGGGCAGCCCTGCGTGTCACAATTTTTTAACCAACACTTTACATTTACTGAGCACCCATCACACGACGGGACGTGGGATTTTAATCAAAGTTCTGGTGTGTGGTTGGCAGGAGTCAGCGTCCCACATCCAAGTTACATGTTCCTTTTGCTGGTCATTACCTTGGATAAGCGCATCCCGTGAACCCAAGTGATCTGCAAACTCCCTCTCTCTGTCTTTGATTGAAAAACAAGAGCAAAAGCACAGAGAGAAGTAAATTTAAAAAGCTTGGTTTTGACATATCTGAAGCTGAGAGGCTACTTCCAGAGGGAGCAGAGTGTGGGGTTACAGCACTGAGCCCCAAACAGCCTGGGCCAGACATTGGGGCTGGACCAATGACCCCCCACTGCCCTGCCTGGACGGGGTGAGCTGATCCTCTCTGACCAAACCGCCCTTCTGCAGCTGGCATTCTCCCCCCAATTAGCTTACGTTAAAATTGGTCAGACCTTGCTCCCTGGTTTTAGGCGAGAAGGGGCTGGGCCAGAGCAGGGCGTCCTGAAACGTTGCTGTTTATTTAATGCCCTTCACAAAAGTTTGGAAAACTTGTGAATAAGCCTCTTAATTCCAGCGGGTCCCAGAGGCAGCTCCCTGACAGTGCCGTTTATTGACTCACCTGTCTGCCCCATCACCTCATGTCCCACTTCTCCAAAGCATACTGTTTTCAGGGACAGGCTGGCTACAGCAGACCCGGATGGGACGGCAGCCCCTTCTACCTGCAGTGTCTCTCCAGACATTAAACACCATGTTTTTTTCCCCACTGACAATCCCTGTGTCCTCAACAGCTTTTTAGAGCTGGAGGAGTAAAGCTGACATTAACAGAAGAGTCTGTGATCAATACTGCAAGTGAAATCTCAGCCTGTGATTTTTCTGCCAATTCTAGTCATCTCCCTCCTTCCCTTTTAAATGACAACTGAGATGTTATTTACATTGTACTCAGCTGTAGGAGGAAGTGGAGCCTAAAGAGGAATATATTAACACCACCTGTGGAACCAAAATAGCAATCATCTGCAGAGGAAGCTGGGCTGTGGGGCTTCAGCCTGATGTCTCTGTTTGGGAACAACGAACACGAACTCTGCCGAGGCCCCAGAGCCGGGTCCCGCGTTAGCGGGACAAACCCTCTGTGACACGCAGGGAGGAGTGGCCAGGGAAGCTCTGTGGTGGCGTCCCCCAGGCTGCACGCTGGGGCTGATGTGGTCTGTCACACGCTCAGTGCAAACCGTGCCACAGATGGACACCTCCTCTGCTTCGAACCGCAGCTTTAACCCGCAGGGCTCGAGCTCCAGCCCCCAGGTCCCAACCAGGTCCTCCTGAGACCCTGGGCCAGAGAACTCCGGCAGGTCCAGCCACGGCTGAGCTCCAGTCCTCTGGAGCCTCCTGGCCCCAGCAGCTTCTTGGCCCCTGCACCGAGGGCTGACACCCAACTCGGCAGCGCTGCCGGCACAGGGGACACCACTCCATCCCCCCAGCACAGCTCCCCGTGGTCCTGGCCAGGCAGCCAGCGGTGTCGGCCTCCCTGCGATTCAGAGAGGAGCTCACAGGGCTTTCCAGCCGGGATCCTTCTCACAGCATCCTCTGAGACCCTCCCTGAGCCACCACAATGGTCTTCGTGCCAGAAATCCCCCCAGCACTGGGCAGGTCCCAGCAGGACACAGCTCCCAGCAGAGCAATTCTTCCAGCTCTAGAGGAGAGGAACCTCTTGGAAGCAGCAAGATGAGATATCGGCACGGGAGAGGGTCCTGCCACGGCCTGGGCCCACCAGCAGCTCCCTCACCCCTCCCTGTGACTGACCACTCTGAGTTTCCAATGCTGCAGAACTTCCTTTGCAAAGAACAACCATAAATGTTGATGAAATCCTTACAACAACTGACACCTTGCAGCCACGCTGGAAATGTGGTTTTCCACCATTTCTGCTATCTGCAGCAAGAGTAAACTTACAGACGAATTCATGACCCTGGATTTTTCTGAAAATTCTCCAAATAGAGACTTAAAAATGCATGGCTTTGCTCGAGATCACCCTGTTTGTGTTGGTATGAGGCCAAAATCCATGAAAAATAGCATGTATGCCAAAAAAATCAATTTTATATAATAAATACAGATCATTTGGATGTTTCTTGCCAAAAACAATGCAAACATATACATCCTTCAAGATTCTTATCAGAGCACAGCTGAATCTTTAATACACCCCACTGACAAGCTACTAAAAGGCAAGAACATGCTGTTCAATGGTTAAAGTTTCCTCACTTCCATCCACTACAATGGCTTTTAACAGCCAAAACTGTGAAATTCAGGTTGATGCAAAAAATTAATAAACCAAAACCCAAAGATTCATTCTAAGCAAAAACCTATTTTTAACGAAGAAACATAGGATATGGCAGCAAAATGTATAAATATTTGGCAGCATTAGAATTGCTTTATGTTGCTGCAATAAAGTTTACCAAGGAGTAGCTGGTCTCAGCTCCACATTCCCAGTGATCTCGTGTATTTAAGGTACAAAAGCACGGCAGGGCATGCTGCAGCATCCTGTGCCATTTTCTGGAACACAAACATGTCACTGCAAACAGTTTAAATTCTCCATTACAACCCAGGTGGAATAAATAAAATATTCCATCTGCCTAATGTGACATGCAGATCAGACCCCTGTGGGTAATACTGGAGTTTGCAAAGGTGCATATGGGATGCTCCAGCAAATTTAATAAATGTAAAGAAGGTTGTTTTATTTTTTGAAATAACCTTTATGTTATCCTTGCTATAAATTATGTAAGAAGATGCTACTGAAGATGTGCCACACACACTCGCAGGCGCACACAGGGGAAAGCCCGCTCAGCCCTGCCGCGTGTGCCAGGCGCGGCGGAAGATCCCTCTGGTTGCGGGGGCTCAGCCCCGGCTGCAGCAGGAACTGGCTCCCGATGCCCGGCTCTGCCAGGACCTTTGTTTGGAGACGCTCTGTTGAAGGTACAACACACGCTCTTTCCTTTCACAGCTGGCAAATGGGGGCTGTGGCCAGGCACAGCCTCCGAGGACTGCCGCGCCGCTCGCTAGGGCCCCGCTAACACCGGAGCAATCCCGGCTCTCAGCTCTCCCTCAGTGAAACACCCCTTGAGCTGCTGCCCATGCTGAAGGTTTGCTGTGCCCCCCAAGAGCCCCACCACCCCCTTCCCCCCCGGAGGCGGCTGACCCCTGTCGCAGGCTCTTCACGCTCTTGCTGTCACTGGGACCCGAGGACAGAGCAGGTGCACGACCTGGCCCCGCTCCATCCCTGCTCAGTGACCACCTGCGCGCCTCGGCGGACTCTGGGTAGGAATGACGGGTCTCGGAAGTGTACACACCAAACTCAGGGACTGTTGGAAATAGAGGCTTCTCCGCTCCATTTGAATGCCCAAATTACAATCTCTAATACTGAACAAAACCCCCCTTCAGGGCATCAATGCCTGGAGGGCTGTTCCTGTGTTGTACAAGGAGCTGAGGGTATGGGATATAATTTCAGTTTGTCCCCAGAAACTCAGATAAAATACAAACATGTAACTATATTAAGCAGCACCTTCTGACTGCTTACAGAAAGCCGCCTCTGGTGTGGTTCAAGTCTGACAGCACAAGAGACCGTGCTCTGTCCTGACCCCCCACTCACCCCCACGTACCCTCTGGGGAAGGGGCTTCTCCCCCGGCGTCCCACTGCCATCAGGCAGCGATCCAAGGAAGCAGCGGCAGTGGCAGCGCGGGGCTCGTCCCCGGCAGTGACCACCTCCGGGGCAGGCTGCCCGGGGTCCCCCCCGCAGCCACCTGAACCAGCATAGCTCCTGCCATTCCCCGGAGCCTCACAAACCCGTGTTTTCTGCAGCAGCTCACATGTTGGTTCCTCACCTGACGAGCTGGCGATGCTGAGAGGGCCGGGCTTGGAGTCCTTCGCCTTCACCCGCAGAGGATGTCCATGGAGGTCTGAGTGCCAGAACTATGCCCTGCCCTGCCCTGGCTCCGAGGGGCATCTTCCCACCTCTCCCGCTCCTGGTAACTCCCCGCTGCAGGAACACCACAGACACCAGGGCACCTCAGGGACTGATGTCCTCCAGCTTTCTGGAAAAAAAAAAAAAAAAAAAAAAAATCGGGATTATTTTTGCAGAGTTAAAAAACATTGTACGGAGAAATTATTTCCTCTCAATTTGGGAAAAGTAAATGATCTTCCCCAGCACCACCCAGTCGGGGCAGCGCCGTGCCCGCACCGCTGGCTGGTGGGTAGCTCCGTCAGTGCAAGCGGAGCTGAAAAAGCTGTTTGAACACGGCTCTGGGTAGTTTGAGTATTATTTTTTTTTCCTCCTTTTTTAAAGCATCACTAATAGTTGGAGAGGCTGCATTTCATGGCAAAGTTTGCAAGAACTATAAGGGAGCATGTAACTGCTGGTGGTGGTGCCTAATGAAGTGTGCTTGAAATATTGAAGTATATGATAAACCATTATGTAAATTAAATTCATTGATAGCTCTGCTATGAAATCGCTCTGGTAGCAGAATAGTAGATAAACATGGAGCTCAGAAGGTGTCATTTATTCATCCTTAAAATGGTTCCAAGTTTCTAGTAATTCATCATCATTCAGCAGAAAACAAAGAGAACATTAGTTTCACAACTAAACTCAAAAGAAAGGCTCTCAGATGCTGCAAACATCCATGCCATGCTGAGGTTTGCAGATGCTCTGACTCTTCCCAAAGCAGGTCTTTCCCTTCTCCTCTGCAGGTCCTGCCTTCTCCAGCTGAAAGAGAAAATTCACCCTAGGGCTGACCGAGCCCAGGAGGGACTAGAGGGCTACGTGTGGGGAGAGGATAAAGCACGAGACTAAAGGTTCCTGCCACTGCCCGTTTCCAGCTTCTTGGTGACCAGCACAGTCATCCCGTAACGATGGAAATGGCGTTTGCTGTGCTCCCTCCGCTTCACACCCGGCTTCACAGCTTCCCCCAGGCCAGGACTGGGAGCGTCAGCGCTGGCCGGCGTCTGCTTCTGGTGCAGACATGTGAAGGAAGGCTGGGTCAGTCCTTTCTGCCGCGGCTGGGTAGTTTATACATTCACCCTTTCTGGCATTACCTGAACCTTTGCAAATAATTGCAGGTAAAGGTGTTCCCACGGGGCTCTGCCACAGAGCAATAGTGGGGGGCACGGCTCAGGGCGTCCCACTGGGGACCCTGGGGTGATCCCCCAGGGCCACAAGCAGGACACCAACCACCACGACTGTCCCCATGGCCCCGTAAGCCTGGCGCACGCTGGCCTGGCCACGGGAGCAGGGTGGACACCGGTGTCCCCGTGGCACAGGGTGGGAGCGGGCGGGCGCGAGGGGTTAATGGTCCCGGAGCCGCCAGCCAAGCGTGCTGGGAAGGAGACAACCCACTGCTCTGAAACTAATTTTACAGCTTAACTCCTATCAAATATCCTGGGCCCCCCTCAAAAACCCTCTTTGAGAGGAGTGCTCCTAACCCGTTGGAAAACCCGTGGCGTGTTTTGATTGGCAAGGTTTCTGCCAGACGGTGGGAGTTATAAATAAACATCTCAGCGGGGCCTGGAAAAGTCCAGCTCATTTTGCCAGCCTGAGACGGTGTGAGTGCCTCTCCACGGGGTCTGTCCCTCACTGGAGCCCCTCCATCCCATTACATAAGCCCCAAACAGGACATTACTGCATGTGTGTGAACAACTCGTGTTACAGGAACAGCAACTCCTATTCACCAGGAAAATTGCTGGAGCTCTCAAAAGGCCCCTTTTCGCGCAGCCTTTCAGCCTGAAAAGCTGAGGGAGCTGCCATTTGCATGGCCAGGGACAAGCCCGGCTCCAAGCCTTGCACCAGGCCTCCTCGCCGGGAGCTCTGTGCCACAGCCGCAGGTGCAGACCAAGGGGTTGTGCTCAACCGGCAACACCCCTCCAACTCGGCCACACAGCCCCACGGGGGTACGAGCCCAGCCAGTCAGTGGCCATCAGTGGGTCGCTCCCCAGGGACCGGGCATGGGGTCTCCGGCGAGGGATGGGGACCCAGCTCAGCCTCTACGAGCCCCCTCCAGCCACGCTGTGCCTCCTGCAGCCTCAGGGAGACCGAGGGCAGCGGGTCCTGCCAGGACTGGGTGCCCCGGCTCGTGGAGGCGCCCAGGGCACTCCCCACATGCTGGGCACTACACTGGGTCTCTGGGATGGGGACGTTCCCATCACGCAGCTCCACAGCACCCCGACATACCCCCAGCCCCGCGGGGCCCTCCCTGTCCCACCACCTCGGCGTCCCCAGCCGAGCCGGCCCGCAGGCAGCCACAGGCAGCTCCTGCTGCCTGCCCTGCCCCGACCGGCCCTGCCTGCACCAGCGCTCGCTGTGCTGAGCCCGAGCTCTGCTGATGTATGGTGCGAGCAGCGCCGGTGCGGTGATGGATGGCAGCCATACTTCACCAAATGCCGCTGCTCCCGTGATGTGTTATTGCAATACATCACCGGCCTGACGGGCAGCAGGACCACGAATCCGGCAGGTGCCCTTCATCGGGGCATTTAATTCTCCAGCTCTCAACTTTTCTCCCTTCCACAGAAAATAAAGGCTGTGTTTACAGTGTGTGGGCTGGGAGGTTCCCAAGTCACTCCATCAAAGGACAGGGAAGTGGTAGCAGCAACTTGAACAGTCGGAGCACAAACCCCTCTGCATGACAAGTAGATCAGATGGTCTCTCTGGCTGTGACCTCTCCCCACAATTTAGAAGTCACCACCAGTTGATCAATCCTGCTTTACCCTCCCTTTCACAGGAGAGGGAGGTATGCCTCAAAGAGGCCGCTTCTTTTGTAAAACAGGTTTTCCCCAAGTCCCACACCCACCGCTGATCCCGTCCCGCATCACCCCGCGCCGCTTCCCACGTGCAGGCAGAGCCTGTGCAGGACGGCTCTGCCACGGGCAGCGCATACGTCGCCGCAGCTCGGCACCCCCAGCGCTGGGCTAAAGCTGCTCTGCCACCCCCCACAGCTGGGCAGGCAATTTCTGAGCACCCTGCAAAGCAGAGGCCATCGATAACTGTTAAGGCATAAACCCTAAATAAGCATAAACCCTAAATTCAACCTGAAATAACTTTGTTCGTTTGTACAAACGGAGTCCCTGGGACCATTCAGCCAAGTGGGTCCCAGAGATCTCCAGGAGCCTTCCCTGCAGCATCCCTCTGGGGGTTATCCCTCCCAGGAAGGGGGGGGTTATCCCTCCCGGTGGGGGGGTGGCAGGGGTTTATCCCTCCCAGGCGTTACTGTTGTGACAGTTGCCACAATACAAACACCGCTGAGGCAAAACTACTCTGCAGCTCCAGGGCACATGGGGTTAGTCTGCAACCGCTTTAGAGAGAAGCTGAAAATATTTCTCCACCTAAATTTCAGGTTGAATTTAGGGTTTATGCCTTACTGTTAAGGGTCCCTGGCTCCCCGTGTCAACACAGCGTGAACGGGAAGGGCTGGTGCCAGGCAGTAACAATTCAATTACTTTCTGGGGATGCTGGGGAGAGCTGTCCTCATTTTAATGCTGTGGAGTAACTCATTTCATGCTGGAATTGCAAAGCACTCGCTAGTCCCGCACACACATGGCCCCTGGAGAGCCTTTTCCAATTAATAATCATTAACATTCACTGCTTCAATAACTAAAATGATTTCTGCATCATCAAAAAGGGCTGCCTTTTTTTGCAAGTCAGGCAGCGTATTCCAGGCACTGGCACTTCACCAGCCATGCGAGTCTATAGGGCACGTGCAGACATAAACAGTCCCCCCACATGAGCTGCAGAAGCGTGGAACCTACAGATAGTCATCTATTTAATCTCTCCATGCTCTTGTATTTATCTTTTACCTCCTCAGTGACATTCCTGCAGTGAGAAATTTTGGCCAAGTAGATTATCTTACTATGAATATATGGCTTTGGGAACGATCACTGTGACTAGTGCGGCAGATTTGGAAACTGCAACTTCTCTGGTAAGAGGATTTGCTGCTCAGTATTTTTAACTGCAATTAGCTTGGTTTTGTAACATGCAGCAGAAACTGAAAACTGGCACAAAAAACATCCTTGTATGTTTACTTCGTGGGAAAATTTTATCGTGCATCTGTTGGCACCCAAATTTTAAAAGTTCATACAATATTAATCATGTGGCCGTTTATATTTGTGCATGACCTGTTGTTCATCTGCTGTTGGCACTTAGATATAAAATCACATTTCTAATTTTAGGCAGTGGAGTTTGCCAGGTGTGTTTCTGCAAATGAATTTTTGTCCTATTTTTCAGAGGGTGGAAGTGTCAAACACTCCAGCCCTTGCAGCACTAGTGTTCAGCTGCATCTGGGACGTACCCAGTGGTATTTCTAGCAAACCCAGCAGCGTTTCCCGTCGTGGCCCTGCTGATCTGGGGTAGATTCACTGAGATCTGGAGCAAGCAGAGTGCCCAAGGCACCGCCGGCTCCATGTGGCCTAATCTGCGACGACCTTAAAGATCCTGCCATCGCTGTCCCCTTCCTGCAGGAGCCTGAGGTGCCACGGCCGCACCCGCACGCGGCAGCCCTGCGGCCCGGGGTGAGGCGGGTGCGAGGTGAAGACACCGAGCTACGTGGAACAGAGCAGAGTCAGCAGCAGCCACTGCTCACCCGGGACCCAGAGCATCAGCTGTGAACATGCCAAAGCCTTCGCAAAACAGAACTTGACACTGTCCCTTCAAGTAAATGTATTTTCTTTTTTTTTTTCCACTGGAATCAATTTTCTCTTTGAAGCCGCAAAGAAATTTAGTATAATCCAACTGCCCTGCCCTGGCCTGTCAGCCCCGTGGAGGAACTGGTGCCCCTGCACTACTCTGGGCTGAACCAGCTGCATCCAGAGGTTCATTACATGGAAGACCAACCACCCCCATGGCCAGGTCCTTCCAGGTGGCACAAAGAGGGAGAGGGGGTGACCATGTGCCCCCCTCCTCAGGCAACCCCCCTGAGCCACCAGGTGAGCAGAGGGGTGCACCAAAGCCTTCCCTGGAGACACGCCGGGCCCGACCAACGGCCCCACAGCAAACAAAGTTCATTTACAGACTCCTCCCAGTCCCAGAAGGCAGCAAAGCCGTGCCAGCCTGGGGGCTGGGTGCCGAGCAGAAACCTCCTGCTCATTGCTCATAGCACCAGGGGCACAGGAACAAGGGACACGGCCACAAATCATTGGTGAGGTCAGGCCGGGTGCCGGCCTGTCGGGCCACGGACGCACGGCGCAGGGGACACCTCCCAGCGTGCTTCGCCCGCGAGCAGCACTCAGGCCAAGGGCCGGGGCTGGCGGCGAAGAGGTTGTTCACGCTTGAGCTGAAATCCCAGCCACATTATATCACTTACAGCTAATTAGCAGGCTCCAGGCACAATGCAGCAAGACACTGTTTCTTGCAGAAATGGGTAACTCAGGACAGCCCTCAGCACAGTGTTTGCTGAATTCTGCAGAAGCAGAGACCGCATTCATCAACCTTCCTCCCCTCTCGGCACGTAACCGCAGGCAGGGTTTGGGTATGAACTACCCAGGGCAGGCTTAACCCAACAAGTGACAGGTTATGCTAGAAGACTGCAGGAAACCATTCCCAGAAGAAAGGCTCCATTGATCCGCAGGGCCGGGGTACCTTTTCTCACCCACATGCACAAAGTTGGGTTCCTCAGGACTTCTGGATGTCCAGGCAGCAGCATGAGCTGAACCAGTCTCTTCCCTCACCATCACTCGCCTCGAGGTCAGCCCCCACGGCGCTGCCGTAGCACCATCGCTGCGTCCCGATGCCACCAAGGGGCTGTGGCGGCGAAGCCTCGTGGCTCCGGAGAGGGCAGCCAGGCTCCGTGACGCGGAGCAGCCCCCACGGCTGGGCTGCACTGCCACGGGCACATGGAAACACGCTCCACGCCCGTGCTCCTCACCAGTGCACGTGAGTCCCCTGCCAGCACACCGAGGGCCTGCAGGAGCATCTCTGGACCTTCAGAGCGTGCAGGATACACCAGAAAGGTCCGAAGCTCAGAAGCAGAGGAAGAGCTGTTCACCCACCTGCTGCCGCTGCCGAAACCAAGCCACTGAAACCACTGACAGAGCAAAGGTCTGCCCTGCTCCCCCTTCAGCATCTCTCACTACCTGGCACTTATCGGCCTCTTTCTCTGGCTCCGGCTCCAAGAAAGATCTTCCTGTTAACGGAGGAGCCGGCGCAGACGGTGCAGGGCAGCACCCAGCAGTGACAGGAGCGAGCCGGGAACGGGGCTCCTGGGAGGCCGGGGCAGGACTCCTCCAGCCCAGGATGGGCAACTCTGCATAATTAGGGCCAAAGCTTGATTCCACCTAATCCACGAGGAACCTCAAGCTCACGAATATCTGCTGGTTTTCCACTGTCTTGCCCAGCTGAGCCACGAGGTGTCTGACCTTTACTTAAGAGAAAACTTGAAGAGATCCAGTGAAAAAGGACCCAAGCCCTTCCAACAGAACGCACATCCCCACTTCTGTTCCAAAATATTCTCCTTCTGAAGGTGCCCAACGGGGATGAAAATGAGGACATGGGAAGCAGGGAAGTGCTCTGCCCTCTGTCATGGCAGAGTCATGTAACTCGCCCATGCAACAGACCCCAGGCGAGGCACAACGGGGACAATTAAACCAGTTCTTGCATTAGGAGCCACACTGGGCCAGGTCTGTGAGAAGGGGGCTGGTTTCCCACCATAGCCAGGTCCCAGGGCCTCGCTGCCGCTGGGGACCCCTCTCCTGCCAGGACCCCCCGGCAGCCACAGAGTTGCGCATGGAGAGCAGATAAAAAGGTCCCTCCCACTGCCACTTGTAAACACCTTAAAAACATTTCCACGGGTTTCCTGATGGCGTTTTCCTGCCGAGGAGCCGGGGAACAAACACACTACGTCAGGCTTTGGTTAATTCTGGTAGTATTGATCAGGACTCTTTTCATTTTCTATTTTCTATTACTGTTATTTTTGTCAGTCTGGATTATCTGCCAGAAACAAAGGAATTATTTCTTTTTATCCGCATGTAGCAGTTGTGTAGACAGCTCAATTCTAGCCACACTTCATGAAGGATGTTTCAGAACAGATCTACCTTGCTTTACTACATGTTAGCACACGGTGAGCAGTCGCATCTCAGTAAATCTGCTCTGTGCATTTAAGAGGGTATTTCTTTGGAGAGACACTGGATGAGCAATTTAACTAATTACTTGCAAAATCATTCTTTTACTTGACAATAACAGCTACCACCTGTTCTAGGGCTGGCCTGTGCTTTGGTCAAACAGTTCACTCGTTTGTTCATTTCCCCACCTGGGAAAGTGAGAAATGCTCTATTTTTATACGAGTTATTTCTACACAGCCGTTCTTAATATGTGAATACAGAGAGTACTCCTGCAGAAGCCAAGGACTTTGGTCACTTTGGAAATGCAGAGCTTTACTGGACTTGCACAGAAGCTGAAACTGCAGGATTAAAACCCTGGACCTGAGCAGAGAGTGCAGCTCCCTTGCGCTGCCACTGCTGAGGCAGAAGCCTCACCAGTATGCTCCTCTGGGGAAATTTCTGAGGGTCCAAACCCAAAAATTGGTTCAGTTTCTTCAACAACTCTGTCAAACCATTACCTAAAACATCCTGAAGAAACATTAGCAGCTAACCCCAGCCCTGCCAGTACCACAGACATTCCCTGCGCTGACCCAAAATGTTTACGCTCACGCACTTGGAAAAAAAAACCTCACACGGCAAATAATGATAATTACAAAAGCTGGCAAAGAGGGAGACGAAGCTTGAGAGGCAGCTGGCATGTCGGAGCGTGTGAGCCACGCAGTCTCCACACCCTGCGCCATGTCCCACAGGGAAGGGCTACCAGTGGCCGCCCTTGGGAGCCACACGCGTCCCCTGCGGCCACGGGCAGCCAGGGCAGGGGCAACCTGCCTCCGGCTTCCCCGGCCCCACCGGCTTCCGAGGGCCAGATCCAGGCAGGGACACGGGCACTCGCGGCCACCTAACCCCGATGCTTCCCAGATCTCACTACACAGAGCTCTCTGTCCTAATTCTAACACCAGGCTCTGGGAAAAGCCAAAGAAAGGAGCAAAAAAAGCCATTTTTGAGGCTGAGGCTATTTTGAGTGCTAGTGGATTATATCGTAATGCAGCCCAAGTGCCAAAATACACTATGCTTGGGGGTATGTAAACTAATTCCCAAAAAAATCTTGGGACTTTATTCCACTGTCCTGTCCCTCCACCTGACACAGAGCCAAGCCCTGCACAGCCCAAGTACCACAGCCTATTAGAGATTTTGCTCTAAGCAGCTTGAGAGTGTTTATTTGGTGTGCAAAGAAGATTGGAGCTGGGAAAAGCACAAAAAGGATTATTCTGTTTATCACTCAGCTTTCCCTGGCCAATCTCTATTCATGGAAAAAGTCATTTACTCGGGTTATCCACAGGCTTTGCTTGCCAGAAAGTGTTGAAAGCCCTGAAAATTAGAGAGATGCAGAATGGATTGGCAAAATGTAAGGCACTTAGGAGCATCTGACACCCAGAAATACACAAGCTGAACACAAGGCTTTTTCAGTCCTAACTTTCCCACTGCTAATAAGAAACTGTCCAAGTCCCAGCACGTGCCAGTTAAACCCCTCCATAGGCCAAGCAATAATTAGATGGATTGTCACATCTGGAAGTTGTTTTTTGAGAAGAAAATTAGAAACCAAAACATCAGATTGAGATAATGAGTTCTTCATTAATTCTTTTCTTTAGCTTTTTGCTTTTTGTATAGTCTATGAATGCCATTCGATTTTATTTCTATTGTAGCAAACATGAACCAGGAATGCACCAGGCTCATGCAGTAACTACAGGCAGGAAAAAAAAGGGTCAGACGAGCAGGACGGGAGCAGCCCTCGCTCTCACCCCCTGGCACGTGGCGTCACCCCTGTGCTCACAGCCTGCCCCGGCCTGGCTGTAACGGAGGAGATGTGCAGACACACCACGAGATGCAGAATGCCTCACTGCAAAGTGCGGCAATAGACCAAGAAGACAGACCGTTAGGCTGGGGTTCTAAATCAGCACTGAAAATAAAACTCTGAAATTAAATCTTCTCCCTTTCTCCTCCCCAAAATACAAAATCCATCACCAGACTTTGTGCAGACAACCAGCCACCCCGCAGCACTGGCTGCGGGCCCGCGGGCACCCCGGGCTGCTCTGGCCCTACGCAGCCGCTCCCCGCTGGCGGCGGTCCCGGGGTCACCGTCCTCCCGAGCCCTTGTGCCTGGGGCTGAGGACACGCCGCTGCAAGAGCATGTGGGTCGGTTTGGGCCCGTTACTGCGCATCTGGCGGAACGACCGGGTTGCGCTGAGACCTCTCAGCCCGATCCTTGCCAGTGCCCACCCGAGAGTGGAGCTTCACCTCCTCCGCAGAGGGCCTTGGTGGGAAAAATAATTTGGGGAGACGTGTACTGAGCCAGATTGCAGAGGGCCCGAGGATCTGCTTTGTGGTGATGGAGGAGAAACCCAAGAGTGCGACCGTGTGTGCAGCTCCTGCCCGGAGAGCACTGTCAGCCTCCCCTTCCCCACGGCACTGGGCCGCTCCGCAACGCCAGTGGTGGCTGCTCGTCCCCTCCGGCCGCTGCCAGCCCCTCGGCTGTGACGCAGCTGTGGCTGTTAGAGGCTGCTGCCGAAAAGCAGCCAGTGCCATGGCGGGGCCGTGGCGGGACTGGTCCGCACCAGAGACTGGCCGAGCCGTGAGCCCTCCCCCACCGAGGAGCTGGGGCTGGCGATGCCCGGGGGGGGCTGCACGTCCCTGGGGAGCAGGGACCCCCCGGCCCCCTCACACCCCGGCTCTCGCCCGAGCTGTCCAGACGGCTGGTCTGACACCACGAGGCCTCCCTGAAAAGAGAGATTGTTTCTCAAAAATAAATATTAAATAACTCTAAAATTTCAAATAATTCAGAGCTCTGCTATTTTCCATGCATTATAAAAATAAAATTGAGGGGAAAAGGTATGTAATACGTTTCCTATTTCCTGTTTCTGCAGCCCTGCGTGTGCCCTGGGGGATCAGCACAAGTGGAATTATCTATCCTCTGGCTGGGAGCGTTCATTTCGGGCCAAAAACACCAAAAAAGTATGAACTAATCCCTACATAGAGCTAGGGAAGTGTGGGATCGCAGGCCAAATGCTGAAAAATGAGGCAATTTTCCCCATTTTAAGAAGTGACTAAAATCCCTCTGCTGTTTTCAGCACAAACGCATTCTGTTCCACCCCAAACCACTTCAAGAGCCGGATCGCCTCTCCCGAGAGCAGACAGCGAAGAGAAACCAGCGCACAATGCAGATACTGTCTCTCTCACCAGAGCTTCTGGATGGAGAAGGGGGCACTTCTCGGATATTGTTTCACTTTCTCTGTGATGCTTGGAGCAGCTGGAAGAGCGGCATTAAATAAATTAAAAAGCATGGAATACCAGAGCAAGATCTTCTGGAAACTGATAAACTCATCACCGAAAGGGGGATTAGCGAGCGCAGAAGGAGCCCTTCCCGTGGCAGGGGGACGCGCTGGGGACACAGCTTGAGCCTTCCCAAGTGCCACAAGCGGGACCAGCCCCACGGCCGGAGCAGGGGTGGGAAGGAGCATCCCCTCTGTGCCAGGGCGACTTGACGGGGCTGCCCACAGCGGGTACAGCCAGGCTGGGCAGCCCCGCAGCGTCCCGGCAGCCCCACAGCCCGCTCGCCGCAGGTTTTGCCGAAGCGGCTCAGCTCAGCGCACGGCGGGATCGGGCACGTCCGCAGAGTCCCCCTGCACAGGGCCAGTGACAGCCACTCTCGTGGCTGCGGCACCCGCAGCAAGGGGCAGAGCAGGAGGACTGGGGGGAAGGCGGAAATCACCGACCCGTCAAGAAAATACCTGCCAGCCAAAGGCAAGAGCCTGCACGAGATGCAAAAATTACAGGAATGTGATGGTCTGGTTGCGTAACTTCCAAAAAGTCAAGAAACACAGCAGTCAAGACTCAGAGATCATACCCGGCCGCAGCTTGTGAGCGTTGGGTGATGAGTGTTGGAACAGTTGGTGCTAGGAAGTCAGGGAAGTCAGAGGCAAATCCAAGCCTTTGGATACATGTGTTTGCACCCCTAAACCCCACACTTGTGTGTGCTGTGTGTGTGTCTGCTCTAATCACCTACCCACAGCCGGGCTGGCCACAAGTCCAGCAGCTCTTTCATTCTCAAATGCATCTTTCAGATTTCCAAAGACTGGGGAACACGAACAAGGATGTACACGCTAATACACGATTTTCTGTCTGGTCCAGTTTACTGCACACTTAACCAGCAAAATGTAGCTTTATGAGCAACGCAGTGGAGAAAGTCAGTGTAGGAATCCACCTTTCTCATATTTCCTTCATTCAGTGATGCAACTTCATCAAAAAAGATCCTGTTTATAACTTACTTAAAAAAAACCTCAACCAAACAACAAACTCTAGAAGCCGCTCAAGTTTCTTGGCATGAAAATTTTCAGAGTGATCATCAGACTTAGAGTTCTTCCTCCAATTAACTGTATGTTTTAGAGAAGGGGGAAGTTCCTGCCCTTTGTTTTTATCATTCTTACTGATCCCTTTTAATAAAGCTTTACAGCACGGAAAGATGGTTGGCAAGACAGACCCCGAGTGTACCGAAGCACACGCCGCTCGACTTCGCTGCGTGGGGTGTTTCTCCCCAGTGTGGGGCTCGGGCTGCTGCCCTGCCGTAGCCTCGACACCAGCCCCCCCACCCCCCTGCCGCCAAGCACAGCCGACCCCTCAGCGCCAGAGCAGAGCCTGCATCCCCCAGGCTGGCGCTGCCATAGCAGAGCTCGTGGAGTTTCACCGGCAACACCAAAACAAAGAGACAAGAGAAACGATGGAAACGCAGAGCATGCTCAAACAGAGCTACGGCCTCCCCCAGCCCCTTTTGCCCAGTCTCCCATTTTCTTATCCCTTTTTTCCTTCACTTTAATCTTCCCACTGAGGTACTTGGCTTGGAGAAAAGCTAGGTTCAGGCCAAGTTTCGAGGCTTTTCAGACTCCAGACTTTTTTCTGTAGTCCTGTCTGAAGAAGAAGGGGGATAAAAAAAAAGTAGCTAAAGATTTTCCAGTGGGAAGAGAGTATTTTCTCTTCTCCCATAACTCAGACACAGCCGAAGGAATTTTTCTCAAGCTTGAAAACAATTCACCTTCAGGCAAACAACAAGCATGGAAAATTTAAGCCCAGCAGGTGAATGTTTGGGAAAATTTTTAGCCTATAGAAATTCTCATGTAACCTTAACTATAGGGGTCGCTGTATGGATTTAACCATTATGCAGCACCCTCCTCCACCGCTGCCTGCCACCAGCTTTCCCAAAGACAGCTACAAGTATTGGCATGAGAAAATGCGATATGGAAAAAAACGCGCACCCAACCCCGTGAAAGCAGCGCGCAGCGGCTGAGACTCTTCTCCACTTGCCAGTTTCCCTGCTGAGGGTCGCTTGCCCCTGCTGGGCAGGCAGGGACCCCGGGCAGGCAGGGACCCCAGGCAGGGACCCTGGGCAGGCAGGGACCCCGGGCAGGCAGGGACCCTGGGCAGGCAGGGACCCCGGACAGGCAGCAACAGGGCTTGGCAGCCACAGCTCCTGGGACCACACAGGAATGTGCACAGGCCACAAATTCAGCTTTGCTTAGCAGCCCAGACTCGGTGTATATATTTAAGTTAATCAGAAACAACTGAACCACCAAGAGACTAATTTCACCGTAGTTAACTAGCCACTGCGGGACCATTGCAGGGAAGGCTGAAGCGCGTCCTCTCCGCCCGGTGATGTGAGCTACCGTCTGAGCAAACATCCCCAGAAAAAGCAAGCAAGCTAAACATGTCCTTGGCAGAGCAGTAACTCTGTGACCACGTGGCAGATCCACCGTGTCCCCTTCCAGCTACACGGCACCGTCACTCAGCTGATCCTGAAAAATTAAGCTAAGAAAGATAAAGCTGCTTTCTTCCCCCCACTCCTTACTCATGACATTCCTCTAGAAATACTCATCATTTTTAGCAGAGAGCATCCAACTTCTGCTTAGCTGACCGTACGCCAGAATGGCAAGGCCAGCTTCATCTGGAGATGTTCTGGTGTACTGGCCAAGAGGAAAGAGCACAGACTTTTGGACCCCAGACCCTGGGAGAACCATCTACCAAGAAATGTGGCTTTGAGTCCCTCCAACAACCACCCCTTCCCCTGTGCAGGAGCAGTTGCAGTGAATGACGATGTTTGGCCATAAAGAGGGAATTTCACCACTGCTCAGAACGAACAATAACGAGTCATCTCTACACCCCTGCCCTGGGCTGCAGAGTCCCTTTGGGAGTGTAGGGGCACCTGCACGGGAAGGACCACGTGCCTCGAGGTCCCAGCCACAGCACCCACAGAGGAGCAGTCGCAGCACGCTCCTCGCCTGCCAGGGACAAGCCAGCCCGCCCAGAGGTCCCAGCTCCCGTCATGGGACAGCCCACGGGCGTGGACTCAGCAGAGCATGCCCGCGGGGCAGATCCTGCCACTCGGCTGCCAGCCAGACCCTGACCCAGGCACCGGCATGGAGCCCTTTGGGACCGAAGACGCACGGCAAGGCACTGCTTGGCACAGGCAGCCCACGGAGCCCACAGCCCAGGAGCAGGCCGCCTGGTCTGCTGGAGAATAAACAAACACAAGAGGTGATCGATGGTTCCCTTTGGAAAACACTAATCACTTGGCTGTAGCGCATTTAGCAAGGCAGAGTGTGCATCAACCCCAGCAGCTGCCTTCAATCACAGCTGAGTTTAACTCAACCAGTTTAGGGGACTGCTATTAACCATCATCTGGTAGACAACATGCCCTTATTGTAGTAAACATTCATTTACAGCTGAAGGACAGCAGCGCTTCTCATTGTCTCCACATATTTGTGGTGCTCCAGCTGGTCTGGAGATGACTCGCTGAGCAGCAGTCAGAATGGTGGCTGAAGCACTGGCTGGGTGTAGTTACTGTTGGAAGGGGGAGGTATTTTGAAAATACCATGGCTGATATTTTTATACAATAGAGACATCATGTACGTAGGAGGCCTTTCTACATTTTAAAACATAAACTGAACCACCAAAGATAGAAGGTGAACAAACCTACAAGCATATGAGAGTTTACAATCTCACAGATTTCTCTCCCCAGCGCCCCGGGGGAGCGTTTGCAGGCAGCTCACGGGCAGGGGCATCGCCTCGTCTCAGCAAGGAAGGCTGGGGAGACGGAGACAGAAGCCGCTGGTTTCTGTCGTCCTCTCCCTAGAGCTCACCCTCACACCAGGGCACCAGAGCAGCGCAATGAGAGGAGGCCTGCCCAAAGGGAGCTAAAACCTGGGGTACACCATCTGGGGCTGGCAGCATGCCGCACTCTCCAAGAGGCAGGTCAGCCCAGCGAGCTCCCGGAGCGCAGGCAGGCACGGGCAGCGGCACACAGAGCGCGTCTGCGCCCAAAGGCAGGGCTGCAGCCCACCCCAAGGACACCCAGGATCCTCTCTGCCCACCAGGATGGATGGCATCCTCGCTAAGGATGCCTGGCAGGGTCCAGAAGAGGTTGCGTTTGGAGAGGCAAATAAATAAGAACCAAATGGGCGGATGGCTACTTGGAGCAGGCCGGACTAGTGCTCCCAGGGTTTGAAATACATTGCACTTTAATTACAGCTCTTACCAATCAGGCGGTAATTACTGGTATCCTTCCTGCAGCCTACAATTGCCTAATCTTGTTATTTGAGAGCCATCAAGATTTAAACAGCTGGCGAGCTGTGCCTGCTTCTCAAAAAGGCATTGCTTGACCCCGACGCAGTTTAATCTGAAAACTGTGTGTGACAACGTGTGTCAGCGTCACCTCTGCAGCTCCTCGGGCCCGTTGCGGGTGGCACCCCTCACTGCTGCCCCCTCCCAGGCCGTGGGCACAAGGTTTCACCCCAGCTTCCCCCTGCCCCTCCGCTGGGTCTCCAGCTTCTCCATGGGAAATCCCACCCGGAGCCCCAGCAAGGAGCAGGGGTTTGGGCTGGAGGCCCCGGGGGCTCCTCTGCCCTCCATCTACAGCCCGCCACGGGTGATGCACCGTGCCCCTGCACAGGCCGTCCCGTCTGCCTCCCGTCCGGAGTGGGCACCGGCACCACCCAGCAGCACCGTCCTCGTGCTGCCGGAGCGGCCAAAGCGGAAGGAAGAAACACGCTGCATGAAGATAACATTTCACAGGACAGTTTGGGAGGTTCTCCTGTGGGAATGCAGCACCTCCCTCTGCTCGCCTGGCCAGAGCCGGCCCCAGAGGGGATGCTTGTCTTCAGGTTCTCCAGAAGCGAGCAGCTTCTGTATGTGCAACAGGCTCGGGCAGCAGATCACCAAAGCCAAAAATCTACCTTTCAGCCATGTAAAAACAGATCAAGCTCCAGTATCGGAGACTCCTGTTACTAGAATGATCCCATTCCAACGAGCAGACTTGACTTGGAAGGTGAGCCCACAAAGTGAGTCCAAGCACAAACTGGCCTAACAGCTCTTAACATGACTCTGCTCAAAGCTGCAGCAAGTGGGAGTTCTGGAAAATGGTCCTTTCCCTTTGGTCATATTTAAGAATTAATGCGTGGTGGAAATGCTGATTGCATCTCCACACCATTCTTCCTTGCATACTTCGTGACTTATCAGCCTGGGAAGCAGCTGAGGAGATGTTGTCAGCAGCGTCCGTCTCCAAAGAAAGCCTGAAAAGATTGTGATAATACTGCATATACTTAGGGCTTTTATTTTCTGAGCATTACTAATTACAGGGGGATACAGAAGTCTCCCAGCTAGGAACATCAGCTTGTGAGGAGAGGGGGATTCTGGCGGTGCGGGGGCAGAGGGGAGCAGGTTGCCCCAGGGCAGTAGGGTCCAGGAGTTGGCACTGCACTGGGGACCCTCTGCTGGCCCAGCCCCTGGGTTCGAGCAGTAATTCTGTGCAGGCCCCCGAATGCTGCTGGACCCTCCAACAGCCCTTCCCACCCCTACGGCAGCAGGGCAGAGGCACCACCGCTTCCACCCCAGCCCGGCCGGCGAGCGCGAGCGGCGGAGCTGTGCCCGCGCACGCTCAGAGGTGTTGATTTTCGGGCCACCTCCCTGGACGTCTAAAAGGGGCAAGTTCAATCGAGGGCAACCCTGGCCACGACAGGGGAGGCTGGGGAAGGTCGAGCCTGCCGCCTCAGTGCCTGCTCCATCCCTGCCCTGCACCGGGCTGGTGCACGGGCCGGGGGAGAGGGATGGGCAGGGCAGGATCTGATTGCACCATCCCGCAAAGGGACGGCAACCTCTGACAGCTGAGCACAGTAACCCTTTAATCCATTGCAGAGCTCGTCTGTCAGAGCTCCAATGCCCACGGGGAGGTATCAGTAACAAAACGCAGGAAAGAGAAATGAGAGTGGAAAATGTTTGGCTTTTTGTCTCCTCACTCGCCAGAAACACAACTGCTCTTGTTTTGCTGGTGGGAGCGTTTCTCCGAGGCGGTGCCCCATGCCCCCGGTGCTGCCGCTCCCCGACCCCGCAGGACCCCGCACGGAGGCTGCGACCGCCCTGAGCCCGCACCCACGGGTGACCAGCCCGGCTCGCTTCACCTGGCTCGCTTCGCGGGGGGCTGGGGCACTGCAGCCCAACCCAGCAAAGCCCCCGGCCTGCGGCTGCTCCGGAGACACAGAAATCAGAGAGGAAGGAAGCGATAGAGCCGAGGGAAGGCAGATGGAGGGGAGGGGACCCTATTTCTGCAATTTGAAGGAGCAGTCGACATTTGCGTTCAGCCAGCGTGTTCCTCTGCCCAGCTCCTCGCCTAAAACAAGGCGAAACGCGCGACTGTGAGGGGGCGAGTGGAGGCCGCGCGCTTCCCCCACTTGTAATCTGCGGATTATAGCTTGTATAACGGGATTACTGGAGGCTGAGGAACGGCAGCGAGCGGGATCCAATCACACAGCGAAACAGGAGAGAAACCTGGAAGAACGTCTTGCACAGTACGAGTGCAAATACGTCCTTGCAAGACCACATTTGTATTTTAATATCAAGTTTTCTGTAATGCAGAACATACTTATGGCCCAGCTCCCTTGCTGGGCAGCTGCTGGGTTTCAGCGTGGAGGAATTGGCAAGATCTTTTCACCAGGTGAAATAAATAGAGTGCTGGGCCCCAGATAGGATTACGGTTTGTTTTCTTTAGGTGTATAGAATCTGCGGGAAAGCTGAGCCCAAACGGAAACTCAACTCCTAAAGAATTTGGCCTATACTGGCCAGCTCCTGTCTGCCTGCCAGGCATGCTCTCCTTGCCTTGTATTTTGCTCTTTATCTTTTAAGAGGCTTTGTTAGCAACGTATCAAGCTATTCTTTGTGTGCCTAGAGGACAGGGGGCTTCTTTTCAAATTATGTGAGGATGATAAAGTTACAGGGTTTTACCTGGAGAACTGTGATGAGAAAGTTCTCCTGGGCATTTCCAGGAACACACCCCCCACAACCAACCCCCCCTGAACTCCATTCCCAGCATTTTCCGAACAAGCCAGGGGGGCTGAGCTCGCCTGGGGAGAGAAGTGCGACCTGGCAGAACCTCTCCCGTCTCTGAATCCTATTTTCTGTTGCTAACATGTTTTCCTCCTTGTTGATTTTATCATTTGTCCCAAAAGGCTTGTGAAAGCCCCGCAGTATCTCACAGAGGGAGAAAGCATACGAGGGGCGTGTTGCACAGCAGCTTCAACTCAGCGCTGCGTTCTGCCCCTGCCCAAACAGCCGCGACGGAAGGGGTCTGGGCAAGGATGGGACTCAAATTAACACCAGAGACGAGCACAGCCCCAGCAAGCCGAAGGCTTGCATCCAGGCGTTTGCTGCACGTCTCTGCTCTCCTGCTTCCCTTTGTTTCTCTGGTGAGCAGCATTCGGAGGAAAAGCCTTGGCTAGCACACGCTGGAGCCTCCAGGCAGCTGCCTCCTCCCGAAGCCAGGCTGGGGGAGCAGCCCCGGACAGACCCGCTCAGGAGGAGCCACGGCACCGTCCCCGTCCCTGGCCGGCCGGGGCGATGGCATCGCTTCCACCGGTGCAGAGCAGCAAGTGGAGAGCCTGGCTGGAGTCCTACTGCAATGAGACTTAATGCAATAAAGCGTATTTTGGGGGCCCAGAACAAAGGGGACAGCTAGATGTGCCCTGGAACGGGCATGGGGGTGTTCAGTCAGTGCCCAGCACAAGGTGAAATGTCCTTCCAAGTCAAAGGAGAGTCACCACCCGGGCCCTGGCCCACCCGCTGCCCGACACCCCGGCTCAGCCCCGCTCGGGCAGCACCACCCGTGTCCCAGTGCACCTCACACGGTCTGAGAACAGGATCCCACCCTCGGGATTAAGGCGCACGAAAAATCCTGGGCCGCAGGACTTCTAAATCTACTACTCCAATGAGACAGCAACACGCATTTTAAAGCACGAAAAACTGTTTAGCTGTGCATTTCTCTCGACTGGATGAAAGACCTTGTGCCTGTAGCTCAGTCCAAGGGGCAATGCTGGGCACAGAGGACTTGCAGCAGGCTCTTCCGCTCTCACAGCCCGGGAGCTGCCCTTGCTCGTCTTGATTAAAATACAGTCTTAAAATTCTTGTGGAAATATCAAGGGGAATCTTGCACTGAAAATACATACAGTTCACTGTACAACTGCCTGCATTGCTGCAGTTAATGCAAAGCTTATTTTTCCACCTTGAGCATGACACGTTCTTCACCTAGATACCTTTTATTTGGCCGTGGAAGGCAGCATCTTGTTTAGTTTGAGAAAACAGGGGAGGTAGAGTGACCTAACCAATGTAAGACATAAGTCTCCAACAATAACACAGACTACAGTGGTCTGAGTTTTCTTCAGATGTAGGCTACGGGAGCAGTAATACATGTCAGCCCCCACCAAAACTATCCCGTGGGGGTTGCCTTTCTCTCCAGACACTGCAACAGCGGCTGAAAAACAGGTCTGCACTTCAGCAGCCCAGGTCTCCGCTGCAGCCAACCTTGGGTGGGTGTGCAAGGAGGCTCTGAAGAGTAAAACCAGTGTTTATTTTAGATCTTTCTGTGCCTTTCCTGCCCCTGGGAAGTCAAGGCGGCTCCATGCGTGCTGGGCTGTCCCCGCGCAGCCGGGCTGCGAGAGGCAGATCCCGAAGGCGAGGAGGGGACGGAGGGAGCAGAGCTCATCCCTCAGCTTCACCACCTGGGCAAAAAATTCAGAGCGCTGCAGAGACACGTTCAGAGCTGCCTTAGGGAGGACGAGCATGGCCGAGCTCCTGTTGCTAATTACACCCACCCGGAGCCGTAGGACTCCTCAGGTGAGCCCTGTGCAGAACAAAGGAGCCCTTGTGAAGAGCAGGCTCGGCGTGTGATCCTCAGCCGGGCAGGACCGGGTTCCTCGGCGGCTCTGCCCCGCGCTCCCCACGAGGCCATGCGGAGCTCCCAGCCTCCTGCCACGCAGCCCCCGCCGCTCAGCCCGTAGGGCTGGGGCCCTGTCAGGAGGGGGATGTTTGTAACGGGAAAGCAAATGTTTCTGTTGTCCTTTTGCCCATAATTGTTGCTTCACTTTTGCTGAAAAATTCACAGAAATCTGACCATGACCTGGCCCAAAAACTATCAATCCTAGAGCTGTTGATTCACAGCTTTACAAACATCTGCAACCAGCAGATAATGACAGGAACTGGCTTTGCACCATCGAGAGCGAGCCAGGGAGGCAGCTGCTCCCAAGGCGAGGGCAGCGGGCTGGTTTGCCACGAGTTACCTGCTGGCAGGGTGGAGGGGGAGTTCTCTATAAAATGAAAAGATCAATATTTGTTTGACATTCAGAAAATTCTCCCAGCCTCTGCCTGCTGCAGTTACAAATCAGAGCAATTGCTTATGTGAGCGCCATCAATGCTCTTCTCTATGGAAGACTTTGGATTTTTTTAAACACGCTGCCCACCTTCTGCCCCACGGAGACTCCTTCCTAATATTAAAGTGTCAAAGTCACACACATGCGCTAACAGGGAAAATACCAGGTCTGGGCCCATGGTAACTGTCCACCTAAGGCCACACAACCGTGGCCTCCTCTGCCACAGCGGCCACTGAAAACAGTCGTCCCAAGTGGGAAATGCTGGCGAGTGACCAGCGTAGGAAAGGGTTCCCCCGCAGCTACTGACAGCCTACAGAAACACAGACAGCCCGCTTTGGGCTGGCACGTTGTGTGCCCCATGCAGCACAGGCCCACTGCCCTCTGCCAGGCCCACGTGCATCTGGAAATGCAGCCTGTAGGACTCCAGCGACAGGGGCTGCGAGGGCGAGGGCCGCGAGCCTGTCAGTGCCTGAGCACACCAAATCCACAAAGAAATGATCGGATCATGATATCACAGGGAACGCTCGCCAAACCAGCTGAAATCATTCAAACATTCAGAGCGTGCTTATGGAGGGGGGAACCTTCTGTTCTAAATATATTCCTTTGAAGGCAGCTTGTTATTTAAACAACTATTGCAAAACAGGGTTTACATGGAGCTGCTCTAAACTGCAGAGGGAGGGAAAGCTGGTTGTGGGCACACAGTCACCACCCAGGTATTTTAATTGCAGATCCCAGCATGTTTTATAGATGTCTAGAGAGTATCTTTTTACGTGGGCTCCAAGGATTACAATAAGATCCATCATGTTTTATATGAACCTAGTGACAGTACGTAAGTCCCACCCTGACGATGCCTAAGATGGGAGGAGACCGTGTAACAGCCCATCCACAGAGCCAGGAATGGTTCCAGGCCTCTCCACGCAGCCTGCGGCTCCCAGGAGAGTTCAGCCGAGCAGAGCAGCTGTAGGGCCGTGTATCCCGATGCACTGTCTCTCGATGCCACCCCACCTGCCCCGGCTCAGCACCCCTGCTCTGGGCAGAGCCCTCCAGGGCCACGGAGCCTGCAGCAGCCCAGCCTCCAGATCCTGAAGCAGAAGGACAGATTGCACCTCCATTCCCGAGGGGCTCGAGCGCCCGCGGACGGTGCAGTAAGGTAACATGGGATTCCCGCGGCTTTCCGGGAGTGAGGCGCCCACCTGTATCACGTCGGCAGCACGAGCTGGCAGACAGCTGGAGCGGCTGGGCAGCGCCTGGGGTCCCTTCCCGTGGGCACCCAGACTGTCCTCAGGTCACAAGGGCAGGCCTGAGCCTGCGCCCGAGGCTGAGCTCTTGAGACAGCCCCCTGCCTGCCCCTGCCCCCCAGGAGCCCCCCCACAACTCCAGGGACGTGCTTTCGGCTGACTGGTCTTCCTACAGCCCCTCAGTGCCCCAGCAGCAGACGGGACCAGCACTGGGAACGCCCCAGCACCGCCAGCTCCGCAGCAGCTCCTCTCTCAGAGCTGCATCGGCGCTGGCGCGATGTTCCCGTGAGGAGCGATGCTGCCCGTCTGTGCAGTGCCCCGATTCCTCCAGACCTTGCAGCATCCCATACAAACAGGCCACAGTTCTCTGGCTTCCTGCTTTTAGGCTCAAAAACTCCAGTATATGAGGAAAAAGCAAGGGCAGGGCTAAAAGACGATCTGACCAGAGGCGCGGGGGTTGTCCCCGCATGCCTGCGCATCTTGCCAGCCGGCGCAAGGGGAAGAGCTGCTGCGAGCCGCTGGCCATTCCCCTTCCAGCCCTGCAAGAGTGGTGTTTGTGCACACTGCCAGGCTTCAGCTCAGCTTTCGTTTTGTTGTCAGTACAAATAGGGGAGTCCCAAGCGTGTCCGCAGCCCGAATGTGAGATTCCCAGTGGCAGCCGGCCCAGCAGTCAGCAGGGGCAGCATGTCCCATTTGGCCTGACATGACCAGTGCATAAACGCTGCAACCTGCTACAGCGCTTATTCCAGAAATCCCAGGGGTGCCATCTTTCCTGAAAAAGTGTGTCAGTCTGTGCTTAGACACAGGTCTTGCTGCCTGCCTCAGAAACCTTAAACAGAGGAGGTGGCAGGTCTACTGTGCCTCTGCCGGTCTCAGCAGCCGTGCACGGCGTTATTCTTTGGAGGGAGGCCACGCCCTTTGTGGACTCGTACATCCATAAATTCCCACTCGAGGGTACCTAACTGTGCTTTTCAAGTGCAGCACCGCCAAGGGGAGAGAAGCCCTTCCAAAGCACGCCGGGTGGGAACCGTGGCATTAGCAATCACTCTGACAGCAGCACGGGCACGGGGACACAAAGGCACTCAGCTGCCAGCAACAGCGTGATGGCTGCATACGTGACGTGAGTGCTAAAGGAAGATGACTCTGTTGCTCCTGTGAAAACACTGGCCTGAATATCACCCTTTCCTGATGACCTCTGTCCTGACACAAGGGGCAATGTTTGGGCAAATTCAAAACTGAGCTTCTGCTCACCAAGCTCTTCCTACACTCTGTCCTCGTGGGTGCTTGCCGGAGCTGGTTTGTTGTCAGAAATGCCCACAGCAAATGACCTGCTGCCCCTCGCTGAGCTCAGCTCCTGAGCTGGAATTTGCTTTGGTGGAAGCAGCACCCTCAGCCAGCCCAGCGGTGTAAGTGAGGGCAACCTCGGGGCCACCAAATGCAACCAGAGGGCGGGTGGAGGGGGATTGCCCTGCCCAGCCACCCCTGATGCTGCGTGGGCTCCTCTGGCAGCCCGGTAGCCGGAGCATGGCATTACTTCATGGGATCCTGCCCTGGAAAGCAGGGACTCACCTGCAGTGCTGGAAAGCCAGCGGGACACACTAGCTGTAGCCACGGAGGGGGCCGCTGGTCCTCCCCAGCCCTTACACAAGGCAGCTCCTGCCCCGGAGGATGGGGCACGGACCCCGCTTCTCTTTGCCAGGACAGGGGCTCCTGTCACCTTTGCAGTAAAGTGCCTGAGGACAGGAGGGCTGGAAAAGCCCCAAACCTCCCTGGCACCTGTGTATAGAGAGTACAATAAACAAGGACACAGCCTCCAGGGCAGCCACAAACACAGGCAAAACAAGAAAGTGTTCGTGTACCAGTACAAAAGCATCATAAATACTCTCCCACTGCCAAAAGACCTCTTCAGTCTTTTACTAAATCTCATCACAGGAACAATTTACAAGCCAATAATGCTGAACAACTCCATTCCAAACTCTGTGTTAAGCTTTATTTCAGGCTTTCACACTTTATCATGTTAGCACCTCCCGGGCTGGCACTGGACTAACACATGCCAAGTTGAGAAAGGGGAGTAATGGAGTGGGGCTTGTCTCTGCGTCTGAAAGTCTTCCAGTCAGGAAAAACCGCACTTTCACCCAACTTGCAGGGTGGGCTTTGTGTCCCCTTCCCAAATGAATGCCTTGTGCGGAGACTTTTGGCCACATAATCCTTAATCATTTTCCCCTAAAATGCAGCTCCTCAGTAAAAGCTCCATCCTGGGCAGCATCTGTTCTTGCAGGTATACCCAGGCCCCAGCCTCTGACTGTCAGAGGCCTTGCACGTTCAGGGAAAGCTGGATATTCTGGGCTCTGGGTTCTGATGGTCACTGCACCGAGACCCCCTGTGTGCTTGCAGCCCTGCCGACAGAGCCCACCCCACTGCAAGCCCCACACCTCCCTCGGGAGACACACGTAACCCCCAGGCTTGTATCAATAACAGTCACTGACCAAGAATCTAAAAAACTACACGGGAACTGACGTGCTGTAGATCGTGGAAAAGCACCCTCATAGACTGATTTTGAGAAGGGAACTTAATGTAATTATCTTAAATTAATAAGAGGAGAACATTCCTCTTTGGAGGTCATCTCCATTAACTAATGCAATCCTATTCTGTTGTAATGTAATTGTGTAAGCGTTGTGTCTCCCATCCAAGAGCTGGGGCTCATTACAAGAACAATACAACTCCCTTACGTTCAGTGTCAAGGCACCCGTATCCTGATACCCAAGAGCTGGAAGACACGGCTTGCAAATTTTCAGTAAACAATGAGGAGATGTAAAAGGAGATGGGGGATCCCCCGGGGGGGCCTGGCAGGGTCTTTCTGTGAGCTGAGCAGCGAGGTGCAGCCCGTCCCAGGGCTGGCGCTCAGCTCTGCCCTGCCTCTGCCCTGCCAGGGCCGCTCTGGGGTCCCACTGCCAGCACACAGCCAATGTTTACAGCCATCCCCGGGGCTTTGCCCTGAGAGAACGTGTTACCAATGGCTGCTTAATTCAAATTGCAGCTTCTTTAGAAAATACTTCTACAAACATTGACACTCCAAAAAACAGCTCTCTTTAGCCTTTTATAAGCTAGGAGTTTATTTTGTTAATATTTTTCTGCATGGCGTGTTTCAAATGAGAACATTCTGAAAGTAAATTGGCAGAGTATTTATTGCTGTTTATTTCTAAGCAGCTATAAGCCAATAATAATAGAGAATCCTCTTCAAGTGAAAACTAAATTCCTCTCGGTTAAAATGCTCAGTGCGAAGTCTGAAGCTGCGTTTTGTCAAGCAGATGCAGAGTGTCACCTTATAACGCCCATGCTAATGCAGTAATAGGATTGGAGCTGCGGCTAGCTACCCAGATCATTACGATAATCCTGGCCTAGAGAAAACAATTCTGCACTAAGCATTACTGCTCTGGAGAGAGTCCATTCCCCGGCTGGCCCAGCCGCCGCTGCTGCAGGCGCACGCAGACACATATACACAAATACGCTGGGGTTAGCACTTAATCCTCTAACTGCCCACGAATGCCACAAGTATTCAGCAAAACAGAGGTCTGGATCCCCCCGCCGAGCCCTGACTCGCTGGGAAACCTCAGGCGCGGTTCTGCCCCATTGCTCCCCGTGAGCCGGGGATGCTGCACACTGGTGCGCGTGCACCGCAACCACCCCTGCCTGCGGCTGGGCCGGGCAGACCTGCACAGTGCAGGCACCACCGTGGCACTGAGCCCCCCGAGCCCATCCCGTGGGGCTGAGCGGGGACCGGGTTTGGCCCCGGGTTTGGCCCCGGGTTTGGCCCCGGGTGGCATGGAGGGACTTAAGCCAGGTGGCAATCAGGGACTAGCTGAACTGGACCCAGCTGCAGGGGATAACAGCACTGGATCTCCCCCTTGAGGGGGAGCGTTTGGGAGTGGGTTAGGCTGGGCTCAGCTCTCTGGGTGGGGGCCGATACCTCAGTGTTGAGGGTGCTCCCCGGCTACAGGGGAGCACTGAACACAGTCTGGAGACACGTCCCTGAAAGCCAAGCGGGTGCCTGCAGGCAGCAGGACCTTACAGGTACAAACCATCTCCTTCGGGGTTGCTGCCCAAAGGCTGCACTCTCAGGAGCACAGACCAGGGTCTACAGTGAAAGTCTACAGGAACTGTTGAGGATTTTGTTTATTCCTCCTGGAAAGTTCCCACGGCTCAGGGCAGCGGCGATGAGTCTGGGATCCTAGAGGCTCCTCGATCCCCCAGGAGGTTTCTCTGTCCCTGACGGTGCAGCAGCCAGCCCAGGCTCCCCAGGAGAGCCCAGGTATGTTGGAGACACCCACCCATTCGCCTGGCAGTCATTTTCCTCCAGAAGTGCACACAGATCCTGGATTTGCTAATGGTTTGTACTGGCTTTTCCCTTGAGCTGGGCAGCATCCTCTGCATCACTGCACCAACACAAGCCACTGTACCCGCTGGGAAAGGTGCTGAGCCGGGCGCACGGGACCGAGCGCAGGGCTACAAGAACCACAGTAGAGATTTTCCTGCTTCGGGAGGCAGAGCCTGGCCATCTCCTGGCAGCAGAGGCCAGGGCAGCAAGCACCCCTGCGCCGGCTGGCTGCCAGAGCGGGTCCTGCCGGGCCCCGCAGCTCTGCCCCAGCCTGCCAAGAGAGGTGACCCCTTCCCAGCCACACCGAGTTAAACAAACAGGCAGCCAAACCACAGGCTTCAGCTCGGTTTGACCTGCGGTGATTAAGGGCAGGGCTGGTGATAGTGGTTTGTGTGCAGAGGAAGGAGCAAAATAACTCGTGAGCAATCTAGAGAGTCTGGCAGCTGCTGGCACTAGCCAGTGAGATGCGAAGTGCTGCTCTGCGCTTCCCCAGTCGCGCACCCAGTGAGCCTGCTCCTACGAAACACGAAGGTTAAGAAAGGAAGGATGCCAAACCGCTAACAAAACAAACCCTGCTGGTGCAAGGAATCCCAGAAGCGTCTGGAATTCGCTTGTGAAGCTGGGCAGCCCCTGCTGCCCATCTGCTTTTCTGGTCTCTCCATTCACACACTCCTTTTCTCATCATTTTACAAATTAAAGATTGCACCAGTTTCTACACAGGTCTGCAGCGAGTGCAGGGAGGTGGCCAATGACTGAGATGACTCCCCTTGGCTCTGAGCAGAGCCTGGTTTGTGCCTCCTGCGTCTCTCACCCAGGGAAGGTTGGCTTTCTCTGGAAGTGTGAGGGAACACACCTGCCAGGTGGAACCTTGCGATGCCATGGATTCAAGGCTGCTCCAGATCCTCCTCCTTCAGAACAGGTCACATGTGGACCCCAGGGTTCACCTGGGACCTGGCAGCACTCCGGGACCTCTCCCAGGAAAGGAAGGACCAGTCACTATGCTCTGGGGGCTGCGGAGGTGATGCTGGGGCGGTGTGTGGGGCCTGTGGCCAGCACTGCCTGCACCACTCCCCAGCCTGGGATTCTGACCCATTTCCTAGCCACTGGGCAATTACTACAGGGAAAACGCTTTTACCCAAAATACAGGACTTTGTTAATTTGATTACTCATTAATTGCTCCAATTTAACTGAAAGTGAGTAACCTGTAAATGTTAACCATTGATAACGCTGTTAAGTCAGTGACTGGCTTTCACAGGAGGTTCGCTCAGCTCTCCCAGACACTGCCCCACCGCTGCGCCCCGGAACACTCTGCCAGGGCAAACAAACCCAGAGAAAAACACCTTCTCCCACAGCAGCCCTGGGTGCTGGGGCTGCTGGAATTCACCGTCTTCAAGATCAGGCTCCAAATGGCATTTAGCACGCGTTACCCACAGCCCGACGCTGGGGACACAGACCTCGGGGGCAGCTCTACCCTGGGCTGTTTGTACAAGCCACTTTCTGGAAAAAAAAGGGTAAGTTTCTATGAAGAAAGCGTTCCAGCTGCTGACACACGGCACTATTACTAAAACTGGAAAGCATAGTGCTTGTATGATCACCCTTTATCTTTATTGCTTCCTCAAAGAGTGAAAAAACTTGATTAAACTCATTTTTAATATCACCACTGGAGTCTGTGGGAGTCTTCCCCGCTCCTGGCAGACCTGGCTAACCGCTCCCTGTGATGAGCTGCAGTTTCCCTCCTGTCGGAGGGAGAAAGGTGAAGGACCAGACGTCCACGACAGTGGAATTCACTCAGTGCTCTGTGTGGCCAGAGCCGGGCAATGCCGGGTCCGACCCCGTGCCCCTGGAGCCACCGTCCCAGCAAGCAGCAAGGCTGGGCACCAAGCCCGGCTTGAGCTCTGCATCCCCCTCACGCGGGAGGAGCCACCAGCAGACACTGGGGTTCCTGTGAACACCACTGCGCTCCCGAGGTGGTGCCTGGCCTTGGGGGTGCCAGTCCCACACCTGCACCCTGCCAGTCCTTCTGGGAGCACCCCTGGGCCCTTGTTCTCACAGCTGGCCCCTCGCGTGGCTCACAGACTCCCCTCGGCACCGCAAAGTGAGTATTTACTGGTCATGCATAGGTGTTAGAGCGCGGCAGGGAAAGGCTTGGGAGCTTTCCAAGCGTGGTGCTCCGATCCCAGGGCTGGGGGGAGGGCAACCAGCGGCATTGGCGAGGGTCTCCTTGGGCCTGTGGAACATCAAACCCCCTCCAAAACACTTCCATGTGCGCCTTCCCGCTCCCTGCATGTCAGTCATGCTTTATTAATCCATTGGCCGGCATGAACGTTGCTGTCCCCACAAGTGTTCTTTCATGTTTGCCTACAATCTCAATGTCATCGCACAAAATCAAGAGTAATTATGAACAGACACCAGCCCCTCGCTCCCCCTCCCCCTCGTGACTGCTCCTCTACATCTGGTTTCCACAACCGCTCTCGGGGGTGCTCAAGCCGCAGCTTTGGCGCACAGACCCTTGGAGCAGCTCTGCTGAGAATTAACCTCTGCTCCTCCTTCCCTCCCTCCCCCACCATAATTTTTCATTTTGATCCCTGATCAGCGTTGAGGTTTTAATCCCCCAGCCCACCATTCCTGACGGGCTCATCCCGGGTATTCTGGCAGCACAGAGACAGTTCACTGGCCCTTCGGAGGGACCAAATCCGCCCCAGCCCGCAGCAAACCCCCTCAGTCCTGGCTCTGTCCTGGCGCCCTGTGCCATCCCCATTTCCATCCCAAATCCTGGGGCCGGGCTACCTGTGCTGCCTCCGGCTGCAGGGCTGGGGGAGATACCTACCGCCATGCCCATGCGCAGAGAACTTATCCACCGTCCTTCCGCTGAGTCTTTCCATTTGGATCGACCCGCTGCCACACTGAGCCAGAAACAGATTCTGATCGGATCATCCTGTTCACTCCCTGCACCACTTGTCGCTTCCACCCTCCTCCCAAGAAAGTCCCCAGAAGCACCTGCGCAGTTGGGCACCTGTCCCAGGGCTGTTCCACTTCGCCCTGGGCAGCGTCCCTCTCCCACAGCCAGCAGTTACCAGCCCCCAGATGGGGAAAGCTGGAGGCACCGGGCACTCCTGGAGCTGTTTGAAACTGCTCATGTTCCCGTTTGCACTAAAGGCCGAACAGGTGCTGGCAATTGAACTAACCGGGCGCCATCCCGGCCCCTCGGAACGGATTCCTTTGCCGCACACTCCGATGGCTGCTTGGCCACCCGACAGCCCGCAGTTATGCAAACAGCCCGATTCACATGGTCCTTATTAGGGGCAGAAGATGTGCCATAATCCTGTAATTTTTGCCAAGGCCTGGAACTTGCTGCATCAGCTTTTTGGGCCCCTCGTGCAGACGAGTTTCCTTTATGGCCCTTTCAGGCGGGAAGGGGCTCCGAGGGGTCCCTGCGGTGGCAGGGTGGTGGCTGCCTTCAGGAAGGCGTCACCAGGAGTCCCGAGTGTTCTTCTGAGGATGCTCAGCATGGGGGGAGCACAGCAGGGGTCTGGGTCAGAGTGGTCCTGGCTGACGCTGCCAACATCCCCCCGAACCCCTCCTGGGCACTCCCAGACCCACTGGTCCAGGCGTAATTCGCCGCCAGCAGCGGGGAGGCTGTCGTGGGGCCAAGGGTACGTGCCAGACGTGCTGCACACACTCACATTTCCCCACGTCAGAGCTGTGCACGGCCACCCTGCCACAACCCGGGAGCCGCCACAGCACCAAAAAACAAGCCCGATAATTACAACTTTTGTAAAGAAAGCCCCTGCTCCACCTCTCAGCAGCCCAGACCCAGCAGCAAGGTCGCTGTTACAGGCATTTCTCTTGCCAACCAGAGGACACAATCTGCTGTCGCTCCTCTCCCAGGAAAGGGCTTTCAGGCCCCCCTGACTGCACAGTTTAGAGGGACAGCTGCAGGCAACGTGCCCCGCACTCGGTCCTCTCCATGGGCACCACTGTCTTTCATGGGACTGGGAAATACAGGTTGTGTTTAAAATGAAGGGAGAAAAGGGGAAAAAATCTATTAGACATCATACATTTAACCAGTTCTGACTTGACCAGAATCCAATAAAATGCAGTTCATACAACATTTTTATTGCTAATTGGTTTGACTGTTAAAATTTAAATGCATTAAGTTACTTTAATGACAGACAGAGTGGACCTTGTTAACCTCTAAAAGGGTCTTAATTAATTTATATACCTCCTAAAATGCTTTGCACTTCTCCCTCCGGTGCATGGCCCTTGCTGTCTTGGCCGCTCTCCTGCGCAGCGCCTGCCGCTGCCCGGCTGGAGAGCCGCTCTCCTTATCAAACACCAACGGTGGCAGACACGGGGGCCACCAACGCGTGGCCAGCACTGGCCGGGGCAGAGGCACCCCTGCGGGTGAGCACCTGGCAGGGGGGGGTCCGGGCACGTTCATGGAGAGGGGCTGTTAAAGCCGTTGGTACATAACTCAGGTCCCTGTTACCGACCCGAGGAGGGGCAGGGGGTGGCCAGCAGCCCCGGGGCCAGGTGCGCAGCCCACGGCAAGCGGAGGCATTGGGGCAGGCGAGGCTCTGCCGCGGCGCCGGCTGCATCCCAGGATCCTGGCGTGGCCCTGGGACCCCTGCCCACACGGGTCCCCTGTGTTACCCGCTGCCAAACGTTTTCTATTTAAATGCAAATTTTGACTTTTCACTCAGCAGCTCCAGAAAGTTTTTCACACCGGAATGAGGGTCACGATAATAATTTATCCACAGGCCTCTTTCTACAATTACTATTTGTACAAGAGAAGTGTTGATACTTGGGTGGCTGGGAGAGGACTCCCGCAGCAGAGCCCGGCGGCCGAGGGAAGGGAAGGAGCATGGCCACGGCAGCGACCGGCCCTGTTTGCTTCCCTGGAATAACCTCAATGCATGACGTCGCTGGGAAAGAGCACTGGGGTCTGCAGGACCCGCGAGGCCAAGCGTGCTGTTTGCTGTTGATGGGGTCCGGTGCTGAGTCCCCGGCTTTGGCAGAGCTGCCGGGCAGGGACAACACTGCACCACAGCCCATGGACAGGCTCTGCTGGCCACATGCACGTGGGGGAAACCCCTCCTCGTCAAGGCTTGGCGAGATGCCTGTCCGCTCACCTCCGCGCCAACTGATGCACACACAGTCGGGTACCTGAACTGCGGCACGTTACGTTTGTCAGTCTCTGGGAGTCTGTCTGACATCCCTTTATAATTTATCACTTATTCTCTGGCACAAACGAGCAGCTTATGTTCCTCAGTACCATCATGAGAAGTCACAGTCAACAGGAGAATAGATGGGAGATAACGTCCCAGGGAGAGTTAAGCTGGCCAGAGACCTGGAGCAGCAAATTACCTCCCTGTAACATGAACCCCACCGCGCTCTCCAGCCCATTAAATCAGCTCATCCCATGTCACCAGCACAGCTCATCGAGGCCATGTGGAGAGGCCCAGACCCCCCAGGCCCACCACCCTCCAGGGATCCGGGCACCCCTGGCTCAGCTCCTGAGAGCCGCCAGCAGCCACTGAGGACAGACGGGCACTGAAAACTGTGTCCTGCGGCTCGCCGCTGCAGACCACCCCGGGCTCTCCGGGTCAAGGCGTGCCTGGCCAGGGGTCCAGCACTTCTCTGTGCTTCCCCCATCCAGCCCTCGGCGCAGAAGCGGGTGCTGCAGCTTGCTGAGCCAGGCGAGGCTGCAGGACCCTCGGGGAGCAGCTTGGGGGTCCTCTGGATCTGAGGCTGCAGGAGCAGCATTTCTCCTGGTTCTTGCCACCCTCTGGTAAAACACAGCGAGCGCTGCACAAACACTTGGCTTTCAGGCGCCTCCTCTGTCGTGGGCTGGCCCCGAGGTGCAGCGCTCTGAACGAGCCCCCAGCACAGCCCCGCGGGGACAGATTTGATGTGTGCCTTAATTAGCAACGGGGGGTCCGAATCTCGAGATGTTTTGCAGACTGTGGGAGCAGGCCCACGTGTACAGACGTGGGTGAATTGCACACGCCTGTATTCCTTCGTGGGAAGAGCCACGGCAAGAAGCAGATGTGGCCGTTCCTCTCTCTGTGCCGCGGACAATACCTCTGCGGAGCACAGTCCGCCACCCGGCCTGGGCTTTGATTCACGTCTCCCTGGAGCTGAAGTGCTGGGACCAACCAAGGCCTTTGGGAAGAGGGCAGGGAGCCGGCTTTGATGGCAGGACAGAGCTGTGCTGAGCAATTGTTCGCCTGCCACAGACACCCCCTTTGCACAGCCTTGCACCGGGCTCCCTTCCAGCACTGCAGCCCCCCGCGGCGTCCCGGGGTGCACGGCATGCTGGCAAAAACCACTCCATGCTCATATTTCCCCGGCCCACCTGGGCAAAAGCCTGCACAGCCCTGAGAACAAGCTGCCCCTTTGAAAGGCACAAAATGAAGCATAATTAAAATCACACAGAAGTTGTATCATTAAATAATGTTATTGTTTCAAAGCCAAGTGCTCAGAGATAGGAAATGGTAAAATCAAGGTGGCTATCGCAATCTTAATTCTGATCGTTTTGCTCCTAACTGTGTGATGCATGCTGAACTTTCCACAGTGCAACTCTTCTCCAGTATTTATCTTATTCTCATTCTCCAGTACATGGCCCCTGCCAGAGTTACCATGTTTAAAACCGTGCTTGGAAGACAGAGTGTTGATTTGATGCGCCGGGGAGGCTGTTCTGAAAGGTACATCATCGCAGTGTTTGATACACACACAAACATCTCTTCATTTATCTCAAAGCCTCTTACAAGGCACCAGGGATGATATTTCATGCCATAAAAAAGGACAGAGACGCAAGAAGGTTCAATTCAATAGTCTGCATTAATTTTGGATATCCAGCCAGTAGCGCCTGCCTTTTCCAAACACCAAGCGGTCACAGGATCGTTTAAACTCGCGATCAAAGGGTGGATCTGGGCTGACTTGGGCCATTCGCTGTGAGCTCCCAGCAGTCGCGGCCCGTGGGCCCAGCAGCAGCCGCCATGCACAGCCCGTGTCCCCGGGTGGGCCAGAGACGGAGGAGCTGCATCTCCCGAGACGCACCCGAAACGTCAGACCCCTTCTGCGCTGCTGCCAGCCCCGCCGCGTCCCGGCCCACCGCCCGCAGGCAAAGCCAGGGGCCCGCGGGCAGCCCCAGCCCCAGCCCCAGCGCGGGACCAGCCCGGGGCTGGGCACGAGGGGCTCGGGCAGCACGGGCAGATCTGCAGGTGACTGACAGCACACGATGCACCGCATTAGCGAAGGGAATTAAGAGAAGTAGAAAAAACAGAAAGCACTTCACACAGCACCATCTCGCCCCCTCCCTGGTCCGTCAGCAGGACGGGGATTATTGCAGTGCCCGGCCCACGGGCAGCACTGCCCCGAGGAGCGGGCAGCAGAAGGGTTAGGACTGGCCTCGGCAGCTCGCCAGATATCAAAGGGGCAGGAGGTGAGTTTGCTGGGCACCCCCCAGACCCAGACTCGGGAGGAGACAACGCTCTCCTGCACTAATCCCCCACTCTTCCAGACACACTCGCCCCACTTGGCCGGCGCGGGAGCCCGGGGGAGTGTGAGCTGTGTCCCACAGACCCTGCGCTGCGTCTCCCTGCGCCGGTCGCTGCTGGGACAGGGGATGGAGTGTGGTGCCTCCCCAATCCTCCGCCACGAGCCGCGCCACCGCCACGTACAGCAAGAGACATAGAAAAGGGATCTGGAGCCGAGGTCACATCCTTTCTCTAATGTGAATTAGTCTGAGCACTAAATGAGTTCAGACTTAATTGTAAGCATTTTCTGTTAACTAAGCAAGAAATCTTATAATAACACAATAAGGTGCCATTTCACAGCATCCAAATGGAGCAATAAGCTAGTGCCTCATTTGTATGTATTTTTTTCACAGTGATTGCTGACGCTGCTGCTTTTAATATATTCACATTGGCACAGCCATTTGCATTCAGATGCAATTATGAGTTAGAAACTCCCTCCTTTCTGCAAGCTCCAGAAAGGGAGAATTTCAGCCCAGAGACACGTTACTGTTCATTTTGTGGGGTCTAATTAAGGAGTCTACTCTGGCAGGAATCGAATTCCTATTGTTACCAAAGGGAGCGTCCTGCAAAGAAATAGATTAAATTAAACCAAGCCTTTAAAATTCTTCCTTTTTCTCCACAAAATCTTATTGATCTTGAGCAGAAATAGTTATTTCCTATGGAAATAATGACCCTTTGGGGACAGAGACCAGAAAGACACATGAACCGCAGCCGCTCCTGGAGAGCGTTACCGGGTTGCGGCAGTGCCACACGCAGTCACTGGCCAGCCACAGCGAGACCCTCCACGCCAGGGAGGGCTGGAGCTGACGGCAAACCCGCTGCAGACCTGCTGCCACCAAACCGCGCTTGGCTCGGGAGCGGCTCGGGAGCAGGGTGTCCCGAGTCCCATCAGCAAAGGCGGGGGACCAGGCTCTGGCGGGGCCAGAGGCGGTGCAGGCGCTCGCTCCCGTGTCCTCCAAGAGCCGCTGAGCTGGGTGGCCTCCCAGCTCCGGGCCACATCCGTAAAGAGCTCCCGGATCGGAGGAAGGAGGGCCTGGGAAGAGCTGGCCTCTGTAAATCTCTGATATGAACAGGCCACAGCATGAGGCTCCGTGGTGTGGGCTGCTCGGGGACCAGAGGTGCCCTCCACTTTCATTTATAAAGATGAAAAATTGCAAATACAAACTCTGGCGCTCTGCCTGCAACAAGGGCCCTCCTGTATCCCCCCAAGTTGCAGCTGCCCCGTGACCCCCCTGGTCAGCCCGTCTCCTTCCCCCAGTCTCTCAATCCAGCAAGATCCTCCCGGCTCCAGGGGAAGCCTGCCATCTTCCCTCTGACAGCACGCACACATACCCCATCACCCCCCTTCTCTCTGCCATAGGCTCTACTGACAAGATGCTCCAGAGGAGCAACTGGAAGGCAGTACATCCCTCCAAACCCTCTGCTTCCCACCCAAGGAACTAAAGCAAAAAATGAGAGAGGGAAGAGAAAAATAAAGAAACCAAGCAAGGTTCAAGCTGCAGGGTGGGATCTCGCTCATCTCCTGCACCAGAGGCTGGGGTGGGAAGAGCAGCGAGGCTCCTGCCTTGGGCGTATCCATGACGTCTGGTTGTGATGGGCGAGAGCAGCGAGGGGCCAGGGGCTCAGAAACACTCCGCGAAGATGTGGTGGGAGAGGGAGCGTGGCCTCACATCCCCCCCAGCTCCATGGAAAGACCACACTGTGCCGAGACAGGCACTCGCCACCCTGCCACTTCCACCTCCATTTCCAACCAGCACGAGGATTCCGGGAAGAAACATGCCCGGGAGTAGCCTGAGGGCCCAACCACGCCACAATCCGGCCTTGCCAGGGAAGCCGTGGCACGACTGCGGGAGCGAGCGAGAGCAGGAGCCTCGGGTGGAACCTGGAGCTGGCACCAGCATCTTGTGCCGCAGCAGGGTCAGCGCTGGAGCCCTCGGGTGCTGGCGGGCGGCGAGCAGCCTCCTCCTCCTCGTCTGGCCAGGAGGGAGAAGTAGCAGAGGGAGGAGGAGGAGGAGGAGAAGATGGTGTAATTACTGCAGCACCTGAGATCTCATAAAGAGTGCCATGTAGATTACCTCCTCCCGACAGGCTGGAGCTTTGGTTTATAGTTTACACCAGCATATATCGAATTAACCTCAGAGAAAAAGGTTAAACTATCAATCACGAACTGCAGTTTAAAGAACTGCATTCCCCGTGATATATGGCACTGGCAGGGACGTCAGAACTAAGCCAAAGACTGCTTAAAAGTAACTGGGGATAATGGGCCCGGCTCCTTATGGAGATAGATGTGCAGTGTGTTGACTTTAATATGCTGCATAAATGAGACCCCGGTGTGGAAATATTGCATCACAATGTAAAACAATTTCCTCTATTCAAACAACCTCTAAGTAGACTTCTCCTGTTTAATATTCGCGGGGCGGCTGGGCCAGCTCGGGCTGCCCTCGGCGATGGCAGCAGTGCCGGCGGGGTGTGGGAGGGCAGCCCGGTGGCGGGGGGAGCAGGACAGGGAGCACCGGGCAGTCGCTGGCACCGGGGCCCCCGCAAGCATAGGGCTTCGATTAGCTGCACATGTGTAGAGCAGCGGGGCTGTAATTTGAAGACATGTAACACAGACTGTTTACATTTCTGCAATCCTGGATGGTTATGTGCTGAATTTCTCTACTGGAAAGAAAAACTGCATGAGTGGGGAATGCGGGGAAGGAGGAGGCTTCTCCCCTCCGGAGCAAGGGGGATGCATCGCTCAGCAGCCAACACACACGCTGCCCGTCCCGGGCCGAGGGTCCCCATGGCCCGGCCCGGCCGAGGTGGTGGGCAGCCAGTGGCGGCTGCACCGGGCGGTGGGACAGCTCAAGCCCTCCAGCTGAACCAGCCCTGCCGAAGAGGCCGGCAGCTCACCCTGGGAAGCCGCAGGGCTGATGCCATGCTGGCAGAGGTGCGGGCAGAGCTGGGACCCCTGCTCCACGGCCTCTCGAGGGTGCTGGGCCGAGGGGCAGCCCCCACAAAGCGCCACACGGAGCCCCGCCACCATGACCACCCGCTCTGGTGAGAGTGGGGATGCGACCTGCAGGCACGGATTGGGCACATGTGCTACAAAGCTGATTTTTAATTGTAATAAATATAATTTCTAGGTTTGGGCAAAGCTACTCATTACTGCTTTGGAGAATTATCGTTTGATACTCTCAGCCAAGGATAACGCTGCCCAGGTTTCACTACACACTTTCTAATTACAACAACTACATAAAAGTCAAAAGGCCAAGGAATGGGAACAGTTACGCTGACGATGGCACCTGTGAGACCAAGCAGCTGTGACAAGCCCCAGGAACAGCCACCCCCAAACTGGGAGCAGGGCTCCCACCGGCACAGATCAGGAGTGGTGCTCCCACAGGCACAAATATTGGGAGCGGGGCTCGCCGCACTGCTGGGGAGGCCGGGAAGGGTGCGCGAGGGCGAGCTCCACTCCTGCTATGACGGCGGCTCTGGGGTGGTGGGAGCTGCTGCCTCATCACGCCTGGCCCCCGAGAGCTCGGCAGCATTGGGGGACCAACCCCTCCAGCCCCGGCCTTCGGATCAGGCTGCCTTTCAGATGAGCTGAGACCAGATCCGCCCGTTGTACTCTTTGAGCCTAGAAAAAGGCTCGTCTGAGGTTAGTGCTTTACCTAACAGGCTGTCTTGAGGAGAAGAAAAGGTCAGTGAGACTTTTGAAATAAAAATGTTTCCATCTCAGTTGAGAAAAAGCCCAGATGGGTGAGCAAAGTTTAGAAAAGGGAAAGAATTGAGCAAGCAAGCAATACTGTGAGAAGCTGATAAGAGGAGCTCTAGCAGGAGAATAGGGGAGCCTTGTCTATCAGCCTATTAAAGGCTATTCTTACAAGTTTTTTTTTTCTTTTCATTAATACGCAGGGTGAATAGAACATTGAATAAAAATCAGTACTTACTGCACAATTGTAGGATTGAAAGGTAACTGTCAACAGAAGGATTGGGGTGACAAAAGGGGCCATTTCAATGCTTAGCAAATGATTTTCGGCTTGTCATTTCAATAGGCCGTGTTTTTCAGAGATTGTGTTTTTTTGAATAGCGTTTATTACCATGCTTTTTAAAAATTTCATGTTGTCTCTTTGCAGGCACCATTCATTTGCAGATGCAGTATTCCTTTTTGGTTGTCAGAGGGATACTGCTTTAGAAAAATAAAGTACAGTCGGCCAGTGAGAAAAAGGATTCTCTTGTGAAGCTAATGGCTGGGAGAAAAACAATCGGGGCAGCTCCTACCTTCTTGCCAGCCTGACCCAGTTTCTCCCACTGTTCTTTATTCATGATGGCGTGGGCCACCGGTTCTCTCCATTTCAAATTACAAGTACGATGCTGAGTAAGATAAAACTTTTAACAGAAAGCCCATCTTCCTTAATGCTCCAATTTTGCAGCGGGAGACCCTAAAATACAAATAGGTCTCCTATCTCTCGCCTACAGACAAGAGGTCCAATTTTGTAGTCTTTATTCAGACAAAATCCCATTTACCTCAATGGGGGCTTTGCTTGAATGAGCAGTGGGCAATTAATGCTCAGACTTTACAAAAGAGATACGTGGGGTGTTTAACGCATTGTGCGTATGCCCAAGAGGAGAAGCTAAGTGACAAAGTTTTACGGTTATCTGCTTTAAATAAAATCTTTGAAAACATGTGTTGGTTTAATCGAAATGATCATGTTCATTGCTACATAATTGCTCGCATAGGTCCGGAATTTGCATGACACTGTATACTATGCAACAGTGGTTAAAAGGACTTGCATTAGGATTTCATATCATTTTAACAAAAACCACCATTTTTGGCACCCTGGGCTCCTAAGTAGAGAGTAATCTAGAATTAGTGAGAAATAGATTTCATGGCTTTAAGTCACTTTATAGTGTGCAGGTCTTGAACCCTGATCTTTTGTAAATTGAACCACTTGTGAAAAAACAAAGGGCTCTAATCCTTTTAAACTGCCACTGCACATCCCTGGCCCAGTGCCCTTGAGAAGTGATTTAAATGGCATTGAGTATGGCAGTTCAAAACATACTCAAATCTGTTAAGAGGCTGGTATCTATGAAGGGAATGGAAGCAGGGTAAAAAAAGCTAATTAAAAGTATTGATGATTCTGCCAGAGAGAATAATATCCTTCAGCCCTCTGAAAATCACCCGGAGCGGCTACAGCGAGGAGGAGAGGGTCGGTTGCGAGCAGGGGGTGCCAGGCAGCTGGTTTAAGCTCTTGCTGGTGCTGGGACGGGGCAGGACAAGCTCCCAGTGCAGGCCAGTGCCCCCCAGTCACCGGCGCGGGGTACCAACACGTGCGGCCGCCAGCTCCGAGCGATCCCAGCTGGATCCCAGCTCCCAGGTGGGTCCCGGGCCGCTTTCCCGGGGCTGGCACCCAGCACACCACCTGCAGCTTTCCTCTCCCGCAGCAGCCCCGGCTGAAACCCCGCAGGGCCGGCGGTGGTGGCCGGCGGGGCCAGGGCAGCCGAGAGCCCTTCGGCAGGGCACAGGCTCCAGCCACGGGTCCCAGCCAGGGGGGCTGTGGGCAGGGAGCTGCCCCCACACATCCCCCTGGGGCTGCTCCCACCTCTCACTCTGTGTGGGGCCTCTCCTGCCATATTATCAGCCCACGTGTTCAGAAAAATCTGTGCCTGCAATGTGGGACGCCGTTCAGAATAGATCACTGCCCAGCGCGCAGCTCTGTAGCTTGTGCGCTCTTGTAGCCTCTGACCCAGCTCACAGGAGGGTTTTGCCTCTTAAAACCCCTTTTTTCCCTTTCCTCCAAAACACAAGACACCACTTGTGAACTATCCCAGGTGACCTAGAGTTTTCTGTGTTAGATAAACATTACTAATTCAAAAGCACTTTTCCTTTCAACAGCTAGAATTAAATCAGAACTCTTTCCCGAGGAGCCGCAGCAATAATGGGTGTGTTAATGAGGATTATCCTTCCTGCCAGCCCCAAGGAACAGCTGATAAATCAATAGACCCATCATACCAGCGCTCCTCCCCGTCTCCCTGGCCTGCAGGCCCTGGCGTGGTGTGCGGCCGCGGCGGTGGGGAGAAGCACGACCAGCGTCCCCTCCCCCGGCAAGCAGCCACGCTCATGGGGACGCTGGCCACGGGGTGCAGAGCAGGGGTCCACAAGGCCGCAAAGCCCCGTGCGCCGCGCTGAGATCCTGCTGTCTTCACCACTTTGCCTGGCCCCATCCTCCTCACCCCAGCCAGCTCCTGAAACCGAACGTGCCTGGCTGGCAAAGCGTCGCCCAGACACCCCAGCTCTCCTCTGCACGCGCATGGAAGGACACTTGGCCTATTCCTTTTTGTGCCCCTGGTTTGTGTGTCACCCCTCCCCATCCCCTGTCCAGGGACCCGCGGGAGCTCTTGTCTCTCCGGGGCCACCCCCACGTCTCCGCTGCTCCCCAGTGCGGACACTGAGCCGTGTGTGGAGCCTTTTCCACCGCAGCTGGAGCTCAGGGCCCAGCAAGGACAAATGTTCAGTTTCCTTAGCAATAGCAGAAAAACAAGAATTTCACTTTGAAAAATTAAAAAAAAAAAGCACTGTACTTCAACAAACCTGCTGCCTGCTCTTCTCCCAGGGGAAAGGCTGAGACAAGGATCTCTGCAACAGAAATGCCTGACTCGGTGGTTAAAGTGCCCTTGTTAGCCCTGCCGTGATGGCTGTCTGGAGAATCACAGATCCCACAGATATTTAAGGCCATATAATTTGCTTATCTCCGTGAGCAGTCCTAAGCAGCCCCTGAAGAAAGAGACAGGCTGTTCCCCTGCACACACCGCTGTTCCCAGCTGACAGGCAGGTCACAGCAGAGGCACAAGGTGACAGCACAGGGGACCCCACCCGAAGCACTCGCCCCTCCAATGGGGCCCCGTCCTCAAGCAATCCCACAGCACGCATGTGGTGGGAGCACGGCCACCACCGGCCACTGGCCAGGACCAACGGTGGCCACTGCTGGCCAGGGTCCTCCCGGCGCCGGGCTGAGCCGCAGCCCCTCAGCACCGTGGCAGGGCTATTGGGATGTTTTCTGCAGGATTCAGCCCCGATCCCGCGGGGTTTTGGAGCACCGCTCTGGCCTCCTGCCGCGCTGGAGCCCCGCGCTCCCGTTCAGCCCTTCCCTCAAGCCCGGCCCAGCCCGCTCCAGCCCTCGCCACGCAGCAGGCGGTGGTGGCTTCCCCAAAGCCCCGCATTGTAAATATTGATGGAGAACCAGAAGGAAAGGCCAGAGAGCCCATGTTAGAGCACTCTCTGGACATTAGTCAGACAAAAGACTTTAAAACAAAGTTCAATTAGGTGTGAAGGAAATTACAGACTATGCAAGCAACAGCAGGGCTGTGAATTAGAGAGATGTTAGAGCAGGAGACAATACCCAGCCCCACATAAACGCGTTTGTCTTTGCTCCACACCAGCCTTCCCTGCCAGCTTACGCTTCAAGCCCTGCAAACAGAAGCCTCCTGGCACATTTGGAAGATAGTCAACATTTCCAGCTATAATATTTTAATTATAAAGCATGCTGTTGAGTCAGTTACACGAAGCAATGGGCTCAGTGAAAGGCCCAGTGCCGCCAGGTGTGGGCTCTGGACAGAACTCTGGGATAACGTTTCTCCAAGAAGCCAACGGTCTCCCCCCCACAGCCAAGCACGGAGCTTCCCCACCACTGCTGGCTGCACTGCCGTGCCGGCTCCAGACATTCTGCCCAGGAACAAAGTTTTTGGCAGCAGACACAGCCACCTTGCCCCTCCAGGAAAGCCCAGGAAAGGCAGCAGATGAGGATCCGCGGTGCCTCCAGCACAGAGTCTCTTGGGCAAAGGGCAGCTGAAGCATGCACAGATTGTCTCTGGAGGCAGAAGCGGTTCCTGCCTCGCTGCTGCAAACCTCGATCTGGCTGGAATTTTCTGAGGACTTTTCCAGCTACCAGGAGATCTCTTACATCCCTGACTCCTCATCTCCATCCTTCCTCCCCAGGTATCATGATGCATGCTTCTCTCACAGCCTTTCACAGCCTTTCATACCTCAGACAAGGGCTGAGCAGCACTGAAAGGCTGCTGTGTCCCTCCATATCACTACTGGGAAATAGGATACAGAAATACAAATTCAACAAGGAAATAATAACAAACAGTCATTGCTAAAGCAATCGATGCCAAGGGCCCAGGGGTGACACGAAGGGAACCCAAGAGCTGCAGACACGAAGTCCCAAAGTCCTGGGAGAGTAGACAGGAGTGCCGTGCTGCAGGGCAGGGGTTTTGCTTTGGGACTGCCTTGACGCTAAACCAAAGCTTGAGAAGTTCTCATCCGAATTTGTACATGAACCCTGGCAGAAGCGCCAGCAGGAGCGTGCGGCGTCAAACCACGGACACTTCGAGTGCCGTTTGGGCATGTATAGGAATCTGGGCTGCACAACTGCTACCCAGGGGCTGGACAAGGACAACTGATTGTATTTTAATTGCAGGCTCAGTATGAAACAAGGTGTGGGCCAAAGTGCAGCTACAATAGGTGCGGCGCCAAGAAGGGTCTGGTGCCAGCAATAGATACTCTGGCAAACTCAGCCCTACAGCTCCAATTATGGGACTTCTCTTATACCACTGTCTCTAAACATTGGCTTCTGACTGCAGTGCCTTATGCCAAATTGTAATCGCCCTCATTCTACTAATGGTCAAAACGCTTGGAGTCCAAACGGGATATAATAATCACCGAGGAGGAGAAAGTGCACTGCAGAGATTATGCTCGGCATAGCATGTGGCAGTGTACAGGGAACTGCCACATATGTCATCGCACTGTGATTACCTCACAGGATCTGGAAAAACGCACTTTTCCTGTTCAGACTCCAAAACACTCATAAATTCAAATGGGTTTTGCAGCTTTCTGTGAGGAAGACTCTCCAACAAGCTCCACCAGCCAGTGAAACGCCAGACCGTCTGCAGAAAGGTACTGGCAGTGCGGTGTCATTCCTGGGAGCGCTAAGAGGGCCCATTGACACTGTTCACACCATCATAATAAGCCCTGATTTATAGCTTATTAAAATAGAGTGAGTTGAGATAAAATGCCAGGAATAAAAAAATATGACTGGATTGAGTGTGACTTGGCTTACTGAGTTTGTTTCCTATCTTTTTATAAGGGCTATAAAAACAAACAGTTCTCACTCGACTAAAGAAATCATTCATTAAGTTCCTCCACTTACTCCAGCACATCCAGACACAGGCAAATAAATTCCGGGTGTCCCTCTGAGGAGTTCGTCCCAAGAACACCAGCGGAGCCCGTGGCTCCGGCAGTGCGGTGGGGCAGGGGCCAGCTGGTGGCACAGACCGCAGCTGCACCGGGGGGTCCCTGGGCTCCACGGGGCTGCCCCCCGCCCGGGCAGGGCTGGGCCGGCCAGGCTGACAGCTGAGCCCACTGAGCCCTGGAGAGAGACACCCTAATTGGATAGGGGAAGGGAGAGAGGGAGAGGGAGAGGGAAAGAGAAAGGAAGGGAGAGAGGGAGAGAGGGAGAGAGGGAGAGAGGGAAAGGGAAAGGGAAAGGGAAAGGGAAAGGGAAAGGGAAAGGGAAAGGGAAAGGGAAAGGGAAAGGGAAAGGGAAAGGGAAAGGGAAAGGGAAAGGGAAAGGGAAAGGGAAGCCTGAGTAGCTGGGGAAGAGAAGGAGGAGCCTGAGGCAAAATTTATTTCTGTCAACTGGTGGTCTATTTCCCTGATACCATTTCCTTGTATACAGATAAGGAGTTATCTTAAATGACCATGTCTTTTTCAATTTGTACTTAACAGTCAGTCCCATTTTCCTTATATGATACTATCACAGCAGGATGAAAAATGCATTACAATAATCCCTGCGGATCTTCATATATCAATATCAAATGGTCTGAAATTGACCTGTTATAAAAACCAGCCTTTCAAGTCAGAAAAAACTTAAATAAAAAAAGCAAATTTCAGAGCTTGCAGTATGCTCCATAACCCAAATACTCAGGCACAAAGAGCAACGTTTCCAGAATACTTAATGAAAACAAACCTTCAACATCCATGAAAAAAATATTCTTGCTATTGATACATCTGCTTAACGTTTGCTGCACCTTGGAGGAATGCTAATCCTGGGCCGGACTGACGCATCAGCTGCCAAATTAGGTTGAGCCACTGATTCAAGGACTGGGATTTAGCGCCGGGAATTTTCTCCCCAACCTGCAGAGGCTGGAGTGGTGACAGCCAGAGCAGAGGAGGAGCTGAGGCTGAGAGCACCGCAGTTCTGCCCCGGCCACCCTGCCCGGTGTGTGGCACTGCCGGCACCCAGCGGGGGCAGAGGGACCAGGGGGGCAGACACAACCTTGCTGGCCCCCAGCCCCCCAGGCTCCCCTGGAGCTGGAGGCGTGAGGAGCACAGGAGACGCAGCGCCAAGCCCTGAACATTTTTCCTGCAACTTTTTACAGCGAAAATGTACCTCCAGGCTTTTCCATGCGATGCGAGGAGAGGACAGGGCTGCTCGCTGGGATCACTCATGCCTGGAGCTGCAGCTCAGGCTGCAGCCGGGTTCGCCCCTCGCTCTAAGCGAGAGGAGCAGAGAGGAGAGGAGAGCAGCCTGGGGTTGCTGGGAGGCAAAAGGCTCTCTCCATTCAGCACATGTTTGCAATAAGCACAAACACCACATTATCACACCACTTCATTCTGCCTTAACTATCGGCACACATTTCCCTTCTCGCTATCGCAGCTATTGGGGATTTGTCATCCAAATTAGAGCTAAAGATACAAAAATACCTGAACAGATCCTAATCAGAAGAAGCTGTTTCTGTTGTGAGTTATTGGCCCACCACAAGCCAGTGGGGAAAAAAAAAAAAGCTGCAAAGGAGACAGGCACCAGCAGAGCAGCCTGTGCCTGAAGCGAGTCAGAGGCAAGTTCCAACCACGTCAGCTGCTGAAGGAGATGCAGAGGCTCCTCTCACCACGAGGGAGGACACAAAACTCCCGACCCCAACACCACAAACTGGGGGCACGTTGAAAATCTGAACAGGGGCTGTGTGGTGCGAAGGACAGCGCTGGGGCTAGCCTTCACCGCAGCCACGTCCCCTGCCACCTCCTTGGGGCACCAGCACAGCACAGGCGCCTGTCCTCCATAGCGAGAGCTGCCGCAGTCCCAGAGCAGTGTCCTCGAGGAACCGAGGGAGGGGGGCATGGCCTGGGTAAGAAATCACGCTCGTGTCCCGCCCTGGCACGCGCGCCCTGCGCCATATGGCTGCGGGATGCTCTACGCCAGTTTTAAATCTTCTGTCCCTCCGAGCGGGTGGAGCTACCACCAAGGAGAGAGGCAACGACTGCTTGGAGGAGGCTTCTCCACAGGACAGTCCTCGAGAGCGGGGCTTGCTCTGTGCCAGGCAGGGCCGTGGCTCTGGCTCTGCCCAGCCGCCCGCGGTGAGGCGTCCCCCCCACCCCATGCCAACTGCCGGCGTGGAGCTGACAAGGGGTCCGGGAGGAGACGCTGCCAAAGAGGAGACAGCAGCGCGAATCCTGGCACGCGCTTGACAGGAAGGCCGCCAGCTCTAAGTGAATTTCGTGAGAAGTGCAGTGGGTTACTTATCATTTTAAATGAGACCCGCATCTAAAACGAGAGACACGGGAGGACATAAGTAATGTCAGAACAGAGCACTTTATTAATTAATAAACAGGAGTGCAAGCTAAAAGCTTTACATCTACCACTGCTAAATGCACAGTTAAAAGCCCTATAATAACCTGTGTTGATAATCTATTCCGAGCATTCTGCCTCGCTCTGAAGCGCATGTGATATGACACCATCTACCTGCTGCAGCATGCAATTAAAATTAAGAAGCGGTTCAGCCTGTGATGAATACGAAGTGAAACGCTGCACAGCAATATCACCTGGCAGATCAACCTAATTGTCACGGCATCTGCAGTGCCAGAGTTCAGCTGGAATGTATGTGTTCATTACAAATCCTGGCTTTGCAGGGATTTCTGACGGGGCGTTGTGCTCTTGCTCGCTAACTGAAGCCTGCCGGGGTGGTACAGCTCTCAACTGATCTTTTTTTAAAATAATACCTAGAGCTTTCTAAATCATTTTAAAATCAAGGCACATTTTGATTTACTTGGTTTTCTTCTGCCATCATAAAGAGCGTGCCGTGGTCGCTACACACAAATCCACATGCTCTTGTTCACCAAGCAGTTACCGTAAGCGAACGTGCAAAGTAGATACTAGCAGGCACACATGGCCACTTAGATGCCTACTCATTTGCATATGCAAATACTCATTTTGCATGCAAAATGTGATTTACAGAAAATGGACATCTAAATCGAAGTCACAACGCCTGTACTAGCACTGGCCGTGGTAATGGCTTTGCCACTGCTGCAGACAGTATTGACACACATGCTAAATTATTATGAGCGCTGTTGATGAGAAGTGCTGTAAAATGGCCAGGCATTATTATTATTATTTTTACAGCTAGGGGGATTCATTAGCATTCATTAATTTTTAAAAGACACCTTTGGAGTGGGTCAGTATTATTAACTCCTCTGCCCTGGCCTCTACAGCGGGAACACTGGGGTGGAGGAGAGGCTGCGAGGCATCGGAATGCCCCCTCCTTTCTCCCTGCAGAGCTGCCCATTTTCGACATGCCCAGCCGGCTCCGAGCAATGCCACGATAACTTCCGAGAGGACTGTGAGGACGGTATCTCTAACACTGACTTCACGGGAGACCCTGGGAGCTCCCAAGAGTCGATGTGTTTGACCAAGGCTCCCCGGGCATCACTGAGCCTCCAGGCACGGCATCGCCACAGCCCCTCCGGCCGTGTGAGCCAGCCTGGCCCCCACCAAGGTGATGCTCTGCAGATTGGGGCATCGGGAGGCCCTGGGCACCTCCCTGTGAAGGCAGCAAACAGGCCAAAGACGAGCCCTCCAAGCCCGCGGGACAGGGCTTCGGCCCCCAGCAGCTGAAGGTAGAGCGGGTAAGCCAGGGACCCTCCCTGCTGTCACCAGCAGCCCCGCACCCGGCTCCTGTCCAGCCTGGACTCCTGGAACTTGGCTTCTACCTCCACGCCTCTGCCACCCGCTTTCCTGCCTTCCCAGACCTCGTCTCCCGCTTAACTCTTTGGCAGCCGGCTGAACACGCGCTCCGGTGCTCTGCTGCACACAAAGAAGTCATTCTGGGAAATCCTGGCTTTTGGCACGACTGAGGTTTATAGCAAAAAGTGATCCCATTTTCAGGCAGATTTCCACTAATGAGTAAAGACTTGACGACCATATGCTCTCCACAGCCTCCCCTGCTTACTGCTAGTTCCTTCCACTTTCTTCTTCGTAATGGGGAAGAGACATGATGAATTTCTGTGCTGTTTCAGTATTATATTACGACTGTTAAACTTACCCACGTTAAATCAAAGAAATTAAAAATAACAGCAGGATATCAAACTTAATTACTTCTTTAAGACTGTGCTGTATAGCTCGATGGGCCAGCCTCCTGCACGCCGGAGACCAGAGATCCCTTCCCTCCAACGGCACAGCATTAACGCAGCGCACGTGATGCAGGTGTGAGCGGAATTCAAGACCTTTCATACATGTAATATCCCACAATTATTTACAAATATATGGGAACAGAAAGACAAAACAGTATTTCTACACAGCTATATGCACAAAAATACATCCATCCTCTTAGAAAACTTTCTGAGATGTTGCAGGTCTCTGCATCCTACAAGAAAACACACAACTACTCTCTCCTTCAGTGCGTCTGATTCTGTCTCTCTCATATCTCAGGACGTGCGATCCTTGAAAACTCTGCAAAGCTGGAAAAACTCCTTGGCAACCTCGTAAGTAACGTATTGGAGAGCTAGAGAGGTCTTTCACCTTACCTCATGGATATAATACCGCAGAGGTACAATTTGCATTCCTCTCTCTTTGGCTAGGTATTATCATTCCTCTTTTAGATTTTATTTAGAAAATATGTGTTGGCAGTTAAGACTTGGAATGCTTGTTTAAAAGCTTTAATAACTAGGTAATGGGAAATATTCTTTGAAAAGGAACTGGGGGGTTTGTGTGAAATTCTGGAATTGATGAAATGCAGCCGTCAAAATCGCTCATGTTACATTTACACACGAAATCGCAGCGATGCCGCTGACCCGCACACCGGGGCTGCTGACCGCAGGCGGCAACAGCGAGGGAGCGCGAGGGAGGCCGGGCACCGCGCCGTCCCTGCCGGCAGCCCCTGGGGCGCCTGCCTGCTCACAGGGCTCACGCTGACACACGCAACCAGCGCCCAATGCCCTGTTTGTGCTTATATTTTCCTGTGTCTCCAGCTGAGCTGAGTACCCGAATAGTCAAAGTGACGGATTAGAGAAGTACGTGTGATTTACAAACAGAGCTTCCGGCCCTCAGCCCCGTGTGTTGGTCAGAGCCTGCCCCAGGACGCAGGCTGGACCCCAGCCGACAGCGAGAGCTTTACAAAAAGAAAAGAAACAGATTCAGAACAAAGTTTGAAATAGTTCTTATAGTTTGTGCAGCTGCTAAAGGCAAACAAAAAGTCAGAGAAATGCGCGCATGCGGTATGACACACTTGGGTTTATATTATAATAAAAGCATGATTTGACATTAATTCTCTGCTTTCTGTAGAAAATCCCGGTGCAAAGCTTCTTAGTCACTAGCCCGGTTTGATGTGCAGAGCAGCCAGGCTTCACACAGAAAGGGTTAAAAGAAAATGTTATACTAAAAGAAATCTTTCTACAAGTATAAAAAAGCAAAATGATTGTAAATTCCACCAGGGGAATTCTGCCATGAATATGCTTCACCTTTCGCAGAATCTCCCACCCTGCCTCAGAGGATAACTGACCTTTGGAGAAAAATAATGAAAAGAAGAAATTCCTTGGAGAAAATAATGTGGCCAGGCCTCAGTAATGAGATCTGCTCCCTTTATGTTGCTATGACAACCGCAGTCATTTTATAATACAAAATACATGAATGGGAAAGAGGGCCAACTCCTCTCACCGGAGCCGGCGCCTCGGCACCCTTTAGCCTTCGCACACTTCTCGCAGGACGGCAACATGTTTGACTGGATTTGTGCTCTGCTTCACTCCCCTTTAATGCACACACGATCACAAAATCCTACTCCTTTGAATGCTCTAATTGTCACTCATTAGCTTGTTTCTGGGGCTGCAGGTGCTGGGGAGGCAGCGGGCACCCCGGCCCGGCTGCGCTGAGCCTGTGGCGCCCAGCCTGCCTCCCTCCGTGGGGACGCCGGGCACAGGCCCCCGCTCCCTCCCGCAGCCAGACAGCAACTCCAGGTGGGAGATGGGTCTTGGGAAGAGTCTCCAGCTCTTGATTAAAACCGCAGGTTCCCCACCCGGGCTGAGCGGTGACGCCCTGTCCTGGGCACATCGGGCCCAGCTTCCATGGGCACATGCCTTCCCCACCGCCGGCCACGGGGACGTCAGCGGGATGTAACACCCCAGTCCCATTTTCATGACCTTAATTCCTGGTCCCCCTGACCCCCTGCAGCCTTCCTGCCCCATGCCCATCAGGGCAGAGCGCCGTAACTGAGCCTCCCAAAGCCGCAGCAGCCAGCTCCAGCACGTAACCATCACCAGAAACACCACAGTGACGTACACCCCGAGGATACGTGCCACAGCGGGAGCTGCAGACACCTCACCCCTCTCCTCCCCCTCCTACAGCTTGAATTTCTTCCCCATCTCAGCTAGAAATCCATATTTCTGGGTGCATGAGCCCTCCTTGCGCAGTCTGGCAGGGCAGCTGGAAGAGGGCAGGAAGGCTGGGTCCGGGCTGGAAGGCTGGGTCCGGGCAGCAATGGCTGTGCAAGTCATGAGGCACAGGTCCAAAACTCTGAGAGGCCTGGGCTAAGCCAGGGAATCAGGAGGTTGGGGCGGGGGTATTTATTTCCTGAGAGCTATTCTTGGATGCACTTTCTGGGTGACCCACTTCTCCGAGAAATCCCGCGGTGGCTGCCGGACCTCCTGGGCGGCCGGGACGGGCCCTGTCCCAGGGCCACTTCCATGGCATGCCGGGGTGCTTTGTAACCAAGTGCTGCTGGTCTGGCACAGAAACTGGGCTGAGAAAGGAGAAACAGCGGGAGCAGATATTGCCAGGATCGTGTCCAGAACCACACAGGAAAAGAAGGCGCTTTTACGGCAAAGATGCCCGTATGTGGCCTGTGCATTCCGCCCTGCCCCTCACTTTTAGGTTAAATTACACTTCATTTTGTACACTGCTTGTAGGCTGGAGCTGTGCACTTCCAGCCACCACTCGGGGAGGGTAGTATTTCAAAAGCAGCGCAACCAGCTCCATGGTGCAGACACAAAGACAATTCCCCGATGCCTCTCGGCCGTGCAGAGGAAGGAGTTTCACTCTGGCAGCTCAGGCAGCTGTGACAGAGGTGCACACACACACAGGGGGGACAGGGACCGGCACATACAGCGGCCGAGTGCCCAGCTCAGGCCGGAGCCCAAGCGGCTACAGGGGGGTCTGGCAGGCTAGAGGGTGCCAGCCGGGTCCCTGCCACCCGCCTCTCGGGCCTGAGGCTCCTGCCTACAGAAGGATGTGGCACCAGAAGTGTTTTGTCAGATCCTCAACATACACAAAATCCAGGGTTTATATTTCGATTTTGTGAAGAGGCTGCTGACACAACCCCCACGCCTCGCTCAGGACTTTCCCAGGCCTGCAGGCACACCGCTGGTGCTGCTGCAGGACTTCACTCCTCAGCCCGCTGAGCAAAACACTGCAAGTGAGCCCGAGACACAGGGGCTTCTGACAACGAGAAATGAGGGGCCAGACGGTGCCAGGCCCAGAGCAAGTTCAAGGCCACTGGGTAGCTGCCTTGTGAGCACCAGCCCTGCTCTGCAGGGCCTCAGAAAGCTGAGCTTTTGTCAAATCAGATGTCAGCAAAGTGGGAAGATTTGTCTGAGAGCCTGAGTGCACATCCCAGGCTTTTCCAGAGGAAGACACACTTACTCCTTGGCGTGCGGGGCTTTCCTGCTCACCTCGAGCCACTTCCATGTGTGAGCATGATTATGACTGCTAGGACTAAAGGCCCAAAATCAGACCAGGAGATGGAAATGGAGAAGTCAAGGGGGAACTAAGTACAGTCTTTCAGTTAATCCAGACCCTCGGAGCGTTTCCTGTTTCCCAGGTGGTCTGCTGGGAGACCTGAGCTCGCCTGCACAGTCAGCAGAATTGTCAGGCGAACTGGAAGAGTGCTGGGAAAAACTACAAAACCGAGGTTTGCAAATGAAGAAAACAGCCAAAAAACCGAGGGAAACCGAGAGGGTGGAGAAAAAGGAGGCCAAGAAACCAGAAGAACAAGAGGCTCCAGTCCATGATTTTATATAGCTCGAGCAAGTAGCAGCATGGAGGAGGGTGCTGGGGCTGTCTGAAGGGATGGGGCCATGAGGAGGACAAACGGAACAGGGTTACTTTCATCTCCCTCTCTGCTGTCCTTTCGTGGAGACATTTCCCAAAGAACAGAGGTTTGCAAGAAAGGATGAAAAGCTGAGGGGAACAGAGTTGCAGGCAGGCTAAATCCAGGCTGCTAAAATCAACTGCCATTTTCCAGCTGTTTCCAGTACAGTGACAGACGTTTCCAGGACAGGTTTTTGGGTCAACACTTCTGAGGATGGAAGTCAAAGTGGGGTCTGCCTCTTCTCCAGCATCTGAGGCAGGCAGCACCATTAGCCAGATCTCTCAATGCCCTCTTTTCCACTCCAAAACACTTTCATTTGCCTCTGGTGACTAAGTCTGGGGACCACGGAAGGATTTCTGCAACCACCTAACTATCTGAGCATGCCAGAAAGGTGTCAGGAGTAACTGCTACATCAGGACAACTCCAAACCACTCAGATGCAGGGAGCCAAGGTATTTCCAAAGCCAGAGTAAAATTTAAGTTGCCCTCTGACTGGTACCTTCTTCGCATGTGGAATTTGCATGTGGCAAGATCCATCTTATATCAAATACCAACGCAAAGGCTAATTTAAATTCTTTTTATGCAAATGTTCAGTAGTATGGAACAGTAATAAATCTGGGAAACCACTGGAAAGATGTTTAAGAGGACATACAAATTCCGGTCACACATCAGCAATTAGGAATCCCAAGAAGGAGACAGCACCTGTCTTGGCCTTTATTGAATATTATTCTCAATTAGAATATTCATCATATACACAAGACAATTCCTTCATTCAAACTTCCATAGACATGTTCAAATTACATCATATCTGCAAAACAGAGAGATGGAAGTTATCATAACCTGTCTCTGAAGAAAGCATTATTGAAACTATAAATGGTCCTGTCTGAAACTCGCTGAAGTGCAGAAGCCTGACAGATGCTGCACAGAAATATGACTGACTGGATGATGTCTTCTGAAACAGCTTGCAGGAAAATGATCCCATTATGACTGAAGCTTTCCAAGCAGGCACCATGAATACCTAGCAGGACGCGCTGGTTCTGGCACAGGGAGGGCCCACGCAGCACCGTGAGCCCGGGGACCGCAGAGAGGCTGCCTAGGCACGTCGCCACGAGGTTTCCCCGTTCAGGAGCCAGGCGAGCCATCGGGTGGGCAGCTACGAGTTGATGCTGGCTGGAACTGAAAGCGTGAGCTTAGCCTGTTGCTATTCATCACTCGAAGAGCCATGCTCCGGGCAGAGTACGTGCCTCTGTCTGCGAGGTTAGTAAACTCTGAGGTTACTCTTTGCCTGGGGCTACCCCCGTGCGCGGCACTGGGAGCAGAGCTTCAGTTCAGAAACGCTCCTACCCCCGTCCCTTCCCCGTGATGCCAGTCAAGCTGCCAGGTGTTTTCTAATAACAGATCATACATTTAAGGCCAGAGGGATCCCCACGCTCATCTGGCCTGTGTGAAGCAGAAGATCAGACCTGAGGGCTTTTCTGTGTCAGTTCCTGATATAAAGCCCGTGTCTGCGCTTGAAGTTTCGATAGGACTCCTCTGTGACAAGGGCTCTGCTCACCAGGAAGCAACCTGGAGACTCCTCACCTGCCCCTGCACGCCTTTTTCCGAATAATCTAACGAGACGGAGCTGCTGACATCTCTCCTCATCGCACGCACCTGCTGCAGCCTGAATTCAAGCCAGTGCCCCTCCCGTGGGCCCTGCGGAGCGTCCCACAGCCTCCCGGCACGAGGACACCAGCCCCACACCTGGTTCTCAGCCCAGGCACTGCCGTGTTTATCCCCCAGCAGTCGTGTTCCTGCCCTGTTCTCCATCACCACGATGGCTCCGTTGTGCACCAACCCAATCTAAACCCTCAATGAAATGTGAAGTTCAGGCCACTTTCTCAAGAGCTTTTTTTAACACCGCTCATTCAGCCTGTCAGTAATTTTGTCCAAGACTGTCAGCTGACAAACCTCCAGCAGTTCAGCTCACCCCCCTCATCTTTTGCCAATTCTTGTGCAAACTTTTCTCCTCTGGGATGTCATCAGTCCACCAAAAAGGATGCAAAGTTACCATTAACAGTTCAGGAAGGATCTCATCCTGCTCTTTTAAAACCCTTGAGTGCATATGCTCGCTGGCTCTTTAAAGGTCCGATCTCGGCGGCCTTTCCAAGGTCTGTCAGTGAACACTCTCCTCAGCGAGGTCGTATTTTGTGCTGTATGGTAATGAAATATTTTTCAAAACTACAGTGAAAATGAGAAACATTTACTGAACACTTCCAAGGCTGTTCACAGCCAAATGTTCTCTCTCTGTAAGATCTTCACTCGCCCCCCAGGAGCCAGCGGTGCCAGCTCTTCTCATCGCTTGGTATATTTGCAAATGCCTCCCTGCATTTTCCCATGCTGTTTTTCCTGCAGGCAGAACCTCCTCGTTACCACCAGAAAAGCCATGGGAACATTCTTCTTTGATTTCTGCAATTTTTCTGAGGAATTCACCAGCAGCGTAGCAGCAAGACTGAGCACACAGCCTGACACCATGACCCATATTCCCATGCTTCCTGGCACGTTCTGCTCTCTCTCTGTCGTTCCCATTACACGTCCCTTGTCCCTACAACGTCAGCTCTCCGAGCGAGGACCGCTGTGGTGGTACGTGTGAGCGCAGCCAGGCTGCGACCCACGGCCGTGGTCTGCAGGCGCATGAACAATATGAATAAATACTGATACAGCCAGACCCTACGGCTCGGCAGTGAAACCCCATTGCCAGTGGAAGGAATCAGACTAAAAGATTAATTAATTACCAGGCTTAGCCCTTGAAATGGGACACAATATCTTTAAAATATCCAGGTCCCTCCCTGGTACTTCATCCATTAAACTTTGGTCAAATTAGCAGAAGCAGAAAAATGAACAAGGAAGAGTTTGGAAGGACACGGCTGTAATAAGAAGCAGTATTGATTGCCACCAAAAAGGCTTTATAAATCTTTCATGCTCTTTATCCATCTGGACCTGCCCCACTGAATTTCCCAACACTGCTTGTTTCTAAGGTGAACTTCGAATAAAAATTCGTTAATACAGACCAGTGTCTCAGACAAATCCCATCTCTCCCTCTCACCCCGCGGTCGGGCTCGCTCCAGCCCCGTCACCGGCGGTGGCTCTCCTCATGCCAGACACACGGGGCCACCGCGCCCAGCCGTGCTGCCCACCCCGAGATGCCTCTTGAGGCTGGTTCAGATGGGAGCAGCCCCGAGGGGGTCTCACCCAGACAGGCCCCACATTTTTGGGTGCCATGGGGTGGGTTTACGGTGTGTCTGTGACTCCAGCCCCGCACAGGGGTGTCCTCTGGAGAGCAGAGGGGGGTCTGGGCTGAGCCCCTGCAGCAGGGTGACTTATCACCAGCCACGACTGGAAAACCCCGGGATGGTAACTGCGTTGCCATAGCAGCAGTGTTCATTTCTGGATCGATAAAACCAAACCCCGGCGTGGGGAACGCCACACAGCGACGGTGTCTGGTGGGGCTGGCAGCAGGACACCCTCCCAGACCTGGGGGAGCTGGCTGCCAGGTTCCCCGCCCTGACACATCACATCCAGGCCCACGCCAGCCCCGTGCTGTCCCCATGCTGTCCCTGTGCTGTCCCCACACGTGCTGCCATCACGCAATCCCCTGGGGCTCGACCACAGAAAGCCGGCTGCGCTGGCACCAGGGCCTGGGGGGCAGCGGCACCACGGCGATGGGGGACAAGAGCAGCAAACGGGGCCCAGGCCAGGCCAGGAGGGCCCCAGCCTCACATCCTGCTCCCTCAGCCCTGAGGCAGCCAAAGCCAGAGGGACCCCCCTGCCCCAACAGCTTTTGGGTCTCGCAGAAGCCAGGGTCGGGCTGCGGGTGCAGGGTCCCGGCTGTGGAGGTGCACAGCACAGGTGGGCCATGCGGGGTAACACAGCTCCCAGCTCCATCCTACACCAGCTCCAGGAGAAATCATATTGCCCAAAGTATTGGATTTCGGATAAAAATATAAAGCTGAGAGAATGTGCTTCGAACAGAAGTCACCGCCCTGGAGAGAGCTGCCCGACTTCTGAGACCAGCCAAAGAAGAGGTAAACCGGCACAGCAAGCAGCGCTCTCGGCCCCCCGCCCCGTCCCACCGCCCCGACGGCAGCACCCAGCCCCACACACCGCCACCAGCGTGGGGCCACCACGGCTGCCCAGGGCCAAACCCCATGGGAGCGGGTCTAGCTGAGTGCCTGGGCAGGCCGAGGGGAGCCCCAAAGCTCTGCCCCACGCTCTGCGGTACCAGAGGGGGCCCTGGGGGGTTGCCCGTGATCCTGGCCACCTCATAGATCTCCCAAGTCCCTTTGAACCATCACCTCTCACTGTAATTTATCTGACTTCTGCAGAAATAAAAGGTATTGAGAAAAATCAATGATAATTCATTGTATCCTATGATTTTTAAAGGCAATTAAGGCTAAGACAAGGTAAGAGGTTAGCAAAATCTCTCATTCTTTAATATATTGTATTTTCTCATTAATTCTTTAATCTTGTGACAAATTCTCCCAGGCAGAGGGCCAGCTTCCTGCCCACTTGAACTCTGGCTGAGTTATGAATGAAGCAGGTAATGCCTCAGCCCCAGCTGCCAGGCGCTTCGCCTTCCCCCCGCATCCCCATCGCACCTGGGGAGGTACGGGGGGCCCATGGGGGACTCACCCCTGCATGGGGCAGCATCACCTTGGAAGCAGCTTGTCAACCCGACCCTCTGCCAGCGCGAGGAGAGGGGCTTCCCTGCAAACCACCGCAGCAAAGCGAGGGACTGCGCAGACGAAGCTTCCCTGGGGCACGAGACCTGAACGCAGCGGGCAAAACACTCCCGAGCAAAAAGTGGTCAACGCTCCCCAGTTCCATCTCTGCTCATTTGCACCAAAGAGTTAATAACTAAATTACTGCTAATTAGGGATACTATGAATGAGAACACATCACACTTCTGCTAATCACCAGTGTTTCTGTGTAATGTCTGGAAAATCAAAATTATTAATGAAGAAGTTATTTTGGAATTCAGAGTTTAATTCCACAAATTCTGGATAATGGCAGTATGGTTTGCCAGCTAATTTTCACATCATAACATCAGAACCCCTTAATTAATACTGAACTAATTAGAAAACACTAACTTAAAGGCAGCAGCAGAAGCCCCTTCCGCAACAAACGCCCGGCCAGAGCCTGTGCCTGCAGCCCAGGTTCACGCTGCCTCCCTCCCTCCCTCCCTCCCTCCCTCGGCTCTGCTCCCCTCAGCACCTTCTTTCCTCGCAAGCACGAAGCCGGACTGAGCTCAACACCAAAATTCAGCTAAGCACCAAGTGCAGTATTTGACTGAAATCTCCCATTGCTTTTGTGCAACTGAAAACTGCGGCTGTTTCACCCGGTCTGTCCCGTACTGATGGGTGTGGGCAAGGGGCAAGGGGAAAGCCTCAGGCTCGTTTGAGCCAGTTTAACATCAAACGCTCTTTGGATGACTCGCCATGAGGCCTCTCCTTGGAAGTGCTGGGAAATGTCTCCTTCCCTCCTTCAAAATAAGGGAGAGACGCAATGTTAACAACCTAAATATTTACCTGCTCCGTTCTGGTCCTATTTATTAGGAATATTTTCCATCTCTCCACCTCACTAAGCAGAGTTTTCCCTAAAAACGGCAAATATTATGTCCCTTCATTCTACAGAAATTTATTACTACGGAGTAAAAATGCTACTGTATTCCAAACATTGGCAAGAAAGCTGGGAGGCTCTGGTCCTGCCAGCTATTAATAAAATACACATTTAAGCTGCACGTTGCTTGCAAGTTGCATGTTTATTTAAACAAGAATTTCCAAGCATTTAGGGACAGAGGTTGCTACAACAAGTTCTTATCATTAAAAACAATGGTGCTGAAACTTTCAGGAAGAAGAATTACAAATGGAGTCACTCTGCAGAATAAATCACTGATAAACTTTCAGCACAACTAATTTTAACCCAGGAAGAGTACTGCTGGATCTTAACTCTCTCCTAATGGATGTGCACACTCCCAGGATGGTTTGGGACCTATTATGAGATGAAATGATTTATTTAGGGATTTCAAATGCTTTAAATAAATCTTTCTTTTAGTCTCTGAATTATGTATTTTTCTAGCAGAGCCAAAGATATGACACTTTCTCGAGGTAATTCCACAAGGCCAGGATTACCCAAACCTTTCCATTCGCCTGACATGGAAACCTCTTCTGCGACTTCCAAAAAATTAAGCACAGGAAAGGGTGCTCAGGGGCTGACATCTGCCTTCGGTAGCGATGATAAATGAAGCTTCTCAGCTTAATTGTGCCAGGGGGCATTGTCACACCCAATTAAAACATCACAGGCGTGACGCCTGCGGAAGGAACGCGGCCTGGGCCGCAGGGTCCCGCTCTCCCCGTGAGGAAACGTCACTTCCAGCTGCCCACTGCAGCCTCCCCCCAGCTCCCCAGCACCGCCTGCACACCGAACGCGAGCCACAGGGAGGGGGCTTGTGCACAGGCCCATCATTATTAACGAACGGCTACCAAAGACCTTCCGGGCCAGGCTGGCCGGTGGGGTGACAAGCCTGGGCATGGAGGTGGCAACTGCCACCAGCTCCTCAGTGCCCGGCACCGACCCGAGTCGCTCGGAGAGCACCACGAGAGCACCGGCACCAATCCTGCTGTTGCAGCTTTGCACAGCCGAGCACAACCAGCAGCTGCTGTAGTGACACACGGCACAGGAGAAGCGAGGCCGCAGGGATGGGGCCCGGCTGCCCTCTGCGAGTCCCGAGGCAACGTTACAGTTTAGCCTTTGGCCCCTCACCGAGGAGGGACGCGGGCCCTGGGCTCCTCGCCCAGACACACAGGGCACTCCCCAGCCATCGGCCGTGCACGGATCCCGCGGCAGCAATCCCCAGCTGGCACCCAGTTCCATTTTGCTCTTTCCGCCTGAATCTCGGCGTTCCCCCCGCAGTGGGGCCAGGAGCACCCCCGGGCTCAGCACCGCCGCCGACACCCCCGCTGGGGTCCCGCCATGAGGGAGCTGTGCGCCGCGGTGGCCCGGGGCCAAGGCGGGAGCGTGGCCCTGACGGGCGCCGTCCCTGGGACCAGCCCTGACCCTGCGGCAGGAACCGTGAAGGGTCCGGTTTAATGAGATCTGAAAGCTGCAGGAGCCGCATGTTGGTCTTGCGGGACCGCCGGCCGGGCTGCTGTACGGGAAATCGGCAAAGATGTCAGAGGCGATCGGATCTCAACCCTCCCGCGTGTCAGAAAAGACCTTGCAGACGTGAATCCTTCGAGTTTACAGCTCTGTAGCCTAAATGCACCCATATGCCTTCCACATCCCAATTACCATCAGTTGCCAACCAAATCACAGGGGCGAGGGATAAAGTCTGCTCTCCCCTGACCTACTTCCAATACCCACCGTCACTCGCTGGCGCCCCAGAGATGGAGGGGGGATGGTTTTAATCCATCTTGCTCTCACTGATCTTAATCAGGCTCCAAATGTGACGACTGCTGATTGCATTAAAGCCGGCCGGTGCTGCAGCTCCAGAGCCCTCCCGCAGCACATGCACGGCTCCCCTGGTTCCACAGCCGTGCTGCACCACAAGCCACATTCAGCCACCGGCCCCGGCCCTGCCGCCAAGGAACCAGAGGAGAAAGATCCACCATCCTCTGCCACAGTGCCTACAGAAAACTGCTGGGGCTCAGTAAATAAGAGGCTCCTCTAATTTTGGTAGGGATTTTCGTATGAAAAAGTAAAACACCATAAATCACACACAATGCTACAATCAGCACATACTTGTGAATAAATGCATCCTGTAGTACATTTCAGCATAAATTATAGCCATTTGATTTAGGCTTTGCTGCACAAAGCCATATTATTTAAATTCAGCCAGAATTGAGTCCACTCACATTGCAACACATTTATAAAACATATTCATGATTATTGTCATAAACTCCTGAGAACTGGCTGTTGAGTTATTTTGCCACATCATCATCTATAGTAAACAAGACTTATTTTACGTTTCTCTTTTCTTTCCTGACAATCTGCTACAAAATGCTCTGCAGAATTAATGCAGAAGTTATGACCAGGTTTCCTCCACCAAGTGCGAAATAGCACCGATAACCGGTATAGTAAAGTCCAACCTGTGCATTGCCAGAAGCTCCAAGCTCCGCTGCAAGGCCCTGTGCGAGGTTCCCCGTGCCTGCTCCATCCCGCCCTCTCCCATTCTCTCATAAAAAAAAAATCATCTGGTAGAAGCACAAAGGCCTGAAGGCTTGGAGGAAAAGAGGGGACCCCTTCCTTATTGGCAGGTAGCTCTCCAGGCAAAAAGGGATTTATCTGTGGGATGAAGGAGGACAACCGGGAGCTAAAAGAGAGAGAAGTCAGGACTCTACATGGCCAAAGTCTCAGTTTCCTGGGATTCTCTGTCAGGGCATTGAGTCCCACTGGGGACTGGCTCTCACAGTCTCTGCAATAATTTGCAATTATTCTCAGCGGTGCCCTGCTTCGCCTGGCAAGCAAGTCTCTCGCTGGGTGAGCCAGCACAGCCCCCGCAGGTCCTGGTGCCGAGCCGGGGAGCAGCCCTGGGTGCCGGCTGATCGCCAGGCGCTTTCACCTCCCACCTCTGAAGGGCAGATCGGCTTCAGGAGAGAACAATCAAGCCAAAAGATAAGGCCGTGGCGGGTGTTTCAGTGCAAGACTTCAGGGGATGTGTCTCAGTGGTGTGAAATGGCAGCCTGGGATGGTGGCACTCGCAGTGTCCCCGTGTCCCGCCCGCCACCCGTGGGGAAAGCAGCAGCGACCCCCAGCACACCCCGGGCAGCCACAGCCGGCCGGGAGATGAAGGTCTGGATTAGACGTCAGCCGGTTTCTTTTGGTGCCAAACGCATTTACTCTGGACGCAGAGGTTCTGATTTGGGAATCACTTTCTGTGCTCCATGCAGAACCCATGATCTCTAAAGCAGAAACGGTAGTGACAGGAGCGAGACACAAAGTGCACTGCAGTTTTAAAATGTTCTGAGTTCATCAGAGAAAGTCATGGAGTATCTGGCCTGAATAATAAAAACTCCCACAACCATAAAACTGTCCGGTGCCACTTCCCCTCCCCGCCGTGTTCCTCCACTGGCCTGGGAGGATCAGTCACTTGCTGGCTCGCTTGTCTAACTACATTAATGTTTTACATTTCTCCTCTAGTTTGCAAACTTTTAAAAAATTAATCCCATCATTTCAACAAGTGTAACAACTAAATTATCATCTTTACATGATTAAAGTCTCTGCTGCGTCTTTTCTTGGCAAACATTACATGCACATAATTTTACTAAATGTAATAAACCAACCATAGAACTATTAATTTTAGCATGGTATTCATAACAATTAGAAACGCATGAACCTTAAAATGATAAAAACTGAAATGAATACCAAAATAGCATGAAACACAAGAATCCAGCTCCTCAAACCAGGGAAATGGGTATTATTGTGTGGTGTCACAATACCCATTTCAAGAGGCAAAGCAAGCGCCGCGGGGGATGCTGCCCTGCTCACCAGGGCGGGCACGGGCTGTCCCCCGCTCCCCAGGGAGGGACCCAGCTATGCCCAGGGTGGGGTGTCACCCCCTTCCCTGCCACCCCCGGGCCCCCGCTCCAGCCGACGCACTGCCCAGCACTGCCCACCACGTCCCGGCAGCAGCGGGAGAAAAGCCGCCTCTCCCAGAGCCTCGCACGACGGCAGCACCGGCAGCTCCTGGCACCAGCTCTGCTGGCAGGTGGACGGGCTGCAGCAATGAGTGTGACAGTCCTCAGACCAGGGGTCCCAGGGGCTTCGCTCTGAAACTGCCCTGGCATCAGAACCACCACGGGAAACCCCGCTTCTCCCTGCAGGTGGGAGCTCGAGCTCTCCTCGCACCGGGGGGGCTGCCTTTCCCTGCAGCCCCCTCCTGCAGTGCCGCTTCCCCCCACCACTGCGAGCTGCCCGTCCTTCCAAAGACCTGAAAATTATTCCTCCCAACTCACAGAATCACATGAGCGAGAAGCTTCAGAGTTTTATTTTCTTTTCTTTTACTCACTTTCAGCAGCTGAACTCTTTTTTTCAAAAAAAAAAAAAAAAAGAAAAAGCAAAAAACTAGACATTAAGTATTTGATCAAAAGCCAAAAACAACCTTTGGTATCAAGGCATTCTTGAGCTGCTTTGTTTATAGATACCAAAATACACACACCGCCCCACACTGCTGTAACCACTTAGAGCACAAACCACTTCCCTCACGAGCAGCCCGTCGGTAGGAATCACTCGCTGCCGCGCTTCCGAGGCAATGAACGCCCCGGAGGAGCGAGGCCTTCTGCGGGATGGCACGGAACGGCCGCTGCCGCGGGGATGGCGAGGGCCAGGGCCGAGCCCCACCGCTCCCAGCGTCCTAGTTTAGAGAATTCCTGACGGACTGGACGTTTCTGCATTTCCTTTTCCATTATTGCTGATTGCCAAAATATTTGTGCAGTGATGGAATCTGCCTGCCAGAACTAGAGCAGGAGGAGGGAGCTCTGCTTTCGTCTGACCTCGAGTCATGAGAGGTTCTGGGTCCCCGGCTTGAACTACGGGAGCCGAGCTCTGGCAGGAGCCCAGAGCTCCTCAGGAGAAGAGCCCAGCTGGGCTCTGCCTCCCCGGCGCCCAGGGGGGATGGCGGGAGGGCTCCGGCCTCCGCCAGGACAGAGGGAGCAGACTGAAGCCACCAGAATGTTTCCACTTTGCCTGAGCACACTAGGAAACTTTTGGAGAGAGACTATTTTAGCAAAATATGCTAAGTGCATCCAGATCGATGCCTCTGAGTAGGAAAAATCAAATAGCTCTGCCATCGTAAACAGCAGAAGGATGGCAAACAGAGGAGCCCGGCGAGCAGTGGGACAAACAGGAAAGACTTGGAAATTTCCAGGGTATTGTTTGAAACTCAAGACAGAACATTCTGATCTACTTTTACTGTTTTGATGTTACATTTCATGTTTTAAAACACTCTGTGCCTTTACAGAAACACTGCAAAGACGTCGAAAGAATTCAGATACACCAACTGCTCTTTATTTGGCTCTCCTTAGTTATTTCTGATTAGCAGCGCTTCATCAGAGTGGGGATGAGACATGTAAAGACAGCCGCGTGATGCCCCTGTGCCGGCTCCACGGCCCCACAGAGGATGGGGAGTTCTCCAGCTGCTGTGGGAGGCAGGGCAGGCTCCGTGGCTGCACCGCACCCCAGGCCGGCAGCGGGCACCCCAGTGCACGGCACCAACAGGCCGGGGCTCGGCGCTTTGCTTGTGAGGACAAGCACGAACTTCCCAACCAAACGGTGACTCATTTTCCACAGAAGGGGCACAAGACAGATCAGCAGTGGGGGACGCGGCAGCCCCGCTGCCTCCTCACCGAAGGGCGGTCAAAGGTTCACGAGTGCTTTTCAAGGCGCTCAGCAGCGACCGGTGCCCGCCCAGAGCACCTGCCCCACGCAAGGAACCGTGACTTCTGCTGCTGCTTGGATAACCACGGGCAGCTCCCGCTCCCGCCCGCCAGGCTGGCGTGCAGCAACGCCCTGCGCGGGAGTGGGAGACCAGCGGCAGCCCCCTGCGCTCACCCCCAGGCTCACACATATAACCCCCTCCACAACAGACCGTTCCCAGTGCCATCGCTCCCGCATGGCTCGGCTGGGCCGCGGCCCCGGTGAGGCTCTGAGCCGCCCTCCAAAGGCTTTAGATCTGCGGACGCTGTGGGTCATGGCTCTGTTGCAAACATGTGTCCTGGACACTTGTGATGATTTTGGCAACAGAAATGGCCTAAATATTTGTTCAAGAGTAGTGAGTGTCTTTGTCTGTCAGGCACAGAGAGACTTTTCTTCTGCGTCTGCTTAGCCATTTATACTTCTTTGTCGCTGCCAGTTGGAAGCTGCAGTTTGCAAACCAGGCCCTCCCAGAGCAGAATGAATTTTAATTCAGGCAGAGGAGCGTGTTGCCGAGCCCAAGCCCTGGGATTCAGTTGTACACTCTGTGCTCACCGCGCTCTCCCCCAGCGTTCCTTGATGCCACAGTGGGTTCGCACCCTGAATTCGGCTCCCAGCCCAGGCTCGTGCCCTCCCTGGGGAGCTGCCGCTGTCCCCCGACAGTGGACCCTCTGCTCCCCCTCCGAGGAGCAGAGCCTGTCCTCTGCACCAACTGCTGCAGAGCACTCCTGGCATCTCAGCTGAGCCATTTCCATGCTTCCAGCGTTTTGAGTGCCTAATATAAGCTTCGCTTCTGGCTCAAATTTTACGTAAATGGGGATTTCACTGTGACAAACAGTTAAGGGAGGCAGATCGGATTTGTCCATCTACCTAGTTCGATAGCCATAGTATTGAAAAGTATTATCATGCTCCCAGGAACATGCTCTAGTGGCTTGCCCCCAGGGTCAGAAGGAAGGTGGGAGAGTACAGAAGTCCTCTAATACAGTCACTGCACATGTCCCACCTCCTCAGGCTGGAGAGCAGGACACGAGAAAGGCAGAGGCAGCAGATCTGGCCACCTTACAAGGCATCTCATCACAACAGGCTTTACCCAGCTTTCCTATACTGGGGGAAAAATCAGGCTTTTCAAAAATAGGTACAGCCCTGAAGACAACATCCTGCCAACGACCATCCAGCGCTCTGCCTCTAAATGACGTGCTGTCAGTGGATGAGCTGCTCCGGCAGCCAGTGCGGGCACGGAGGGCAGCGGGAGGCTGGAGCCGGGCAGGACATGACAATTATTTGTACATTTTACACTCTGGAGAGCTTTACTTTTTATTGTCTAGCCCTTCAAACAGATATCAGAGCTGTCAAAATACAAAATCTCCTGACGATAAAAATACTTTGTAGAGGAGGCCCCGAGGCATTCCTGTGCGGAACGCCCTGGGAGTTGCAGCAGGCTGAGGGTCAGACCTGTCCCCGGTCCCTCCCCGGAGCTGCGCTGAACAATTAGTCTCAAGTGAAAATCAACCACAGAAGTTCAGATTTTTTTTTCCTTCCACTTCCACAGATCACCTTCTGCTCTGAACATGGAAACCATATGGCAGACAGGTCCTATCCCCTGCCAAGAAATTCCTGCTTGATGAGATCCCTGTAGCTATCACTGAGGCTACACGGGCTCCCAGCAAGGGAGTTCACTTTCTGCTTCAGACAAACTCTCCAAGCAACCCGGGGAGGAAGAGCAGGGTCTGAGGTGCCAGGATTTGTGCTGTAGCTGTTGCCTGTTGAGAGTAATTGCCCTCAGAGGGAATATTGTCACACTTAGATCCTCCTCTCTGGCCCTCCAGCTGATGGAGGCTGTGCAGCTAGTCCCACTCCACTCTGCTGGGGGCAGCAGGGAACACCTCGGACAGAGGCAGGATCCAGCTTTGGACCCTCCTCTCCAGCCGAGGGGCACGGGTGGGGTGCACGGAGAGCACCTCTCCTCGCACTAGGGAGCTCGCACTGCAGCAGGCAAGTGTTTTACCCAGGTACATGGTCCAAGCTTTGGAAACCCTGAGAATTTCACCATCCCTGACTGGCAAAGGAGTCACATGAGTGGGCGGGTTTGTAGAGGAATAAAATCAAAAATTCAGCCACCTGTTGGGAAGCTTCATCTAAATACTGTACAAATCCACAGAATAGCCCAAGACAGGGAGAGGCGATTGCAAGAGGTGAGAAAGTATATACCGACTCACCCGAGAGGAGTTTGGTCAGGGCACTGCTCCCCTGCAGCCAGTCCTCATGGAGACCAAAGCCTGCAATGCCAGCACCACCCCAGCTTCAATTCCTCCTAGGGCACAAGGACCATTTCTGATACTGGGTTTCCTCCTGAAACAAGTGCTGATGTGGAAAGGAGTGATGCGGCTGGAGTAATCATTGGCTTGAGCGATTGCCTTGTGAGGACGACGGAGTCTGATGCATGGAGAGGCTGGTATCAGGGGATCAGCGTCTCTGCACAGGGTACTGGCTCTTATCTCCATCCGTGTCTTGTTTGTGGGGTGTTGGTGATGTGCATCCATTTGTCAGCAAGAAAATGATTTGCAAATACAAGTGCTGGCAAGAAGGAATCATGAACGAAAGCGATAACAAATGAAGACACGGCCTCTCCTCAGACACAGCCTCGGCCTGAGCCTGAGTCCTGTCTGGCTACCGCCAGCTCGGGCTGCAGGCAAGAGCCGAGCCTGGCGCGGGGCAGCGCAGCAGGACCCGTGCAGACAGGAGCCTGCACCAGAGGCGGCCGCCCTGGGACCAAGGAACTGGAGGTCCCCCCCAGTTTGAGAGGGATGCCCACGAGGCCGGACACCGGCCCCCAGCTCCAGTCCCCTCGGGGACACCAGACGGAGCAGCAGCACCTCCCAGAGCAAAAGCTGCGGGGAGCAGCGCCTGGCCCCCACGGCAGCAACACCAGGGTCCAGCCCGAGGCCTCACCAGTGGCGACTGGACCCCACACAGAGTTGGGGCAGCGCCCCAGCACCGCCAAGTCCCTGCCCGCACCCCTGCCTGCACCTCTCTGGTGTCACCCTCCTGCCTGCACCCAGAGGCAGCCCTGCAGCAAGTGCCCACAGGCAGGCAGCTGGCATTACCCCACAGCTTTTGGTGACTCGGAGCTTTGCAGGAGCTCCCCATCCCCAGGGGCTGGGGATCCCCACCTCGCTTGGGGGGGGAGGGGGCGGTACCTCGCATTTAGCTCCTTGGCGATGCATCGCGTTGGCTTGTGACCACTGAACCAGGAGATTCGCAGCTCTGCCCTCGCTGCTCACAGCAATACCAATCTCTGTGTCATCTGCAGACACTACCAGCAAAGGTTTTTATCATCACTGTTGTTAAATCACACATTAAATCATGTCAGAATGCTCCTTGGGAACGCTGTGGGAAGTGACACTGCCATTAATGACCATACTTTGTAATCTGTCATTAAGCCAATTTTTAATCCACATAATATGTGCTATTAGCTACAGGTTCTCTGGGCAAAATGTCAAACACCTTCAAAAAAACCGAACCACACAGCACCCACTGTGTTACGCTTCCTAAGCAGGCCCACAACTTGATCATACTGGACTATTCGTACGTTTTTCCCCATCAAGACTGACCTGTCCCTGCCTTGCACAGCACTGTCAGGTCAGCAAGGGAAAGCGTGCATGATGTTTGTCCATTGCTTGATTAACTGTTTGTTCCTGCGAGGAACACCGAGTTTCTGCGCCCGGGCTGCCCTCTGCTTCCCCGAGCGGACGGAACCTCCCGGGCGTGGGACTCGTTCTCTCTGCGTGTCCCCCCGGCGCAGCGCAGGGTGCCAGCCCTGGCCACAAAGCGGTTCTGTACCAGAGCCCCAGCACGGCTAACGGCGGGGAGAGCTCACCCGCAGCCAGATCCTAAACGGAACATACGGAACCGCAGCGAGCCTTGCACTACCCTGGTGAGTGTGCTATAAAACCCCACCTATTCGTCAATCACAGGCGATCGACAGTCCTCCCAGACACCTGGGGTTAGTGGCTGCCGGGTCAGGGATCACGGGACAGCTCGGGCAGCGCCAAGCCTGGGAGCATGGGCAAACGCCTCACAAACACCAGGCAAACGCTCCCCAGTGTGCCAGGGAGACGCTGCGCGACTGCAGCAAGCAACACAGAAACAAAAGACGCTCAGAGGACCCCACGGCGAGAGGGCAGCAGGCCCTGAGCAGCGAACAGCCCATCGCACTCATAAACCCCCTGATCTAGTGGTCATGTTAGTCACTCACAGGTCCAACACTGGTCGAGCCTCTCTGCCTTCCCAGAGTCCTGCTGTTGTACTTCAGCCAGCGCTAAGGAGGGTCCAGTATGGATGGGGAATTATTTTGAGAATATGACCTCTGCAGAAACTACTGGGCTGGACCAAACCCTGTTCCTCTCGCCCCGAGCTCCCCACCAGCAGCAGTCCGGGGGGAGGTCAGGAGCCGTGCAGAGGGCAGTGGCAAGGCAGCAAAGGGAAATCAGCTCTTTACCCCAAATTCCAGAGGCTGTGCTCTGCCCTGAAGATGCAGTTATTCACTCTGCCAAAACTCCTGCTTTTCTTTGCACCGATACCTCTAGTACCGCTTTCCCCGTTTCTTACAAAGGCATCGCTTTCTCTCCCCGTCCCCCCTGAACCAGGTGGGTACGTGCAGGGGTGCCGCTGGTTGTCCAGGAGCATCAAATCCCTGCTCCGAGCTGACGTACAGTAGCCAGCAAACACCACGCTCGGCAAATTAATTACCATTAAACACCGACTGTCAGCTGGGGACGGCTGGAGGTCCTGGGAATGGGGGTGTCCCCGCGTTCTCTACTTCAGGGAGAAAAGGTGAAATTTTGCACCATAAAAGTGATCTGCATTTTGACAGGAAGAATTGGCTTTTCTTTCAGAATTTCCCACATACATTTGCTGTCACTTGCCAGGGTCTAAGCTGTCACCTCTCTGGCCTCCAGCGTGACACTGGCTTTCCCTGCCCTGCCTCAGGCAGCGCCCGGACCCCCCGCTGCCGTTCAGCTTCTGCTGGTGCATGGAGCACAGACCAAACCACTCCGGGCCGGAGCTTGGGGCAGAGGGTCGGGGCAGCCTCCCGCCTCCCCTCCCTCACCCAGCGGAGGCAACACCGCCGTCGGGCTGGTTTTTGGGGGGTGCCTGTGCCGGGGACAGGCCCGGGTCAGCACCAGCAGCCATGGTGCGGGGCACAGCCACCCGTCCCGCTCTCCCGAGGGGGCCGGCAGGACCATGTTTGCTGACGAGCTGGGAAGAAAATCAATGAACGCATTGCAGTCAAAACAGATTCTGGTGGAGCCTGCGCCATCCTGAAGTGAATATTACTTGGGACTAAATTGTTTTCCTTATCTAGCAGTTTGTCCTAAGGAGCTGGACTTAGCCTCCCAGCGAACCCAATAAGTCTTTCGGTTTGACTGGAAACTCCACATTTTTCCTTTTTAGAAAAATGTCACAGACATTCCTCCGTTTCATTACTCTCTGCTGCTTCTCCTTTCCCTCCTATTAAAGCTCCAGCAAGGGGAGGCTGAGCTGAGCGCCAGCTCGGAGCTGGACACAGGCCCAGACTGTCTGGACGTGGCTCAACAGTGGAAAGACCTATTGTTTTGCTTGGCAGGCAACTGGTATTTTTCCTTATGCCCAGAAAGGCTGCGCCAATTTACAGCCCGTGACCTGGGGAGGGGGAGGAAGAGCCAGACTTGCGTCCCACCCTCTTCCCCTCCAGTAATCTCGCTCAGTGGAGGCACCACATGCCCTCCCACCGGGCAGGGAGCATCGTCCTGAAAATTAACTCCTATACCCAGAGCAGCAGCCCTCCCCCTCCCTCCCAGGTACCCTGTGCCCCTCGCTCGGGTTTATCATCTGGACGGGATCTGACCCCGAACATAACCCCAGGGAGCAGGTCACCTTCCCCGGCTCCAGAGCTGCCTCCCCAAGCCCTTCCCATGCTCGCGGGCCCCTGGGTGCCCCGGGGGATGGCTGGCACGTCCTGCTCCTGCCGGGACTGAAATCCCACCAGCGCAGCCCCCTGATGTTATCTCGGTGCTTCCAGCACCGGGCGAGCAGGAAGCCCGGGGCTGTGGGAAAACTAAACAAGGAAGTTAGCCGAGGTTTCTCACACCACCGAGCAGGTTTGCTCCCTTCTCATTGAAACTGCTGGGCACAAGTTCAGGTCAGGACTTGCCTTATCACGAATTGTTTCTTCCAGGCCCTGATACCATCAGCAGCTTCCACTGTCCTGCTCCTGCAGCATCGCCGGGCTGAGCCGCAGCCCCACGCTGGGGTGGCTGCAGCAAGGTCCCGAACCATCACACCGCACACCCCTCCCCACCCTGTGGGCACCGCACATCCAAGCCAGGCGGATCTTTAGGCAGTTTCCACAGCAGAACCAGCACCCAAGTCCTTCACCTCCTCACCACCTGAGCCAGCGCCATCAATCTGCTTGGCCAGCCATCGGCGGCAGGAGCTGGGGGAAGCTATCCGCACGCCCTCGCCAGCGCCGGCCTGAGCCGTGACACCCCACAGCTCTGAGTGCTCCCCGTCTGGAGGCTGAGACAGTTCCCGCGGCACCCCAGCACTGCCGGGAGCCCGAGTGGGGCCCATGGGCCGGTGGCTCCCAGACCAGGCAGGTGAAGCCAACTCTGGCCCTCACACCCTGAGGAGCAGCGGCAGCACAGGGACTGTGACACGGGGCTGGCTCATACCCCCTGCATTCGGCGGGGAAGGAGCCATAATTCCACACATGCCGAGTCTGCCAATATCCCGAATCTGCCCCAGGAAAGCTCCTTCTGGGGCTTCAGAATGGGGAAAAACTCAACACTTCATCAATGACTGGCTCCTAAGCCCTCTAAGACTCTCCCCACCCCAACTCCTGAATCGCCATTTACCTTCCTAAGACAGGAACTGCTGCAGTGCTTTAGAAAACTGTAAAGTTCTGCACTTCAGCAGCAAATCTCCTCCCCGGGGCTGGGGGAGGATTCCAAGCCTGCCCTTTTATCCATCGGCAGGCACAATGCTCAAAAAAGGAAAAAAGGAAGGAGTAAAGCAGAGGGCTCATTTAGTTCATGCATCCCTCCAGCTTTTCACATTAATTACTCCTCTTCCCTCCCAGGCCTCTGCTTGCCAAACGCTCCGCACCACAAGCCAGGCTGTGCTGTGTCGGGCAGCGTGAGAGGCAAAGCCCCGTGAGCCCCAGCTGCCGCTCCCCCTGCAGTGTAGGCTGGCAGCCGCTCGCAAAATCTGGGTCTAAAGGTGAGCTGAAGAGCAAGCGTGAACCGAGGCAATGCCCGCGTCCGCGCCGGCTCCCGCCTTGCCCTCCCTCCCAGGTCCCCGGTGCCGCCAGCTCAGGCCGTGAGCCGTGCCCGTCCCACGGCTGCCGCGGGGTGCCCGGAGCGGCATCGGGCATCGCTCTGTGCATCGTGCCGGCACGGAGCCACGCAGAGGGAGGCTGGGCTTGGCCCCTGCCCTGGACGAGTCTGTCCTCAGCGCCTAGAGCCAGGGCCCGAGGGGACGAGCCCCGTGCCCGCTCCTGGGAGCAAGGCCGACAGCCGCAGCCCGCTCTCCATCCTGCACAGGCTGCACACAGAGCTGAGGGCTGGCCGTGCCAGGCCAATGGACCACCAAGCGTGCACAGCATGCTGGGGAATCTCTGTTTCTCTGGTCCTCTCTGGTTTTTCAAGGACAGAGCGGGAGTAGGTAACCCAGACTAGGGGACAGCAGAGCAGTTGTAAGTACAAAGCTTATCTTGCAAGTGTTCTGTTTGATTTTATACTGGAAATGGTCCTAGGATCCAGCAAATGCAAACTATCTACAGCACAGCAGCCCCAGCAGACAGAGCTGACTGCCCCAAGGCTTCAGCCAAGGGCTAGTTCCAAGTCTCTGCCTGTGGTTGCATCCAGCATCAGCCCAGTCCTCAGAAGCTGCATCCAAACGCCCTGATCCTGGGGAAGCTCTCAGAGAGCACTTTCCACCATACGAAGGCAAACGTGGCAGGTCTTTGAAACCTGCCAAATATTTAGCAGAATTATGACAATAAACACTAATTATTGCTCCATCTACTGCATTTCTACAAGCTGCACAAAAACCCCCAAACGGTCTCAGACAGAGACTTCCATGACCGCAGATATGGATGGAAAGGAAGGGAGGCTGAGCAACAACGGCACTAATCAGAAAGGAAATGGCCCTTGTAACTCAGCCAAGTCAAACTCTGATTGTCTCTTGGATTTAAAGTGCTGCTGAAGCAGGAAAGCTTTTTAAGAGCACACACAGTAATTGTCTTGCAAATAGGACAGTGCTGGGCTTTCCTCCTCAGCTTTGGAAAGGACATTGCAGGATGCAATACATGGCCATCATCAAAGGTCACCGAGCGGTGGGTCAGCACACAGCAGAAAGCTCCTCTGTCACCTCTGCTAACTGAGAGTCCTTCCGAGGCTCCTGAAGTACCTGCTCACAGTCCCCCGAGCCCCAACGACAGGGCAGGACACCCTGGCGGGGCTGCGTGCCCATTCTCAGGGGTTGCATCTCCCCCAGTTAGCTTCTGTGGCCCTTTAAGAGGTGATTATTCATCTTTCCGGACTCCCCGTCACACCTCATGGCAGCAGGGCTGCAAAGCTGCTCTTGGCATCTCCATCTGTATTATTGCTGGCTGGGAACACAGCTTCCAGTCTGGCCCCTGCCCCTGCCTTTGACTCTTGAGAGAGTGGAGGCTCCTGCTGGGGACTGCTCCAGCTGTGGTGAAGAAAACACTTCGAAGGGATTGTTTTTGCAAACCTTTCTATTGCCAGTTATTTTGATACCACAAGTCATCCCTGCAACAGGGAGGGAGAGGCCTCCTTCCCCTTCAAAGGATATCCACACTTTGTCGGGAGGCCGCTGGGTGCCAAAGCAGACCTCATGGAAAACGGGTCAAGGGCTGCTCCTCTAATCAGGGAGGTCCTTCCTGACTCCCTTCCAAAGCATTTTCCAAGGAAACTGGATGCATTGGCAGCAATCTGGACGACTCACATGAGAAATTTCACCGGCAGACAGCTCCACAAGATGGAAGGTGTCAGACGTTTCTTGTCCTCAGCAAATTCCCTCCAAGTGATTCAGTTCTGCCGACAAGGTTTGGACAAGCCCAGAAGAGTTGGGACATTTTCAGCTACAAGCCCCAAGTCTTTCATCACCATTGCAGGTGACATGATGCCTCCAGACCCCCAGCAGCTGGAGAGCTGCTCAGAGGGCCCCGCTGCCCAACAAGCCCTGGGCCCAAGCGACCCATGAGGCAGCGAACAGGAGACAGCACCTGGGAGGACCTGGGGACCATTCTCATCTGAGCTCTCCCGGGCGGCCGAGGAGCTGAGCGAGGGGGGCTGTGCAGGAGGGGATGCGGGGATTCAGTTGAGGGCGATGACAGGCTTAAGTATTTCGAAACAGTCCCACGTTATGCCACGTTCCCAGCTCAGGCCTCACTTTGCCACAGCTCTTGGCTCTGCTCAGCGCAGGCAGGCGGGAGCTGGGGCCACATGGGGCTGGAGGTGGCCACCAAGCACTCAATCCCGGGGCCAGGGCACACTCCACTCAGCCTCAGCGAGCCCAGAGCCAGGAGCCCACCCCGCTGTGTCTCGGGGTGCTTGTGCTCAGAACCCCCTCCAGGGCATCTGGGTGGTCTCCTCGCCCAGGTTGTAGCACAGTGTCTCTCCCCCGTGGGAGCACCCTGCTCAGCACCGCACCCTGCCCCTCGCATGGCTCGGGGACTGCGGGGCACACACAGCATCCTGCTGCCTTCACCCACGGGGGCAGGAGGACCCCAGGCAGCTCCTGACCCGCTCCTGGCCAAGCAAAGAGTTAAGGCACTGGGAGGAGAGGATCCAGCTGCAACATGCCGGCGGAGCGCGACTAACCCTGCCCAGCCACTGGTAACGCCAGCTGGTGCCGCGTACACCCAACACAGGGGATGGCGCTGCCAGCGCCCAGCCCGTGTGAACATGCTGATCTGGTGTAATTGCTTCAGAAATGGGATAAATAAGGAAGCAGCACAGAAGCCAACGACACAGGCATGAGTAAGCCCCGGTCTCGCAGGCCAGCTAACTTCATTAGCCATCACAATCTGCCCTGCAGCAAGTCGTTCAGATGCACCAAGAGGGACGCGTCTGGGGCTGGGCTCTTCTCAGCTGAACCACACGGTCCCATCTGCCGCCGCCGAGGGACAGGGACCCCCAGTTTGGCTAGTTACAAAGAATTTCATCCCCCTTCAGAAGAGGCACCACCACAAATGGAGTTTTCTCTCTCGCCCACTGGCTGAGCTTCGCACATCTCCAACGGGCGAGACCCTTGTGCTCAGCTCTGCCCTGGCCTGGCGTCATGGCGCGGTGCCCCGCTCAGGAGCTGCTCCGCGGGGACAGCTCTGCTACAGGGCGGGCTGGGGCTGCGGTCGGACATCTCTATCGCCTGCAAAACCCAACTCTCCTGTTCATCACACCGAAGGAGAACCTCTCTCAGGAACAAAGAAACTTTCCATTTGCATATGGGCAGCCCCGGGTTTTTTGTCTGAGTGTTCTGGAAGGTCAGCTGTAGCTTTCAGAAAAATGACTAGCACAAAGAAATGCTCTAAGTATATTCATATGTATGCATAGGAAAACAAATTGTGATTTTCAACACCGAAGATCAAATCATATTCTGGTTACAGCTAATTACACACCCCACAAGTACACCAAAAGGAGTGGTGTTGTTTCAAGATCCTTCTTCCTTGATTTACAGGGTGCATCGGGATTTCATGCCTGACTCTGTCATACGCTGCATTATCTTCTTCTTGCCTTTATTTAAGGGTATTCAGCACTGGGTGTGACTTCAGTGTCTGGGGAAAAACAATGACAACGGTGAACTCAGCCACCTACGTGGCACCAACCGGAGGCCAGCCAGCTAATGGTTCTGAACACTGATGTGAGATGTGCTTTCATAGGCTCCTAGAAATTTATGCCAGAAGACATCAGTAGATCATACTGTCTCATTTTCAGTATACCACAGGCTTTTCTCTTTAACCAGTTTGCCCTGGATTGAGCCAAATAGCTTCTTTGGCCAAGACACCTCTCAGAGAAGCATTAATCTTGGTTTGAAGATGTCGGTTTGGAGCATCTGCCACTTTCCTTGGACTTTCCTTCCAGCAGTTAATCCCCACCACTGTGGAAGTACTTACACCCTCCCCTTAAATCAGCTCTCAGTCTGCTTGGTGATAAGCTGAACAGCCAGGGCTTTGCAAGCTGCACTGAGATATTTTTTTGGCAGCAGGTCCCCCATGTCCAGCCCAGAGCCATTTTCCCCCAGACCCCATTGCTACGCTGTTCGGACTACGAGATGTCTCCACCTTCCCAGCCAGCACGGCTTCAGGTGCTCCCCAGAAGTAACGCACCAGGGTCAACGTCAACAGAAAGATCTCACTTACATCAGGGAGCGCAAACCAGCCCCAAAAGCTACGTTAGTCTCAGCCTCCAAGCCATCAGCAGACCTTGCCCGAGGCACCAGGGACCACGCTTCCCCCCATGGTTTTGGGAACCAGCATCAACCCTCCACCAAACGCAAGCAACAATAACACAACGGCGCTGGCCAGCACCAGGCGCTACAAGACTCTGGGGCTGGAAAGCGCAACGCGAGGGCATCAGGAGCGTTTCCCATGTCAGCGAACGCAGGAACAGCACCACGCGCAATCCTCAGTGTCCGTTCCACAGATGTGAGGACAGTCGGGTCAGAAAATCACACTCCTGCTCCCCTGTCCCCATCGTCCGCCCTGCTCGCCCCATACTCCCGTGGCACTGGCAGCTGGCTCAGCAGCACCCGCCCCTCCGGAGGCTCTGCCCTGCTCAGCCCCCGCTCCAGCGCGGCCAAGCGCCCATAAACCGAAGTGCAAAGCAAGAGACCGAGGCAGGACCATGCCCCGATCACGTACTCCGTGCACGAGCTCACACGCTGCGTGGGCCGGCTGCCAGGGACGTCGCAGGAGCCGGAGCAGGCACAGCTGGGGCAGGCACCAGCACCTTCTGCCCGGCGCCCGCAGCCCTGCTCGGCTGCTCACGCAAGGTCCCACAGGAAGGCTGAACGGATTGATTTAAAAGAATTACAAGGGCTCTCTGGAAATGATTTGTTACCAATTAAGGCGGAAGTCAATTAAGGCAATTGGTACAGGTTAAAGAAAAGATGGCCTAAGAAATTCCTAATTGACAGGAAAAAAAAATACAAAGAACAGCCTTCCAGAAGCATTGCGTTAACCAAAGAGATGGAGGATGCCATGAGGTTTCGCGAGTTCACTGCGTTTATGATCAGGACGAATACAGAACTCCAGAGGCTTGCTGTCCAGATGAATGGTTAAGAGAAGGGTATTGCATATCATCACTTGACTCTCAACTGCTTTAATTTTCCTCTATTTCCATTTTCTCCCATTCACTGTGTCAGCTCTATCTGGACTCTGACATCCATAGGTGAGTTTTCATGCACAAGCGACCTATAACAGCACACAACCTTCCACATCCACCCATCCAAACAAACAACATCCGCCGTTACAATCTAGACACACATTTATATCCAGCTCAGGAAACCCCCGAGCTAAAAATATTTAGTGGCTGGAAATATCCTCAGACATCAATCACCTCTGCTCACCCAGGTCCTGCTCTTACTGGCACCAGTATCTGGCCGCTGCTCTCCCCAGCCCTCCCCTGGAGAGAAGCATCAGCCCACGCTCCCCACACCGAGCCTGTGGCAGGGCCAGGAGCTGCAGAGGCACCGGGCAACCCCAGGGAATGGAGGGGTGAGGGCCAGAGAGCCAGAGAAGCCAAGACAGAAAGGTGGAGGTAGTGCTGAGAGACACCCTGACCACTCCCAGCAGAGCAGCGAGGAAGGGGTGGGCTGAAGAGCCTGCGGTGCTCCCCGCGAGGCGGGACCAGGGCCCTGGGGATGCTCCCAGGGTCAGACCCCTCCGGAGCTGGGACAGCAGCAGGCACACGGGGAGGGGGAGAGCCCAGTGGTCCCAGGTGCCAGCAGGGTGACATTTCAGAGGAATCACTCCGTGGTGCTGACTGGGCTCCTGGAGCAGCTCAGCCTTGGTCCTGGGGCAGGGCGGCAGCGCTGCCCACCAGCACCTCTGTCACCAGTGCCCACCCACCCCTCCAGGAGCGAGCTGCCCGTGTCCCACCAGCATGGCGCCAGGCTTTGGTGACCAGCAGAAGCGTCTGTACCTTACTGACGGCCCCGTGAGTGGGTGGTTGGCTTTAACCTCCCCTATGAGCTCTGCAAACCACCTGCTGAAGACCTGTCACCACCTCTGGCCTCCACCTCCTCCCCACGGAGCTCCGCTCCTGCAGGTGCCAGCGCACACATCCATTACAGGATCCTGTGGTCCTTTGCAGGAATAACTCTGATGTGCTGCAGGCTTCAGATGGGGCTAAATCACTTGCCTAGTATGAAGGATGCCTTCCTCGGTGACATTTTTAACACTGTTTTTAAGGAGCATATTGCCCAGCTGGAAATGAGAATCCATCAGGCAATAGCATATATCGTAGGTCCTGGTCAGTAAGTGGAAAGAATTGGGGTTTATGGCTCAATAAATCATAGAACTTTCAATTAGATGAGTAGCTTAATTACTCTGCTGGATTTAGCATCCTACCTCTTTTGTAAGATCGTATTCTTTTAATGGCAACACAGCAGTTACACAAGAGCCTGACAAATTACACTTCATTCCCTTCTATTCAGCATCCAAACTAAAGCAGATGGGACGCTACATCTTAAATTCATGAAATTACTCTTAACATACAACTTCCTTTGACTTTCTGTAGATTATTCAAAACAAATGGCATCCCATGAACCCCCTCTTCCACCGGGCAGAGGACTTGCTTCACTTTTGTCATTCTCTAAGCAGAAATGCACGCTGAATAAAAGAGAAGTGAGATAAGCATGTGTTCACTGATGGGCACCGGGTGCCTTGGCAGTACCTGACCTGTGACGCTTTGACTCCTGGTTAGAGCAGCCACCAGAGCTGCCCAGGCTGGCCCAGGGATAGCACCCTCCTGTCCCTGCCAACCCCTCGCACAAGTCTCCTCCTTAGCCCGGGCAAACAGGGCACAGTGTGGGTGAGCCAAGTCAAGGGGAAGGCTATGAGAGATCATCCAGCTTCACCAAATACTGTCACCCAAAGCGCATCTGCTTGCAAGGAGTTCAGGATGGTTCCAGAGCCGGCGTCACCACACCAGAGTGATAAACAGCATCACCCAAGACACAGCGCTAGGACACGGTGAGAAGCAGCCAATTCCTTAAAAACACCTGAATGTCAGATTGGGCTGTTAAAGCATCGCCCAGTCCCTGCTAATCACCCAGTACGGGTGGCACGCGAGCTGTGCTGGGAGCTGGCAGGGATGGATGAGGATGGACCTGACGCCACAGCCCCGGAGAAAGGCAGTGCTGGTCTCGGCTCCCCAAGGGGGGCTGCCAGTGCTGGGGTCACAGTGGAGCCCCGGCGCACACCAGCCCAAGCAGCCTCTCCTCTGAAGGCAGGCTTCCTTAAGTCACCCAGGTTTGGTCCATGGCTTTGAACATGGTTCAGGAATGCGAATGCAAATATGAGAGTAGACATGAGGGAACAACAAGAAAGAGAGGAGCTTCGTGAGGGGCTGTGAGAGCCCAGAGCCCAAGGCTTGGGCAGGGCTGAAGGCACTTCAGACTGCAAGGAATGGGTCTGATTTCACCTATTTACCACACACCTCAATGCATGAAAACATAGCTCTTGAAATAAGAAAACTAGTATCCAGCCAGGAGCAGAAAGTGTTCCCAACAGCAAACTACCTTCTCCATTAGGAAGCACTTCTCTAGACTCTGACTGCAGGTACCAGAACAGGGACGTCCCCTGTTCCCTCGTGTCCCTTGGGCTCCCAGGGGCTCACGGCAGCCAGAGCCCGTCCCTCTGTCCCGCGGCCGTGGGAGGGCAGGGGTGGCTGGTGCAGAGCGTGGCCCCGCAGAGCTGGCACCGTCGAGCCTCAGCAGTGCCCGAGCAGCGACTCGCAGGTTGTCCCCAGCAGCCACACAGGTCTGAACAGCGCCCACCGCTCCCGACTGTCCGCACCAAGCACCGGGGTTTAGTTTCTAATCGCCCTGCGCTTGCGCGGGATGAACCCTCACTCGGGTTGCAATACGAAGCACTCGTTCTGAGCACATTCCCCCCATTCTATAAAGGGCACAGCTCCCATCAGGATCGTGTCTTTCCTGAGCAAGTCAGGGCCGGCAGCTGGCAGCAAGCTCCACTGTGCCATAAGCAGCAGGCTGGCACCCCCCCTCCAGTACCCCTGGGGCAGAGTGGGCGAGGGGAGGGGATTGGCCACCCATCGCAGTGTGGAGGAAGGTGCCTGTGGCCTCTGCAGAGCAGCCTCCTGCTTCCAGGCTCTGAGGGCTCTGTCCCTCTCTGCAACAGCCCAAGCTCAGCCCGAGCCACCCCCAGGCCGCGGCCCCGCAGCCCCCGGGACCAGAGACACAGCCACACACGCCTGGCCAGAGCCCGGGGGAAGGACCTCAGCTCCTGCGCCTCGTCCCCAGCACCCATCCCGCGGGCAGCTCGCAGCATCCATCTCCTTGGCAGCTCTGCCAGCCCCAGCCCTGGGTGCGAAGGGCCAGCTCACACCAAGCCGCTGCCGCACAGCTGCCAGCCCACAGCTCAGGGACCCACACCGTCAGGAACACTGAGAGTTGGTAATGGCTTCCTGGACTTTAACTGTGGCTGCAGAGGAGTAACTAATACACACCCATTTCAAAGACCTGAAACTTCCCACTACCGGTTTCTGGTTCAGCTGTCCCACCTCTTCCCAGTTTGGTACCAATGCAGCACAGGCTGTAGCTGCTCTCAATAAAGATTTAATGTTTATCATCATCCAGGGGCTGAGCAGCTCCTGAGTCCTGCGGTCGCCGTGTCTCAGGGCAGGTTACTGGTACTTTACCCGTGGTGGGTGATTGTTTCCTGCTGTTACCCAGCACTTTGCATGGGACCAGGACACTTCACAAGGCCTAAGTGGAGATATTAGAGATCTTGAAAAGATCAAACCTCATGTAACTTCCAAAACAAGAAAGAAAAAAATCTCTGCAAAGCATTAGCAAGGCTTGCATCCAGCAGAGCACCAAGGATCAAGGACATTCCCACGTCCAGAGGAAAGGAGAGCTGCACCTCTGTCAAGGGATGTGCATTTACAGATCGCCACAGCAAAGGGCCCGGAGGAGAGGCACGAGGAGAGGCCCGAGCTGACCTGCACAGCTCCAGCAGCCCTCGAAACCCGGGTGCATTGGGCCGAGGAGGTGTTTACCAGCACACAAACTGATCATTTACACCCACACAGATCTTGCTAAAGAGCTGGAGATAAACAAACAAACACAGCTTTTGACACAGAATAGACCAGACACTTCTCAAAGGCCTGAGGGGCAGCAAGCAGCAGCGGGACCCACCAGCAAACCCAGCCCGGCCCCAACAGCCGAGCAGCAAGGTGTCTGGGGGAGAGACAGCCTGTCGTAAAGTCTCCAAAAGGATCTGCTGGCGGCCGTCCTGCTCAGCTCTTGGAAGCTATAAAATTTTACGGGGGGGGTGGGGGGGGGATGGAACACTCGGGACTGCTAGCAAAGCGTTGCCGGGCTGGGGGTGCAGAGTACACCCCGGGTGCAGGGCAGGGCTCTGCCAGCAAATGCTGCCCGGTCCTGCCGCCCCTGCCCAGCGTCCTGCCCCTCTCTGCAGACCCCGACCCCAGAGCACTCCCCACACGCCACTGCCCTTCTACAGAATCAGCCAATTCAACCGCTGCTCCATGCCAGGGACGCTTCACTGGCACAAACAAGGCCACCGGGCCCCACCTGACTCCTCATGCCCCGCTCTGGGGTGCTGGAACACGCAGAGCTCCGAGCACTGGGCACTGGCAAAGCAAACACCAAAGGTGATCTCCAGGAGAGCAGTGAGAAGTGCCTCATCAGCAGCCTGCAGGGACAGGGAGCACCTGAACCGGGCTAATGGCGAGGGACAGGGAGCCGAGGGATTTACATCAGCCTGGTGATGCTGGCAGACAGGTGCCTAGAGGAGCTCAGACCTTGGATGTGGGCACCCAGAATAGTGGGTGCCACACCTGAACATCTTGACCTGTGGCCATCACTCATCCCTCCACACCATCAGCCAAGAGGAGCAGCCCAGGAACATCTACGCGGTGCCCCAGTCCCAGGGGGAGCTTTGGCAAGTAGTGCCAAATGCACATTTAGCTCATCTTCACTTCTGAAAAGTTCGGGTTTTCGATAAAAGTGAGCCCTTCCCATATACTAAACAGACTATCTGATCCATGCAGAGTGACTCCCCTTCTCTCCTCACTTTCTTCCCACTGCACCTCATGAGTTATAGATTTTTCACACTCATAAAAGATAATCACCCTTCATGGGTGAAGTAGCCTCTATTTATACCACAGCAGCAGCAGGATTGATAGACTGTGCAATTAAAACAGGAGCTGCAGCAGAAGGGCTGGGCACAATTCCTGCTAAAAGGAAAACCCAGTATTTAGGTATTTTTATCGCCAGGGTAGAAGCCCAAGAGTCAAAGATTTAATCCCAAAGCCTAGCCGTGCTACTTCCCAAGATCAGCGTAGCAAGAGGTCAGCACCAGCCCCGGGTTCCCTGTCAGGGTTTCGCCCCAGCGCTGCCAATTCTCCGCCAATGGCCTCGTGTGTTGAGCAGAGCCCCGTGCCCATGCAGCTCCATCAGCCAGCGGCGTTCAGGGTTTCCAGCAAACGCCCTGGGGTCCCCAGGCCCGCACCCAGCGCCAAGAAAACCTGGGGCTTTTCTGCCCCATTTCCCGCATGCATGGCCCCTACTCACTTAGGGCCAGTTACTGCACAAGCAGCGACACCCGCCACATGCTGCAGACACACGTGTGCACCCCCGCTGCTGCGGGTACCACGCGCCATGCCCATCCCTGGGCTCCTGCCGACACCCCTGCCCTGGCCCTCTCCCGCCGGGCCCCAGCTCCCCAGGGATCTCTGCCCCGCGCAGCGCCGCAGGGGCATTATTTACCTTGTTCATTTCCAAGGGAGGCGTTTTAATTGCTTTAAATTACTGCTGGAAAAACTGGAGTGGTCAACAATCAATCAGGCTGATTTACCACCCCGTGCCCACCCACTGCGAGCCAGCAATCATCTGCCGCCACAAGATCTATTATTGATGAACTTTGCAGCGCTGCTAATTAGCGGCGAGCACACATCCCCGACATCGCTGTCCCGGAAGAGCAGCGGCAGGTGCCCCGGCACAGTGTTGGTGGCCGCTGCCCAGGACAGGGGACCCCCACGGCCGTCAGCCCCCACCCCGGTGCCGTGGGGCTGCCACAGGAGCCAGCGCCGGCTCAGTCTCCCCAGGCTGGGCTCCCGCAGGCGGCCAGCACTGCCGGGTAAACAGTATTTATCACTGCCAGTATTAGATTACTTAAAAGAAATCTTCTTCTGAATGGGGCTACGAAGCAAGAGACTCCCTTTGTGCATTGGGCATTTATCTCCTGTACCATTAAGTGGAACAGCATTAGCGTTACCACAAACGCCTTAATTACTGCTGGGGCAAGTTGCTCCCAGGGCCAGGGGCGTGCAGGGGCACAAGGGGCGGCTCCACACTGGGGCACCGGCCCCAGGAGCATTTGGGGACCGTGGGCTCAGGTGTCACCAAGATCCACGTCCACCCAGAGCCAGGCAAGATGCCTCCAGTGACCACGGGAGCGTCCCTGGGGCAGGAGCTGGCAGCAGGTCTGCTGGCAGGGCCGGGGGACGCATGGCCAAGCCAGCACAGCCCCTTCCCCGTGGGGCCGGGGGCACCCAGCTGCTGGAGGCCATGAGCTGCAGGCCGTGCAAGGGTGGAGCCAGCTCCAGCGCAGCCCAGCAAAGCCCAGCCCAGGGCCAGGTCACAAGAGGCGGGACAGTGGGGAAGGCTGCACCTTCCCCAAAACACAGGGGACAACCATGGGGGGAGTAAAGCTGCCTGAGGAGCGAAGTCCCCTGGTGCAGACCCGTATTTAACCAGAAGCAGCGAGGGAAGAGGGTGGCATCACAATCCTGGGCGGGAAACCACAGTTCCCATCCCCTGCCAGGAGCACCTCGGTGGCGATGGGTGCTCGCGTGCCAGTCATCCATCAGCCCACCACTCTCAACCTTGATTTTCAGGGACATCTTTGATTTTTCATCATAAATTCTCCTTGTTCCTCACTGGAGACTGACAGGGATTTTAAGTACAGAATGAAACAGAGAATACTAAAGTGGCTGCTATTCCATTGTGCCTGTCAGCTGTTTCACTTTAAACGCCGTCCTTATTAATGGTAACACCACAACACTTTAAGACCCTCAGCTAAGGCCTTCAAGGACACTGATTAAATGCAGCTTCCCTTGGAAGACCCTTCCTTTTCCTTAAGTTCCCCCCATTTCAAAGAGGGTGCAACAGCGGCAGGAGTGTGCCACCTGTGCCGCTCAAGGTCACTGCCGGGGCCGGGTGCAAGTGCAGCAGCCCCGGAGCAGCCACCCTCAGCCCGCGCCAGCTTCGCCTGCCGGGCAGCCCCTGTGACACCTGGCAGCCACACCAGCCCCGCTCCCTGCACACACCACCGCAGGCAAGGACAGGGCCGGAGCTCTGGGCGCAGGTTCCAGCAGAGCAGCTGCTTGAGGGGAACCGGCGGGACACGACCGAGGCCGGGTAACTGCTCCCGAGCTGCCAGGAGAACGAGAGGCGGTGTGGGGCCAGCCAGGGCTCTGCAGTGCTGGCCACGCGCTCTCCAGCCCAGGGGATGGGGTGGCACATCCCACCCACCCCGCCACGGGGACAAGGGCCTTACCCCGGGAAGCTCCTCATCGGGTCAGTCCCGACAGACACTCCTTGCCATGATCCCAGGAGCCTGAAGCGTGGGGACAGCCCTTGGGGTGCCCGAGGAGCCCGGCCTGCAGCTCCGCGGGGCCAGACCAAAGCAGCCCCATCCTCTCTGCCAGGGAGGCCGGGGGCATTGGCTCCCCTTCCACGCAGGGAGAAAGCTGCTCTATCGTCCCCTCCTTGGCCTAATCCCATCAAAGCGCTCCTGGCCCAGGGCTCCCTCTCGCCCAGGGGCTGCTCCACGCCTCTTCCGCAGGCATCCGCAGGGCACCTGTGCCAGCCACCTCTCCCTGGCAAACCCAGCCGCAATGTCTTATCTCCAGACGTGAAACAGCAGTGCCCTGCAGCTCCTCCACTAACAGGTGATTAAAAGTGCATAAAGATTTACTCATTTCCTCTTCCTGGTGTCAGTAAGCAACATGAAAAATAAATATTCCAAGCACTCAAATATTAAGACTCCAGATTCACAGAGGGAAATGATGACTCCGGGCTACGAGGCAGAGGTTTCCAGCCAGCTGGAGGAGGGGATTGTTGGCTAATTCTGCTTCACAGCCACTCTGTGCTGCTGCGGCAGCTTCGATGCCTTTTTCCCAGCTGAGGTGCTGAGCCCACCGGCTGTCGGCAAAGGCAGAGCAGCTCCACGCAGGGGAGGGTCCCCAGCACGGGTCCCCCATGGCCCCCAGCCCCTCCAGCCACCCACCATGGTCTAGCGGGGCACAGGCACCCTGCTCCCTCCTGGCACGGGGCTGGGCACGGAGAGGTGCCACCCCAGGGCAGGGGTCTCTGCTCCAGGTACACGGGCCAAGAGGTTCCAGCCGCAGCCCCCAGCCATGGCACCGTGCCAGGATAGCCCGGCGAGCTTGCCAGAGGCTGCGGACGGGTTGTTCTGGGTAAAAGAGCTCAGATGGGCGAGAACAGCTCCAGTCTGTGCCTTTACAGGCAGGAGCATGGCTGATGTTGGGAGCTTGCACAGCATTCCTGACCTGCCTCCAGCACCGCTTATCCCTACCGCGCATCTCACTCCGCTCCAGGGCCAGGAAACAGCCACAGTCCCAGGAGCAAGCGGGAGATTTTGCTCACACTGCGTTTACACCTGAAAGATCAGTTGTTTATCCAAAGCTGCACAAACTTTGTAGGCCTGGAAACAGCTGAAACCCTTATGCAACCACCCATCTGAGCCAGAAACAGCCCAATGCAGCTGACACCGTAGCTCCCAGCAGTCTAACATTCACATGGTTTGGCCCAGAGCAAGGGGGGTGTAAGAACTGGAACAGAGCCGGAAGCAGGTCCATATGCTGAGCATCCCTGTGCCTCCAGAAAGGCACCGGTGATGCCGAGGGGGCACTCGTGTGCTCCAGCACCGCCGCCTGTGCAGACAGGAGATGCCTCGGAGGCTGAATGGGAACCCCCCACCCAAGAGCACCTCCGGCCCACGCCCGGGTCTCGTGCTGCGCGAGACTTCCCTCTGCACAACCCCTACCCAAGAAGAATGAGCCACAGGAGTCCCAGGTTTGAGCTCTCTGCAAACCACTGCAGCCTCTCTTGGCCCCCCCCAAGACTCACCTCCTCCAAACACAGAGCGTGGCAGCACCATGGCGGCTGGGCTGTGTCACAGGCCGGGAGGAAGGTGCGACTGCCCGCTCCTCGCTGCTCCCGGTTTGTGTCCGGCCTCAAAAAAGCGCTGGTTCGTAGCCAGCCACACCAAGAGCCCCCAGAGACACAGCACCTCTGCTGCCCTTGGCCGGGGCAGCCGACAGCTGGAGGGACAGGACACAACCCCAGCACTGAGGGTCTCCCGCACCCCCACAGCACAGAGGCGGGGAGCTGGGGGGGTGCAGAGCCCCCACTGCAGCCCCTCATGGGGTGGGGGGGGGTCACCCCGGGCAGGGAGAGCAGCACCCTGGTACAGCCAGGGCACAGAGCCACATCCAGATCCGACCCCGGCTGCCTGTCATCAGCCACCCAGCAGCATCAGTGACACAGGCAACAACCACACTAATCCCAAACAGTTTATCATCACCACTACATTAACCTCCATGAAAATTACATTTTGATTTGTCTATTGATTTTTAAATTTTCAAATCAGCACAAACGCACTCCTTACCTGGTTCCTCCTTCTCCCTGCTGCTTGTCCCCAGTACCTCCAGCTCCCCGGGATCTGCCTTTCCCTTCCCCGGCTCCTGGTCTATAAACACACACCCCTGGGAGCAGCCCTGCACCATTCAGCACACGAGGGCTTCCTACTCCAGTAAGGACCCACTGGTTCCAGGGCACAGCTGCTGCCAATTACCACTACTTAACTGGCACATTAAACACATAGTAAGGAATTAGGAGTTTCGGTCTGCTCTCTGCTTAACAATAACAAAGTCACTTGACCTTTTTTCAGCCACCACAATGGCTGTGTAAGTGACTGCCTGACAAATGCGCTTTGTAATGGTCTCTGCTCTTTCTCATGCGACTGGTGGAACAGTTAATATCTTGAGTCACAGCATTAAGAAGAGTGCTCGTGATTAATTTAAGATGTCAATTAATCACCCCAAATGGACTGGTTTGTCATCACTTCCTAATGGGAAGATGTTGATTTGTCCCACAGAATTTGTAATAGGAACCGAGGCTGAAGCTCCTGCTCCGGGCAGGAGCAGCCGGCCGACGTGCACTGTGACCTGGCTGGGAGCTGCCACCACGGCTGCGGCAGGAGCGCCAGCGAGGAAGAAGGAAAGAAAGCAAATAAACACTTCCACATACAAGCATTCGGGTTTGTTCCCATTTTAAAAATCACACCACCCTGGGAAGAGCTCTCGTGTATTTCTCCCAGAGTGCCAGTACTGACTTTGACTTCAGACACCTTCTCCAGCAATCCAAGGCGCATCGCCGCAGCGCAGGGCGAGCGGGGCAGTGCCAGGGCGGGTGTCGGGGACACCGTGCACTCGCTCGCTGAGGTGACCCCGTCCCCAGCCCGACAGGCAGCACCATGCACAGGTCTCTCACCCCACTTTCTGCACCCAGAGAACGCCAAAACAGCTCAGCGAGGGGAAGGGGCGCAGGCGGCCGAGCACGGTGCCACGGGTTTGCTGTGCTCGAGGCCCGTCAGCACAGCCAGCACCCGGCAGGGCTGGTCCGGGGAGCCCCAGCCCCTCCTCGCTGGGATCCTTCAGAGGGAGATGGAGCTGAGCATCCCCACCTGCCCGCCTCGTCCTCCTCCACTCCCTCTCCTGCCCTTCTTGGGTCACCTTGCTGCTACTATCTACATGTGACATCAAACGGGTTTCCAGCCATCTCTTGTAGAACAACCCAGGTCCCACGTTTGCTTTGCTGGAAGCCTCAGCTGAAGTGAGAGGTCCTTTCTAATGTCAACTCATGTCTTATTCCTATACACAGATGAATAGGTTCAGGTGGGATTTTCAGAAGCGCCCAAGCCTCATGAATATAAATGAGACTTGTTCTTCTAGGTCACACATGGAAATCCTGCCTGAAGTCCTTGCCTTACACACGTTCTCATTAGGAGGGTCCTGCACAGCAGCTCATGCTGCAGCGGCCCAAGTTCACAGGAGAAGAGAGGGGGACGGCGGGGAGAGAAGGTACCCCCGTGCGTCAGACACGGCGCGTTGGTATCGGGGCAGCGTTTTCCCCGAGCTGAAGGCGTTCAGATGTGCAATGCTGGTGCAATTCTTGAGCCATGCTTTCTCACTTGTGTATAAACACTCTCCTGTTTAAGGTGCCCAGTGCACGCTGCACTCTCATTTTACGTTGTATTGTTTGGAGATAAAAAATCCAGGTCCAGTCTTTAGAAACCCCACATATTTCTTTTCTCCAGCATAGACAGCAAGGACTGAGAAATCTTTGATTTTAGCTGGACAAAGAAGACATTGATGATTTCAAATCTGTCCTTGGTTTCTTTTTATAGAAACAAGACATGTGCAGCGATGATTCAGAAATGTAGCTCAGAAGGTTTGCCAGTGCTGCTTTGTACCCGTTCCTCTGAGCTCCGCAGCGATCCTCTGCAGACCCTCCTTGCTCGGAGCCACTGCCAGCGGGGGCCGTGGGCGAGGAGCTGCTCTGGGTCTCGGCTCTCATCTTGCCCAAGCAGCCAGCAGCCCATTTCTGGAGGGCCAGCAGAAGCCCATCGGTCACTGCAAGCGCTGCAGTGCTCCGCACCGACGGTCAAAACATGTCAGCCAAGCTGACACATGGCGCGGTTGTTGTGGACAGGCGCTGCCGAGCCCTGCAGTTTTGTTCCATTTCTTAAAAATATGTTGTTTACCATGTCTGCACTGATTGCTGAGCCGAATGCCACTGTGGCCAGCACATACTGCCTCCAGAGAGCCCATCCCTGACTTCAGATCGTGTAAGAACATCCTCCACCGGGAAATGCAAATGCCCAAAATACCCCTGCATCGGCCCTCACACCAGAACAGGCTCCAAGTTTCCCCGTGCTCTAGATGAGATGAGCAGGCTTTGTTTGAAAGGAATCACATGCAATAGCATGACAACCGTGGTGAAAAGGAACTGAATCCTTCTGGATTTCAAGTGGAGAAGTTCATACTCAATCTCCACCTCTTTACCCTCTGTGGTGTAGTGCCAACGGTGCAAAATCAGGTCGGCAGTCTGCCCCAGCTGCCTACAGCAGACGAGGGGTCTCCGTGTGCCTCGGGGTGCCCACGACCGCAGGACAGACCTGTGTGCGCGCTGGAGAGGGGCTCGCACTGCACAGGCGTGCGTGAGGCCGTGTGTTCACCCTCGCTCTGGGGGCAGGGCTGGCCGGGAAGCCAGCTCCAGAGCCCTGCACCCACAGCAGGCGGGGAACCCCCCCTCCCATCACCCTCACCGGGGGCACTTACACAAATGACTGTGCAAGGAAGTACGGTTACACTTGGCCTGAGCAGTGGCACTGGGAATTGAGCATCCTCCTCATCCTCCTCCTCCCAGCGCCATGACCGATGCCAAGTCCCGGCCGTGGAAGTGGCTGCTGGGTTGGTGCTGGCCCGGGGCTCGGACACCGAGGGCTGGATGCGGCCCTGTGCAGCCCCAGTCACACCGGAGCCAGCAGATCCCTCGGGAGAGCCGTGGCCAGGCACCCGAGCTGGGCTTTTTATCTTTGCCGTTATACACGACTGCTTTAAACTCCGAGGGCTGCGAGCTTTCTCTAACCAGCAGGAAATGCCCCTTCTGTGCACATTACCAGCTGTAGGAGCGTCTGTGCTTGAGTGTTGACAGGGATGGATGTGTTGACAAAGACAAACTTTCACCCACAACTAGTTGCTAATACAACACAAACCTGTCTGCTGGGCCTGCGGATGGGCTGTAAACCGTAGGGAGTGCCTTCCACAGACAGCTAACGGACAACTTCCCACAAGGGAGGGAAAAAGCACCGTTCTGATGGAAATAGGAAGCCGGGGCTGAGCGCTGCAGGTTCCTCGTTCTGCGGGAGGAATGGGACCCGGCGAGCCTGAGCCAGCAGCGCGCGTTTGCAGATACCTCCTGCTCCTGAATTGGCTCCTTGTCTACAACCTCCTGCACGCTGCAAGGATGTGTATTAAAGCGAGTGTAATCACAGTGGTGGGGCTTAATGAGCTTGGTGTGCTGGGAAGGCAGTGAGCTGCATGCAAGCCCCCCCGCACCCCGCCGTGCCCCCCATCTCCTCTGGCACCAGCCTTTAACTCTTATTGACAATTAATACCGCAGGAAGGAGCCCTGTCACCGAGGCAAGGAAAAACCCAGGGCTATTCTGCAGCACCATCGTTTAGATATTAATGAAACAACTAAATAAAAATGCCAGCTTCTTGCAGATATAAACAAGTATTTCAGACTTTTCAACAGATCTGCTCCACGAGACTGCCTGTGACCAGACTCTGCAGTCGCTGACGTTGCCTAAGACCAAAGTGCCAGGGAAGCAATCCTCCTCTCCCCGACCACAGCGGGCACCAAGAGACAGCTAAGGCCTGCAAACACCTTGACTTACTTCAAGGGGCTATTTCCTTGGCTGCACTTTTCCAGGATGTTTCTGGGTCACTTGCTACTGTATGAGGCATCACCTGGACTCGTGTGAGCTGTGTCACCCCTAATCAGTCTCACACTGTGGCAATAAATAGAGTCCAAGTGGAGAAGAATTTTTTTCCACCCCGAAGTCTGTGAGAGAAAGGGCTGCTGGAGTTGGAGATAGAGCATCACCTGCCTCTGGCTCCCATGCAGCTCCCAGCAACGCACAGAACTCCAGGCTTTAAGTTCACAAGGGATATTAATCACGTAACAGAGAAGTCACTTGGGATGATAGTAAACAAAAGGATGGAAAAAATAAACTGGAAGTGGGGTGCAGATGAAAAAAGCCCACAGAAGGTGTAACAGAGACGTATAATTGGGCGCTCTCACACTGCCTCAATGTCTAGCAATGCCAGCCATCAGAACAGCTTCATCTTGCCCTTGTCACTTGTTTTTTCATCCTGCAGCTGCACAGAGATATGGGGGATGGCGAGCACAGAGCCCTCAGCTCCAGGCAGCACCGCTCCCACCTGGGGTCAGCTCTGCCTTCAGCACGCTTCAGCTCCAGCTAAAGAGACCCAGGGCACAGGGGTGCTCCAGAGCTGTGCTCCGGCTCACTCCTCGCGTTGCAGCTGGCAGTGCTCCACGGGCAGGCAGCTGCAGGTCTGGCTCCCCCAGACATCCTCGCTCCAGCACAGCTCTAACAGGACTTCTTCGTCCACCCGCCGGCGCATGCAGCATCTGCTCTTCTTTAGCGTCTTTGCGGCGAGCGGCGTGTCCCCCCATGCTGGCAGGTACCTCTCCAGGAGCAGGACCTGGCTCACCGCACGCCCAGGGGCCCAGGAAATCCTGCTCCCTCACCAAGCCCTGTGAACCGTGCTCCTCTCCCCAGAGCTGCGGGAAACACGCCCTCTATTCCTACAAGTTCCCATGAAATCACAAAAATGTCAGGGGCCCGGAGGGAGGATGGACTGCCTTTCCCGCCCATTCACAGCCTCCCATGGAGGAGGTTTTAAAACAACTGTCCCCCAGTCCATGTGCGATTCACCCGCCACGGGCCGGGTCCTGCTCGCCGGGCTGTGCGGGGCCACCAGCACTCACCCCACAGGGCAGCTGTGCAGGGGACCCAACAGTGAGAGTTAGGAGCCTGTTTCTGATGGGGTGACCCCAAGAAAGTCGAACTCCCAAGATGAGCCCAGCTCGGGCAGGAGCAGGCACAGCGTGGCACCCAGCGTGCACTCGCTGAGATTTTCTTCACAGCTTTCGCTGGCCAAAGCTCCATGACAAAAACGTCAAATCTGGAATTTTAACCCATAACAACCCCATGAAATCTCAGCTGTATTTCCATGAAAACATCCAGCCCCTTTTCCTAGACATGCCTGGGCTCACACTGCGGGGTGCCAGTGCCTTGGTGCCAGCACCAGCACCTCCAGCGGAGCCACAGGGTTGTAGCAACTGGTGCCAATGGGGAAACTGGTCTTGCTGGGCAGTCAGGTCCCAGGGAGGGAGCTGCAGGTGGCACAGCCCTTCCCACCACCCGGGAGCCTTCCCAAGGGCCTGCTCCAGCCATCTCATACAAAGAAAATATTAACCTATTTATTATCTCTCAAGCCCCTTAGAACAAAAGTAATTGCACGTAACAAGCATATGGAGAATGCCCAGAGAGTGGCAGTACCCGGCGGGACAGCAGGAGAGACCAAGGTAAGCAACAGGCTTTGGAAAGTTCCTGATTTATTCAGACTCAGAAGCAGGAGAAGCTGCCTAGCTCACCACTCCCAGCCTCGGGAAGCGGCGGGGCTGTCGCCTATCGTCAACGAGCCGCAGCACCCCCTTGCCAGTCCCCACATGGGACGCAGGCCCGCAGGCCTCACGGCAGCACCGAGCCACTGTGTGAGCCTCCAGCTGCCGGCACAGCCACGTGGGCTCACGGAGAGACCCTTTTCTGTGAAAACTCCCGGGCAAAGAGCAGGTCTGTCCTTGGGGTGGGCTCTCCCTGGGCTTTTTTATTTATCAGTTGTCCCAGGACAGACATCGGAGCTGCAGCACGTCACCTCCACCACCGTCCTGGGAAGCGGCAGAGAGCACAGCAGCACCGCTCTGATCTACCCGGGAGTGACACGGCGGCTGGGGTGCTCGCCTGCGCCCACCCCCCTTCTTCTGTGCTTCTGGATGTTTTAGTTGCAGTGCTGCAACGAGAAAAAAAGTTCCAGCCTACCCCCAGCTATCGTGGGCAGCCGGGCGGTCCGCAGGAGAAGGCTCTTTTGTCTCCAGAGCCCCACGGCACAAAGCAGAAGAGCAGTAACCCCAAAGATAATTTCCTTATTCTGATCGGGGATCAATTGACCACTTGCTCCCGTTTGTTCCCCCCTGGGACTGGCAGCCTCCAGCTCTGAATTCAAAGCAGTCACTCCTTATTTCCAAATGCAAATGAGGGCTGTGAAAGGCCTTGCTTTGAAACCAGTATTATTCCCCGGGGTCCCGACCCTCCCTGTCACGTCCCTCACCCCAGCCTCTATCTCCAACTCTGCGCGCTGCCTTCCCAGAGTAACAAAGGTTACGGGAAATAAAAGCTGAGCGATTACCATCTGGGAATCATCAAGCAGGAGCCCAGAGGGGAAGGAGCAGGCTGCAGAGACCAGGCTGACCCCATGGCCCGACGCCCGTGCACGCCTCGGCCCAGCTGAACCAGAAAGTGCCCAGCAGCTCCGTGTCACCCTGTCCCTGCCACAGCTCGGCCCCGCCGTCAGCATGGCCACAGACCCGGCGCCAGGACGGGTCACACGCCTCCACCAGCCCTGCGCTGGGGGTCCCTGGGCACGGTGGGGACAGGGTGGGAATGGTGGGGATGGGGACAGGGATGGGGATGGAGATGGGAATGGGGACAAGGGGGGAATGGGGATGCAGATGGGGATGGGGATGGGGACAGGGAGAGGGGTGGGATGGGGATGGAGAAGGGGACGTCCCACAGCTCCACCCTTCCCGTGTCCCCTCACAGGCGGCCGTGCCCCTGAATGGGGCGGCTGCTCCTCCCACTCATCCATCAACTCCTGCTCTGTCCACTTCGGAGCCTAGAAATAAAACCTCCCTGTAAATCTCCGCCACAGCCGCTCTGTTTTGGAGGCGGAGGGCCCCGCATTCCTGAGTTTCAGGCTGCAGCCACGTCTTCAAGAGCGGAGCCACAAGAGCTTTCTGATGGTTAATTGCTGGCACACTCTCACTGAAAACATGAAACACCCCCTGACAAGGCGTGTGATTTATTACTGCCCACTGCAAAACGGAACAAAATCAATTGGCTATTACCTCACTTAGCAAAGGCTTGTCACCGCCTGGGAGTAGGGTGTTAAAAATAAAAGCCAGGCACGGCCCCGGCAGCGAGCCCCCGCGCTGGGGCCGCTCCACCTGCTCCGCGGCAGATAACACCAGGGCTGCGCCGGAGACGGGCTCTGCTTTTCCTAATCGTTGCCACGCTGGTGCAACACCAGCTCATTCCTGCTTTGCAGTTATTAATTACACAGATGTCATCGCGAGTGCCGCACACAGTAAATTTCACAAGAGATGCAGAGCAATGACAGAATATTTGTTTATGACAGAAACGTATCCCGTAATTAATCAAATTCACATGACCCTTCCCTGCCCAGGCAGAGCAGACCCCCCGTGCCCGGGGAGCCGCAGCCATGGCACTGGCCAGGGAATGGCGCCAGCCTGGCAAGGGCAGGTGGAATACGGCCCCCACGAGCACTAGGGGAAGGCACCGCTCGCCTGCGTGTCCGCGTGTGATGGCCGTGGTTCTCCTTGGCCGTTAGCGCGTCTCGGAGAAGCCAACCTTGGTGTGACCAGCGAGGCTGCTGAACACCCACGCTGTGGCAACACTGATGCAGCCCGCCTCTGCCTGGCATTTCCAGCAAAAACTGGCAGCTTCCAAACACGCAGGGAAACCCACACGTTGCCCTAGAAAACCTACTAGACAGAAAGCCGCTCTAACAGAAATCCGCCTTTATTTCCCCGTTGCCAGCTCTTTTCCCTGGCCGGAAAAGGGAGCGAGGCCGAGACCCAGCTCCGCTGCAGCAGCTGTGGTCAGGGAGCACCCGCTGCAGCCACCAGTGGGAGAGGCGGCACAGCCAGGGACGCTGCCACTCGCTTGGCAATCGCAGCTGGTGCCAGGGAGAAGGCATCGCACCCGGGCAGCTCCGGTGCCGCCATAATTACCGAGGAGGGGCAGAGCCACGGGAGGAGAGGCGGGGGCCCTGCTCCCGCAGGCGTTTGTAGGGTCGGTCAGTGGTAGGGGCCGCGTCCTGGGCCGCGTGGGGTGCTGGTGGCACGTGAGTGGCTGAGGCACGTTTTCAGGGTATTTCAGAACCTGAACGGTCCCTCTCTTTGCATTTCATCGATTTGTTTCATTCCCAAATCACTTACAGGCTCTTCCAGTCATAGCGGGGAGATGCTCCTCCCATGAAGCTCCAAACTGCGCAAAGCATAAAGAGGCTGCATTATTTATAGACTCCGGATAGATATTTCACACGCGGTCCGGCCCATTCCCAGCATTCCCTCCATTCACAGATCATTAAGTAGCACTTGCTGACATATAAGGCAATGCAAGCGGAGTGGTTAACTTCGAATATTGCCATCCAGCCCAGTGTTAAATGAGATTCAGGAAGTAATTGTCCAAAGAGAGGGGATAGCTTTTGCCTTGCCAAACAAAGCTCAGCTCAGGGCACCCGTGAAAGCGCCCAGCACTACCATGACCATGGGGCTGCAGGACCCACGAGCTGCCCCACGCTCCTGGTCACTGCCATGGTGCCAAGGGGGGACACAGAGGCCACCCGGGGCCCATGAGCATCACTGCTGAGACCAAAAGTGCTTTGCTCACTGCTGCGAGGTCACCCTCCGTGGGGAACAAAAATCCTCCAAGAGCTTTGGAGCAGCACAGTGCAGAGCAGCCTGCCCCAAAGAGCCTGGAGGGCAGAAGCAGCCCCCGACTGGTTTCGCACGGAGCCTGGCAGTACAAGAAGGGGTCTCCGGTGCCAGCAGCCCGAGCCGATGGCTCAGAGCCCTGTGACTGCCCTGTCCCCGTCCCCAGCCTGGCACCAGGAGCAGCCAGTGGCTTCGCTGCCGGCCGCCAGACCCCACTCCGGGCAGACAGACGCTCTCCCCACTGCCACATCCCTGCCCACAGCAAGGGGGAAAAGCAGCGGGCGCGTCTGCCTCCGGCTCTGCGGGCAGTTTGGAGTAGCCGAGCAGAGACAATGGCAGGACGTGACTGTGGGGACATCTGTGTCTGATCCAGGAAATGTTTTGGCGTCAAAATAGAAGCAGTGGGTTGTCAAAAAAAAAAAAAAAAAGAAGACGACATGTGAGCTTAAAAAGATCTGGAATACGTTCACAGACTGCAGCAGAGCATTTTAGAAGAGGGCAAGGCTGAGATTCAGGTTCCCAGGTAGCTTGGCACCCTGCTCCATAGACTGTGCTCCTGCAGGCGCTCGTGCCACCTCTCCAAGGGCTCATCCCTTCGCCCAGGGGCTGCCCAGCAGGCCGAGGCAGCGGTGGCTCGCGCCCCTCGCCGGTATCCGGCCGCTGTGCCTGCATCACAGACAGATCTGCATCTCCCCGTTAGTCCCCTGAGGGCCTGCCAAGGAGCAGCACGGGGCAGTCCGGAGGTCTGCAGCAGAGTGTCCCTGTCCCCAGGGTAGGTGCCACTGCCTGCACAGCCCAGCCATGTGGGCCTCCTGGGCAGAGCAGCCTCCTGCTTCACAGGGCATCTCATTTACCTGACGTCTGGGGACCCAACACCACCCCACCGCTCTGTACCCCGCTCCCAGACTCGTTTCCTCTACTGAGGCCGATGCTGCTGGTCAGAGCAATTGTCCAGCGGTGCAACCCAGCCAGTAAGCACCGAGTGCCAGGGTCTGCTGGTGCACATGGGGTTTGCAGCAGCCTCTGCTCCGAGGAGAGCTGCAGCCCGTCCAGTTCCCGGCACCGCAGCACTTCCATTTCAGTCCATAGTGCGGTGTGCTGCGGTGACGGGAACCGTGGGGCCAGTGGAAAATGGGGCTCTGAGCTCATACGTCTTATTTTAGCTCCCCATCCTCTCTGGAAGCTATCTCAGGCATGTTTTGGGAATACAGCAGGTATTTTTATGAGTGGGATTTGCAAGGGTATTTTCATCTTAGACTTGGAGACAGCTGGGCCTGCTGCCAGGCTTAGGAAGCGCAGAGGCAGAGGCAAGAAACATAAAACTCGCAAGAGGTAGGCTTCCTACCGGGGCTTATATTTAGCTGAGAGGAGCAGGAGCCTTGAAAATGTCCTGCTGGTGCTCCCTGTGCCAGCGAGTCCCTCAGCCAGTTCACAGAGGCCAACCTTGACCCGAGCCAGGAAAGGCAAAGGGGAACGCGTCCCAGCCGATGGCACTTGTCCAGCCCGGCCCACCTGGCACCACGAGACCCCAGCTGCCCTTCGGATCAACTGACACCGGTGCAGCAGCGAGCTGGCCCTCACCGTGCGCGGGGGGAGAGCTGCTGCCGTGCTCACTGCATGCTCCTGGGAGCTCAGAGAATACAGGATGGGGGCACAGGGACAGGACCGGCACGCTCCAGGCAGGCTCGCCTCCACATCAGGGCTTCAGACACGCTCCCGCCGAGCCGGCTGGCTCTGGCGCTGAAGCAGTACGGCACCATGCGCCGGCTGTCACACCACGACAACCGCGCAGCTCCGGCGTCTTACGTGCGCTTGAGGCGCCATGAACAACCGACTGGTAGTTGGCTGTGGAAACCCTCCCCGGGCTTTTTAGGCGAACAATGTGCTGCTGGCCAGCCTGGGTCCTCACCCCACACAGTGGCCGAGCCGCTGGCCCAGGGTGTTGCTGCGGGCTTGTGGGAGCAGAGCCGAGCTGCCCCAGGCAGGCCCGAGCGATGGAGGGCAGGGCAGCACACAGAGCCCAGCCCAGCGCCCAACTACCACACAATGTGCGGGGTCCCGCGGCCAGCGCGGGGTCCCCCAGATGCTGTGGGGCAGCGGGGCTGCCAGCCCAGGGAGGGAGGACAGCTGAGGGCCAAGGCAGGGGGGCCTGGGGCCGCAGAGCCAGGGAAAAGCACGACCTTGCGGTGACACCGGGAGCACCGCGCTGGGCCAGGGATCACGAGCCAAACAGCTGCGCAGAGCTTGGCTGGGGGCTGAGGGGCACGGGCTGCTCTGAGCCACCCTGTGAAGACCCTCCCCAGCAAGCATGGCCAGCTCACTCCAAAAACAAAATGCCTTCATCAGGAAGGGGGGGGGGGAAGACAGCTTCAACCAAGAAATAGCCACCAGCAGGCTTTGTTTTTCAAGCATTTTTATTTTGTTCATTCTGAATTGAATTTTTATGTGATTTGTTTCACTGAAAATGGACACATTTTGAAATACCATGTGTTCCATCCTTTCTGCCCAGAGGGAGGTTGGCTGCTGACCCAGAGCAGCGAGCCCGAGGGCTGCGCCTGCTGAGGAGGGACGCACCACAAGCTCTTCATTTTCCAAAGAGCTGTGCACCTTTTCCAAATAAAGGCAGTCTCAGAAAGGAGGAAGCCTCAAGCGAAATACCCAGCCCTCCTCTGTACCTGGTATTGATTTTATTGCACCTGGCAAAGAAGAGGGACCAGAGCTGGGGGAGGCAGAGGAAGAAAATCAAGATTTCCTTCCACTTTTTTTTTTTTTTTAAATAAAACTAAGTGTAATGCCATGCCCACATCCAATGCAACCTATCAACCCCGTGGGGGGTCTCAGGCCAGCACTCGCTGTGTCTTCCCAAGAGCCTCCTGAACAAGCAGCGCCTGTGAGGGCCCCACTCAGGACCCCGCCGAGCCCTGGCTTCATCCGCACAGCTCAGAGCAGGTCGCTGCTCCCACAGCATTCCCCCGCCGTCTCCAAAAATCAACACCCAGCCGCCGCGCAGGTCAGCACTGCGAGCCAGCTCTGCTCCGCTGCCCTGCGGCACCGAGGGGACGGTCGCTGCCCCTCGAACACAAGCAGGTGACGCGCCGCCATTTTGGCGGCCACCCTCTGCACGTGAAATGGTGGCGGGCACAGCTGCACCCATCCGTGGCTGCCGTCGTGTGCGCGTCGGCTGATTACATTTCAGTTGTCATGCCACTCAGTGAGAAGCGAAGCTAAATTAGAGCAACTAATTGCACCTCTCTTTGAAACAATCAGGATGACAAATCAGTGGTAATCTCTTCAGTTCTAGAGGGAAGCTATTGCGGCTCGCTCACAAGGATTAATCAGCTTTTCATCAGTGTTATTATACGAACGCTGCCTCAGGAGGAGCCCAGAGGCCACGCGGGCTGGGCTCACACCACGGGGACGCCCAGGCGTGTGGCCACTGGTGAAGAAGGCGAGCCCTACCAGGTTGCTCCCTCCCAGCCCTCGCCCACAGCAGCTCACGGGCTATCATACGTAGCCTGTGCTCCGTGCGTGGGGGCTCTGCCCAGTGGGCTGCTCAGTGGGCATCAGGCTGCCGTGCCACACCGGGCAGGAGGACGAGGGCTGGGCTCCAGGAGCCAACGCAGCTCCGCACCCAGGTGAGACGGCCAAGCTGCAGGAGACCCCCGGCCGAAGGGCATCGCGGCCACCCCACTGCCACCAGACTCACACTGACCGACCCTGCCAGCTCAGCCCCGGGGCCCTGAACTGCCGGGACCTGGATGGCAGAAGACCGGGAATGAGGCGGGAGCCTGGAGCCAGCAGCGAGCTGGGCACGGCAGTGGGACAATGGGTTGGCCGTGGCAGGAAGGAAACCAGCACAGCCACAGGGTTTCTGTTACAGCAGGTGACCACTTTGTTTCCCACAGTCATTTAAATTCTTTATTAGATTTATGTGACCTAATGGGAAGCCTAGAGGCTCGAGTCTTGAGCGCACCCCTACCAGAGGGACTCTCTAATACACAAAACCATCTTAATTACTGCAGTGGCATGTTAACAGATCAGACAGGGAGAAATAACTATATGGCATCTCCCTCTTCTACGTAATGAGTTGCAGGAGATACCCTGGTACACCCTCCTCAGAGCACAGTGAAGCTTTGCTCCACATGTCCCGGGGTTAGCACCACCAACACTGCTCTGGGTCCATCGTTTGGGGCTGCTCCAGGGAAATCCCCCACACCGTGTTGAGCTGGAGCTGTCAGCAAGCAGTGCTGGTGCCTTTCAACTCCTTGCCACCTGGAGTCAGTGGAAGAGCACTCGGCAGCATCCCTCCTTGGCTGATGCTCGACATCCAGAGGACACAGGGTCCTGGGGATGAAGGACCTAGGCTGGGTTCTCCAGCCTTACCACTGCTCCATGGCATACTATGCCCAAACAAGCCACTTTCTGCCTGACAAAAGCTAAACAAGCAGCTCTACATTTCTCATGGAAACCAATTCATCAACTTCTGCACTTCATAGCAACCCCAGAGCATCCCACAGATGTTAAGACCAATGGTGGCAGAGAGTTTTTACTGAAAATGCCCGTGACCTTGTGCTTCATCAAGTGGTGGTGCCCCTTGCCAAGGCCCAGGAGGGAAGGACTCCTGAGGGAAGATAAGCAATTCATAATACAACTCCATGGACAAAAGTAACCCACTCACTTTCTGTGGACCCATTTTTTTACTATCGGAGGCCTTCCCCTGGGTCCACAAGGGTCCCTCTGCCTGGCCGAGCAGGAACTAAACACACAAGCATGGGCGTGGGGTGTGTGAGGAGAGGGGAAGGCCACAGTGCTGGCATGAAAGCCCCTGGAGACAAATTCTTGCTCTTTCATGCACTCAGAACAGCCCTCGGAGCCTTGGATGAAAGGGGTGAAGCCCTGCACATGGCTCTGCTGTGCCCTGGAAAAACTCCACAGAGGGCACGTGGCATTTCAGTCCCCTGTTTCAGCTTACACAAGTACAGGTCACTCCGTTCCCTCCCCAGCACAGCCCTGCGCTCTCTGGCAAAGGGGCTGACGCACGGCTGAGGAGAAGCCCCTGCCTGGCCTTCCTCAGGGAGCTGCACGGGGATGGATTTGCAGTACCTACACGCTAGAGCTTGCCCGGGCAGGTTCCTGTCTCACAGACCCCAGCCCACTACTACCCTGGGAGCTCAGCAGCAGAAGGTCCTGGGAGCCCAGGAGACAGTTGGCACCAACGCCAGCATGGCTGCATGGGGACACTGTCCGAGCTCTGGGACAAACCACCACCTGCAAGGGACAGGATTAGCGAAACTCAGCCACAGTTACAGAAGCCCAGCTCCCAGCAGCTCTGTTTGGCCTCTGAGCCGGTCCCTGCTCAGTCAGAGAGACAATGACATTAAGGGCTCCTGGATCGGGGCCTGCTGCAGCATCTTCCAAGTATCAGACTGCAGCCCCTTGCCAGGGGCCCGTGAAGGGCCGCGCTGGGATCCCAAGGTATGTGTGTCAGCACCAGCACCCTGAGCAGTTTCTCACAGCTCTCCTGTAGCAATCTTGTGCACAACAGCTCTGTGCCAGCTCTGCTAGCTACAGCACTTGGATTGCACCATAAAAGTGCAATGATGCACTTGAGTTACATAAAGACCTAACTCTGGGAGGAGAAAGGGCTCTTGATGTTCCCCACAGCAGGCTTTTTAGGGTACATTACAAATGCTAAAACCACAGGTGTAAAGTGCACAGGAAGGTGAACGAGCCAGGCATCAGGGCCCTCCAAAACAGTTAAACTAAAACTGCTGAAAAGCGTACAAGGAAATGGAAATCTACAGTACATGCCTGCAACCAGAAGAACTCTAGAACATGTTTATATACTGGAAATGTACACTATATAGCATACATAATTATAATTTCACTTTCCCACTGGCATGTGTGTGGGCACACACCAAGTATAACATGTACATAAAATACTAGAGAGATATATATTTAAGTCATCTTCATGTGCACATACAGAAAGCATCCAGGCAACAAATTTCTCCTAGTGAATTGAAAGCGCTGAACCAGGAGCTATCCTTAAAAACAGCAGAGCCCTCGTTAACTCATTGTGGCTTGCACGAGAACAAGTACATCCAAATCCTTGTGTTTCCCCTCTGAATACCAAACTCTCTCCTACTCAAGTGATTGGAATTTGCCTTTCTGCTGCCAGGGCCCTGATGCACATGGTTTACTCCATGGCACATTAAACTGCCCACAAAAGACAGCGTGATAAAGAAGCCGGGTTACGGAGCTGTATCTGCTCTGCTCCAGACGGATTCTCCGCAGATCCCAGCTTGCAGCTTTACTCGGGCCAAGTCAATTAGAAATGTCTGAAAGTCAAAGCATCGTTCCCGCATGTGGTCTCTGGGAGCTTCCCAGTGTATTCCGTGATTGGGGCTCACAGACACAATCCTTCCCTCATGCACTGCCGTTGTTGCCCATAACAAAGACATTTCAGATCAAAGGAAAGGGTTAACCCCCATGCAGTCATCGCATTGAGTCTTGGAGGTCTGAGTGCTGCCAACTCCTGAAAAATGGCCACCAGGCAAGCTGCTGAGAATAGTCAGAATAAGATTGGAAGGTGTCCACATCAATCAATCACTTGTTGACAGATGACTGGAAGCCCCCACTGTGACCGTGGACAGCTGACCAACTCTCGGCTTAAGCTGAAGTCTAACATTAGCCTGTTTGTTTCGTGTGGGTGGCTTCTGCGTTATGACCTTAATAGTCAATCAATCTTGCAATGAGTAGTCTGTCTGGCAGAAACATTAATTATCCATACTATTCATGCATTGAAAAGCTTTATCTTCAAAAACTCAGCATCACTTAGGGAGGAATAACAGAACCCACAGCAAGAAAATAAGCCCAGCCTCAGTTCCTACGGGGGAACCGGATGGCAGGGACGAGCTCCTGGGGCCGCTGCAGCCCCGACCGCAGCCCAGGACCCCGGGCACAGAGGGCAGGGCTTGGCCTCGTTTTTATTCCTGGTACCTATTCAGGCAGCTTCGAGGCTGCTGCTCTTGCACCAGCAACTGCTGGAACTGGTGCCAAGAGGAAGACAAGGGGGAGAGATATAAAAGGACAACAAACACACATCAATTAAACCTTGCAAGCTGTTAGTCACACTAGTTAATAAGTTCATTCTATCTGTAAAGTGCTCTTAGTGACAAATCCTTTAACTGGCACTCAGAGCGTTATTATGGCTTTCAAGATGCCTCTGTCTTTCATGTGCAGCTTCTTGTACACATGTGAGTGCTCCCCGTTGCGCAGTCTGTTTACACTAGTTGTGAGAAGACATCATCAAAGCAAACTGAAAGCAACACTAAATGCTTGAGAAAAACAGAATTCACTCACTGCTGCCTGCTCTGAAATCGCCTTTCCGATTGCGTAGAGGCACCGGTCGCTACAAACTGCAGCGGGGAGGAGACAGGGAGCCAGGCTGGCACGGATGCGTTCAGCCTCGCCGGGGCATCGCCACGAGAGCCCCCAGCACCGGGCAGAGCCCGGAGCCCTCCCCACCGGCTGCGACACAGCGAGAGGGGCTGCCCCCCACTTCGGCAGCCAGGGCTCCAGAGCCAGCACCCTACATTTCACAAAACCCAACTGACATCCCTGTAGAGCAATACGGGATGTGCAACGGCGGGTAAATGCACTGGCAGAGGGGAGCCGGGAGCCCAGCCCCGACCGCAGTGCCCGGGGCCAGTGGCTGCACAGAGCCCAGCTCTCCGGGACACCCCTACAGCAACCAGCTTGTCTTTAGCCAAAGTCAAAGCAATTAGGACCCTGCAATGTTAGATAAAAAAAGAGTCAGCTAATCAGAGACTGTCCATAATCTTTCACACTTGGGCCGTCAAAGCAGGCCCCAATTCAGCAGGCCCTGTCTGGACTGATTATATTTCCTGAAAAATGAACAGTAACTCTTGTGTAGAAGCAAGTTATGTTTCTGCAAACTCTCTTCCACACAAATTAAAGTATTAATCACCTTAATAAACATTAATGCGGAATGGTCATTCATTAACTTCAGGAAAACAGACAGCCACAAAGCAATCATTTCCTGATTTCGGTACCAGCGCACCCCCAACACAGCCCTCGTGCCCCTGTGCCCATCACGCCCGAGCCCCAGCTCTTGCTCCCAGGCACCACGAGCAAAGCGGGTCTACGAGATCAGTGTCCACCTGTGCCTTTGGTTGGCACTGCTCATGATGTGCAGCAAGGAGCCAGGAGAAGGGGAGATTTCCAGTGTCATAAGGCCCCGCACCTCCAAAAGCCAGGGCTGCCAAGGGCTATGTACCAAACGCCTTCTGCAGCCGTGTCGCTGCTCTCCTGTACCCACAGCAGTTGGGGCAAACCCCCCGCGTGCCCCGTGGTGTGAGGCACACACAAGTGGCCTCCGTCTCCGCTCCTCACTGAGCAGCTATTCCTGGAGCAGAGGCCCCACTGACAGGAACATGCAGTGTGAGCGAGGATTGCTCCAGAGAGCTCTGCCCAGGGGCAAGGGATCTGCAGCACAAACTCGGAACGGGACTCTGCCACGGCAGCAAACAGAGCTGGTGCGTCAGGCTGCGACCCCAGCTCGACTGTGCCGTTCCCTGCCTCTGGCCAGCTCCGCTCAGCCGCAGCACACTGGCCTGGCTGCCCACACTCCCAGCTCCACACCTGTGTTTAAGCATCTGCACAGAGTGCCCACATATTTGTCATGGCACCGGGTGCCACACACGTGGGTGACACCAGTAAGGCCACGCTGATGATGAACACGGCCCGGAGTCCCCCAAAACGTGGAGCGCTGCTGGGGGACAGCCCCTCATCACTCACACAGCGCCGGCCCGTGCCCCAGGAACAGAGCGGGGTGGCAGCAGCGGTGCTTGGGAGGCTCCAGGCTATCAGTTGCACGTGACGTCGTTGGATCCAGGGCCCCAGAAGGTCCTCAGTGCAACTTGGTCTCCTCCGGCTGGCTCAGGGCTTCATGGCCGGTGTCAAGTGGCAACTTTCTGGATTCTGACCTTGTTGGAATTTGCTCCTGGGGGGGGACACGCCAGTCCATAAAGTTCCCATTAGTGTAAAAGCAGATGTAAGCACTTTGTTGGCAGAGTTCAGCAGCAGGGAAGCCTGCAGTTGATCAGTTCTGCCTCACTGGTCCCTGCAGTCAACAGGAATTACCACAGAGGATTTCTGTACCCCCTCTCCCAAAGCCCACCCCTCTCCAAAAAAGAAGATTTAAAGAAACCAGCCAAGCTCAGGCACCACTCCAATATAATGCAATAAATCTGCATGATGCATGCCGAGGGGAGTTGGCCCCATCCAGGAACAGCCGGCAGGAGAGCAGCGTGAATTTGTTTATTGTATGAAACAAATCTAGCCATGGGGACTGGATGCCGCTCAACACAAGGAGCGAGCGGCGCTGGGGCCTTCGTGCCAAGAGCCTTGACGCAGGACTGAGGCGCGGGTGGGCAGCAGCCGGGACTGGCCTTTGCCGCTGGCTCCCCACAAGAACAGCAGCCGCCTGGCACTCCTGGATCTCCCATAGCCAGGGAGCATCACCGTCCCCTTCCCAGGGGCACCGAGGACACAAAGGGACAGCTGGGGACTCAAGCATGACCCCCCCAGGACCCTGGCCACCCCGCAGGGTCCTGGGCCACGGTGCCCGGTCGAGAGAGAGGAAAAGGCAGTAGTAAAGACGGCGCGCTGCTGTTGCCAGCTGTTTGGGACCACGGTTTGGGGCTGTTTGGAGCAGGATTACCGGTACGGCGGGGTGCTGGGCTAGCAGCGCTCCCTCCTCAGCCCCCTGCGCTCCCTCTCCATCTCATTGCACTGAGAACCAGCACTGGCTGACCTGGTTTCAGCCAGTTTTCCTTCATGATTAACACTCTCTGGGCCCCTGCTCACTCTGTTATTCTCACCAAATTAAAGAGCAGTCCTGGATCCTCGTTAGATTTGCTCACATTTGAGCAGTGTCATGTGGTCAGTAGCCCATGGCAATACACTAAATTAAAGGCCTAATGCAGAATCCACCTACAAGCCTGACAACTAATGAATCGAGGGCTTCAGGCCCCAGAGGACCCGCGCTGGGATGAAGCCACTTCACACCGAGCCAGAGCAGAAGTGCAGTCCCTGGGCTGTCATTCAGAAATAAAGAGTTGTTTAATTTTATTCACCGCAGGACACAGAAACAACAGCATCTCTGTAACTAACAGCTGGTTTGCCGCAGAGCCAGGCAGCGACAACGCCTCTCGGCACCAATCCCCGGAGCACAGTGGCTCCCGCCCGTGCACCATAGGTGCTGACAAATAAACTCCCGCTTGGCTTCAAAGAACTGGGTTTGAGTCCCCGGCACGGAAAAGCTGACTCGCCTCGGGTCAAAACAAATTCCTCTGCCCATCCCTCCAAGCCAACGCTGGCTGCCCCGGAGCACACACCTCGGCCACCTCCCCATGCCCCCAGCCCTGCACAGCTCTTCCTCCACGCCGGCACCCAGTGCTCCCCAAAAAAAGGGCCCAAGACAACACAACTGCCCACGGCGCAGCACCCAGCCCTCATGGGTAAGCGCTGCAGGCATCAGTCAACACCAACTGGGCTACGAGTGGGAAAAACAGAGACTGTGGCTCCCACTTTGGGCCTTTAGACCCTTCTCTCCATCCTCCAGCAGCGGCTGGGCGAGCACTGGATGTAAACACCAAGGCCAATGCAGTGGCCATCAATTTTGCTCTGAAGCATTTCAAGTTGGAGCTGGAGTCTGGAAAGGTTCAGCCTGTTGCATCAGACAGCTCCAGCCCTGCAAAGGTCAGGGCTGTTTTGGTAAGGAAATGTTTGCTGAAACCTTCCCCTCCCCCAGATCCCTGCTCTCGGCTTCACACTAGCACATTCGCGCACATACACTCTGCTCCAGCCTACAGAAAGGGAGAAGCTACACACAGCAACGCTGCTCTTCATGGCACACACGCATGTCCCGAGGCGCAGCACACAGAAAGGGTCATTACGTTAGTGTTAGTGGCATTTTGTCAGCCTCTCTCACACCAAAGAGAGCAAGTCCCTCTCCCAGTGAGCAGCCAAGCAAGCCCAGGGCAGAACCAGTAGTGAAGGACAACTGTTCCTAGCTGACCCTTTGGCCCCCTCTGCACGCCGGCACCACGGGGAGCCACAGCTCCCCCAGTCACGTACCACAGGGCTGCCGGGGTCGGGGTGATTCACACCCCAGCAGAGCAGACCCACCACAGACCATGTAAGAGGATGGGTAGAAATACCCATCCAGAGAAGACCCTCCTCACGACGGAGCCACCTCCTGATGGGCAAATCCACGATCTCTTCTGCATTTCTTTGTATCACCCCAAAGCCAGGAGGCTTCAGAGCAGAAGGCACCCTGATCCCCAGCAGAAGGGTTACACTGGCAGGTTTCACCTGCAGCTCACCTACTGCCACACCACCCTGGGCTGCTCCGCTCTGCGCCTGCACGCAGCTGGGAACAGCTGGCCAGACTACCTCAGCAGGGCCACGGAAAGGCAGAAAAGCTGAGAGCAGCACGGCCCCGGGGTGGGGGGGGTCAGACAGGCACGGTGGTGGCTAGGCAGGGCCAGGGAGGCAGCGGTCCCATGGCGGGCAGGGGGCTGCACACCCACACGGCCAGGTGTCCAAGCACAGCAGCTGTAACATCGGCTGTTCATGTCCAGTCCGGTTTAAATCCTGAAATTGTTTTAAATGCTGACACTGCACATAAAACACCTCTGAGGATCCCAGTCTCACCCCGGCACTCGCCCAAGCCAGGGCCGTGCCTCTAGCATTAGAAAGCCTTTGGAGGCCAGCATCCCCCCAGCCCCTCAGCCACAGCTCCTGTGCCAGAGGAAGGGGGACGCCAGCAGCAGTCACTGATGGCCAATTAGGAAGCGGCAGTTTCCTAATTGCTGAGCAGTCTCCGATCTCCAAAGATGCAAATGCAATTTTACAACAGGCGGCTCTACTTAAGGTTCCTCATTGACAAATGCAGCTATTTATATGACACTTATAAATGTGTGCACACAATGGACGCAGGAAAGCTTTGTGCCTAAATACTGTCAACACTGACAACATTTTTATTATACTAGTAAATAATTTGTTTCATTGCTGCTTAATTGGGAATCAATACAGTGCCTATGTTTAATTACATTCCCTGTTTCAGAAGGGTTGGGATCAGTCGGGTTTTCTTCCCCCCTACAGAGATTAGGGACTTTGCGTTTAGGATTCAGAGAGCACAGGGACTGCCTACAGGAGAGCACAGCCCCCTTGAAGGAATGGATGTAGTTAGCAGGATCGTCATTAACTATAAACAACCCACATGAAGAAAGGTCAGAACCACACTTACCCTTTCCCATCTGTAAACAACCAATTATTCAGCTCATCAAACAAAATAATGCACAAGTATTTACATAGGAGCAGTGTTTGTGCATGCAGGTGTGTAAGACCAGGCGTATCTGGCGTAGCCCGACAAAGCCCCATGACACAAGGCTGTGCAGGACCCAGGCAGGGTCAGTCGGTGCTCGAGGGACCGGTGACCCCCTCGTCCAGCAGCAGACCCCGTCTCCGCTCCAGGCCCGGCACCACACGCGGTGGTGCTCGCTGGCAGGCAGCTGCGCTGCTGCTCTGCTTGGGGGCAGGGAGGCACATTCCAGCAGCAGAGAACGGTGCGGATATAAATAACAATATCCTGCGCTGTCTAGGAGACAGCTGTGTGGTAACTCTTGCAATTACTTGCTTGTAAATGGCAACCTTTACATGTGCTTGACTCGTGACATCTTTACGCACTCCATCTCGGAGGGCTCCTGGCGCGGCTCGGCAGAGCTGCCTCCCACCGCGGTGACGGCGCTTCTCCTGCCCCGCCAAGGCCACCCCGGGGGGACACAGGGCTCTGGGGGGTCCCCCCGTCCCCATTCCCAGGGAGTGGCCGCCTCTGGCCGGGTGCGTGTGGCCAGGGCGCGTTTCAGGGGGGTCACGGGCAGACCCGCACCTCCCTCCGCACCCCTGAGCCAGTGCAGCTCTGCCCGGGACTGCTCCGAAACGCCTCAGCGCATCCCTACAAAGAAGCGGCCGCCTGAGCACCGCCCCAGAAAGCACCGCGCTGCAGACACGCGACACAAACCCACGGCCTTTGGGGGGCAGGAGAACACCCCCCGATGACCCTCCAAAATACCTTAACGGGGAGGGGGGGCTCTGCAGATGCGGGGGTCAGTTGCTCAGAGCAGGTGTGCAGTGCTGAGAGCAGCCAGCAGAAACTGGGGAGGGAGAAGGCTGGAAAAGCTGGCGCTGGGCTGCATCACGGCCACCCCTCCCAGCAGGCAGGGCGAAGCTGCCCTCTCCTCTCTGCACGCGAGGGCAGCGGGGCAAGGAGCAGCACTCGAGGCTGAGGCATGTTTATCTGCTGCTGGTGCACAGAAAACCCGCCCCGCATCTCCCCATCTGGACAAAGCATAACCACTTCTCTACAGCAATTTTTTCATCCCTAATGCGAGAGCTGCACTTTAGCATTAATTTTTTTTCCTAGACAGACTTCAATCTCATTAATTTTAAGACACTCTAAGCTCTCTTTAGCAGTCTCTAACATAATTCTCCTAACTTAAGATACACTAGATAGAAGTAGCCAATCCCGTTCATAATTGTATATATGGCCAGCAATTCAAATTCACTTCCCCTGATTTAATGTCCTATTTGTATTCTATCAATAAATGAAGTTCTCAGGACCATACTTAAATGGAAGCAGCACTATGCTCTGATAGCCAAAGCCAGCAAAAAAAATTTCATCACTAAACCAAAACGTCTTGTAGTATATGATTCCTTGACTTATTGTTCTCTCCTCTTCACTGCACTTGAATATTAAATGTTGTATTAATAGCTCACTCTTAATTATCCATGAGTAATGTACTACAACCAGAAAATTAATGGAGGGAAGCACCACAAAAATGGAAAAAAAATTCTCACTATCCCTGATACATTTTCAAACAGCCTGTGAGAGGAAGGGAGCCACTCACACTGCCTTGAACACAGCCAGACAAAAGAGCAGCGCTGGGGAGGGGTCCACCGCTGAAACCCTGTGAACGCAGCTCCTCACCCCTCTGGATGTTGCCCACCATGGGCAGGTTACGAGCAGGGGTACGATAATGATCACATAAATCCAGGGGTGGCCTAGAGAGGGGAGGGCAGGGGCGACTGCTGCCTCTGTCCTGCAGCCCAAGATGGGGGAGGTGATGAGTGAGACCAGAGCGAGAAATTCAAGACTGTTAAGGAAGACTTTTCCATAAACACGTAATTCAGCTCTGGACTTCACTGCTGCAGGCAGGTGTTGAGATCTGAACTTGAAAAGACTGACAAAGGACTGGGTGTTTTTACCAATAACTTGGATTCTCAGAGTTAAACGTTAGAGCTGACAAGCGTGGGAGGCAATGCTACCCCCCTCATCTCATCACGGTGGTTTGAAGTGCTCTACAAAGGGCACCCGAGAGGGAGGACCCCTCGTCTCTGCCGGCACATCTTCCCCTCCCCAGAAGCAAGGGCCCAGCTCAGACACGAGCTCGGTGGGCAGCAGGACAGACCCACGGCACTCATCAGTTCCCAGGTTTCGCGAGGGTTCATGTCCCATGGAGATGGACCCACAGCCTGGACCAGCCAGGCACATTTTGACCTGGCCATGCAGCTCGGCACCCACCCACCTAAACCCCTCCCTGGGTGCCCAGCTGCTATCAGCCTCCCATCGACTCACCCATGCTTGGAAACCGAGCCCTGTGAGATGCCACCACTGGCATACATGCACAGCATGGACCGTATATACCACCACCATTCTCGATGTTTGCCCTGCTTTGAGCACCCTTTTCTCCACAGGTCAAACCACGGCTGGCACATCAGCTGCATGCCATGCAGAAGGCAACACACCCATTCCCCTCCCACCATCTGCACGATCCCCATTCACTGGAGCATCTCAGGGCTGTGGAAGCAGAACCAAGCTTTCAAGATCCCACTGTGGCAATACAGCTGCCAGTGACAGACATGGCCAGGACAGAGAGATCCCCTCAGGAAGCCTGCTGTATGTCAGACCAAGAGCTGCCCTCCAGAGCAGCACTCTCTGGCTGGGCGGTGACGCAGCCTCATGAGAGCAGGTGACCAGCAGCAATGAAGAGGAAACAGGCAGTAACATTGCTTTAACTCCATCACTAAAATATTGCCCGAGGGAGGGAAACGCTGCAAGTGTTGTCTGTATCCTAATGCCAGGCTCAGGAATCAAAGCCCTGGTACCCTGATCAGTCTGAACTTTGCAAAGCTAATTTACTGAACTGTTCAGCACAGGGAAGGGAATTAGCTACTTTGTCTCTTACTCAATACAGGCATTAAAAAATTAACAGGCCATTACTAAGTTTTCTTTGCATTTCTGCCTATTACAGTGTTATTTAAGGACTGGGGACTCTGCTCCAAGCTCAGCACTGTCGGTGCCAGGAACCTGCGGCCAACCAGCCCTGGCAGAGCAGCAGCCCCGGGGGGAACCCCCACACGCTGCAGAGCCTTGTGCTCTGACATCCTGCCCGCGCTTGGGAGTCCGGCACAGCACCCGGCTCCCCGCGTTGCTCCCACACAGGCAACCCAGCCCCGGCTTCCCAGGACACGCCGCCCCGCACCCTGGCAGAGGGCCAGCGGCAGACCAGCCGGCCACAGCAGCACAGCTGGCTTCAGCTCTTGGGCACATCGAGTTGTCTCCCATACAGAGCTGGGACCGCTGGCCATGCAGCAGGGCCAGGCCTTAGCTCCGGGACAAAGTGCAAGGTCACCCCAAGGGCAGCATGGCCTGGGGAGACTTGATCTTCCACAGCAGCCTCCACAGAGCATTCCTGAAGCTGGGAATCCTCCAAGGACAGCACAGGTTGAGCCGCTCCGCAGGGGGCTGTGCCATCCTGCGCCCTGGCAGGGACTGTGCCGCCCAGAGCGCTACGCCGTCGGGTGTCCCCAGAAGGTGCTGCACCCCGAGACCATGACACAGCACCTCTGCCCCCGAGCTGGGACACAGGCAGAGACCACCGCAGCATCCACCTCTGCAGGTGCGATCCCGGGGCTGCTCCCGAGGAGTGAAATGGTGAGGTGTCTAATTAAATATGTGCCTCCCATTGCTGGAGCCCTGCAGCAGCCATGAATTATGCAGTGGCTCACTTACATGTCAGCAGGATCACAATATTGATGAGTTATCCCGTGTGTAATCTGATAAAAACCAAGATAAACTCAGCAAAAATTGAGTGTAATATAATCCTTTCCTTTCAATAAACAATTTCCAGCCCAGCGTTGGGAGCATCTCCACGCTCCCCTCTCTCCCCGGGCTCTCTCCTCAGCCCGGGCAGCCCAACCCCGCAGCACCAGCAGTGGCCAGGCTGGGGCACGGCCCCCCCAGCCAAGGGGCAGTGCTGGGTGTCTGTGAGGCGCTACCTGGGGGACAGCTCCGTGCCATATGGAATTAGAGGCCGGTGCTCTCCGCAGCGCTGGCGCATTCCACAAGGTCTGCGTTTTGGCATTTAGATTAATGCTGGAGACAGGGAGGAAGAAGTTGCCATGTCTCACGCTGACTCCCTCCGCTCCGTCTGAGCAAATGACGGATGGCAGAGCGCAACTCCCACTCGGAAACGCTTTCCAGCGCTCGCGCAGACCCGGGTCCAACTCTGGCTCCCATGACAAGCCGACTGCTGTATAATCCTGGCCCAGATGCTTTCGGTGCCCTGGGAATGGCCAGCAGCGCAGGCTCCCACCCTCAGCCAAAACGCATCCCACAAGAAACACAGTGAGGAGAGGGGAGATACTTGGTGCTTCTGGCCAGGTCTGGTCACCAGGCCCGTGCAAAAGGCCGAGGGCTGTGAGACAAGGACAGAGGACGCCACTCCTTCCCCCAGCACTTCCCTGGTGCAGCAGGGACCGGTGCTGCTCACCCCAAACTCGGTGAGACCGTCAGAGAGACCCTGAGCCCCGAGGGAAGGCAGCACCCACTCGCAGGCCTGCTCCCCAAGGCGGGGAGAGCCAAGCCCACCCCTCTTTTGGACAGAGCCAGAGTCGATGAACAGCGAGCAAAGCAGCTGTCCTCACCCTGGGGACATGCACCAGACTCTCCTCAGCACAGTCTCACAGTGCCCTCGTACCACCAGCTGCAGGAACATAACGAAGCAAGCACGCCATTAACAAGAAATAACGGATGAAGTACGGACAGGACAGTTACACCGGCTACCAGGTTCTCCGCCTTCAGGAGGTGGCACGGGAATACCCCATGGCCAAGGGGGAGCCAGCAGCAGAGGGGATGCCAGAGCCTGCCAGACAGCGCCAGCAGCTGGGAGCCCCGCGTCCACCCATCAAATCCCCACGACCCCAGGGTCAGCGGGTGCCTGCAGAAGAGGGGATCTGAAGTGGGCTTGTCTGACCTTCTCCTGAGGGACATTCACTGCAGAGCACAAGTGCAAAGCTTCAGAAGCAGAGCACTGCTAATTCTTCTTTTGAAATAGTATTTCAAATCCATAACAAAATTAGAGATACAGGAAAACAAAGACAGAGAAAGGCTCAAACTGGTGAGACAAGGGAAAGACAGGAGGAGCGGGATCTTCCCAAGAGAGCCATGAAACTGCTGAAAAAGACCTTAACGACTTTGCTGAATGCCAAGGCCGCAGTATTGGAGCGAGCACCCAGCTTCCAGCTCTGCCACTCCCCGCTCCAGCCGCCGAGAGCATCAGCAGGGTGAACCCCGGCCAGAAGAGCCCCCCCGACAGCGACAGCGGGGGTGACGCCACCACGCAGGCAGCACCACGTGCCCAGCCGGTCGCAGGTTGCCCCTGGACTCTCCACGGACACGAGTTCTGCTGTTTTGAGCCCTGGCCGTTGAAGGAGGGGTCAGGATCCAGGCAGGTCCCCCTTGCCCCCAGGGCTGCTCTCTCCTTGTGCCTGGGGCTCTCAGGCATCACGCTGACACTGGCCCAGCAGGCCTGGAGAGCTGTGGCAAGCTGGGGGGGTCCTCAGCCCTGCCAATAAAGCCTATGGGGAGGGACAGGAACGGTGCTGCCTGGAGACGCTTCATTTCACAGATGTGTCTGTGCGCGAGAGAAACTTTCACAGTTTTACTGCTTTTCAAATATTTTAATGCGAGCCATTTGGTGTCACATTTTTAAAAAATGGATACCAGCATGAGCTACATGCGCATTAGCAAATGTCTCTATATTAGTATAAATACAAGAAGCAGAAAAGCACAGTCTGACTCCTAATCCATATGGTTATTCCAAATAGATTGCATGGTCTTAAACTTTGGCTTATTAGACTGCATCTTACATATGGAAAGAATTAAAATGCTGGATTTACAGTGCAGGCTAATCAGAGCATGTTTAACTTATGATGCCCCAGAAGACCCAGAAGGTCGCAGCCTCCCAGACACCTGGCACAGAATCTGATTCTGCTCACGCCGGTGTAAACCTGACCGAAGCCCAGTGTTAGGCGGGCTTTACCACGGCATCAGGCAGGGCAGGATCCGACCTCCAGCACTCTAATAGGAGCAAGCTGCAAAAAGGAAATACCTCATTTCCCACTGACTAGTCCATACAAGCACAGAGACAATAGGGCCAAGTGTGCGCTGCCGGCAGCGCTCCCATACATGAGTGCTGGCTGGCGTTTGGACTGCTTTGCCATGACTTTGTATCTGAAAAAGCCATCAGCCTGCCTGTTCCTTCACTTAGAATAAAAGGTCACTTCAGGGCTTTTAGGAGTTTTTTCCACACAAAAGAATTATCTTTATTTTTTTAAAAAAAATACTCTGCCCCGAGATCACAAAAGCTGTTAAAAGCAAGGCATGATATCGCTGTTAATGAAGGCAGAACTCATGGGAAGGTGGATATATGTTATTTACTTCTGCTAATTTATTTCTGGACAAGGCTAGACTCATCTCGGGTGCTTTAGCACACACATTCCCACCAGCGCAGATGTAAGTGCACTGAACTCCCCCACCAGAGAGGCTCTCTTGCAGCAGCCTGAGCCTCACCCCCTTTGTTTTCACATGGATTTAGTCCACTGATGTTGTTTCCATGCGAGTCAGTTGCCTTTTTATTACTCCTCTAACTACAACTTTCTCCAAAGTTGCTGAATTTCTGGACTTGGAGCGATGACAAAAGAATACATTGATTCACCCACTTTCACACTGCTCTGTCTGCTCTCACTGTCTGACATCTCCCTACAGGGATCATTTCTTATGTTGTCTTCAGTTTGCTTGTTTTTCCAGTGCTGGTTTTTTCTATGAAAAGCTAAAGTGTTTGATTACGAGCACATTTTAAGTAAAAAGCTTCGGGAGAAGCATTCCGCTTTAGCTTCAAACTGGCTGCCTTCCAAAAGCTACCTTTGCTTCATCTTTTACATGTAAGGAAATTGTTTATTACCAGCTTGAACAAACAGGCACACTGCTAAAATGCTTCAGCAAGGCTGTCCTAAAACCATGCAGTCTTCGTGATGAGGTATTAACAACTGATGGGAAAAAAAATCCATTTTAACAACCTGTCTGCACACACACATCACACAGGGGCTGAGAAAAAGCAGAGAAGCTTTCAGTCCGATGGGTCACTGTTTTCAAAATCAGTACAAAAGCACAAAGCAGTTGGGCTTCAGAAGAGCTTCTCCGCTCATATCGGCAGCGTCTCTGCTGCAGCACTACAGAACTCAAGTTCTGAAGAGGAAAGTAGAAAAGAGAAAGTTTTTACTAAGCACCTCTTATCCTGGTGCTCTGGACTCTGCACAAAGCTGCCGAGTCTGGGAGCATTCAGCTCTGCCACATGGGGTTATTCTCATCATCCTACTAAAAAAAAAAAAAAGGATGCGGTTGCTAGTCCCTGGCATTGCTTTGCTAAAGGAAAAAATGCAGGCAGTGTTCAGAAGTATCACTCTGGAAGTCTTCTCAAAACTGTGTTTTTTTTCTTACTCTGACCAAACTGAGGCAAAACTAACCTGCCAGACCATCTGAAAAGGAGAATTTATTGAGAAAAACACTTTTGGTGACGTCACCCAAGTTCACAGTTCACCTGCGTCCCAATGGCACAGCTCTGGTCTCAGCACACTTGCTGTCTAGCTTTAATCACCACACCTGATGGTTACAGAAACCCCCTGGGAACAGCACAGGGCAAAGGGAAGCTCCAACAGCAAAGCCATGGCTGGCAGAGCCGGGGTGACCATGTCCTGCCTATGCTGCACCCAGGAAACTGCACTGAAAACTTCAGGAAGCAGCTCCCACCCAAACAGCGGCAGAAACCACCTGCCTCATCCCCACAGGTCTGCAGGCTCAGGCACTCTCACCACGGACAGCAGGAGCAGACCGTGCCTGAAGCTGCTGGAGGTGCCTCACCACGGCCAGTATGAACCAGTATGAATCCAGTGAAGGAGACATGGCCTGGGGGACCGGCACAGCCTCAAGGGTATGAATCCTCCCGCACCCAACTGCATCTCCAGCCCACCCGGGTTCTCTGATCCACCTCTCTGCTGATCCCGATGAGCACAGCCAGCCCCAGGGCTGGTCCCACTGCACTGCTAAACTCAGCACCCTGTGCCACAGCCATCCACACAAGTCCAGCTCCCTCGGCTCCATCCCGCACCTGACCTCGTTAATCAACGGCACTCCCTTTCCCACAGGGTCACCAGAGGCTGTGCAAAAGAGCCTAACAGGCTGCTCTTCTCTCCAGCCTCTCATTACTGAGGACCAGAAAAAGATAAGGAGCATGTTCTACTTCTGTTTTTTAAGGAAGTGATTAAATTGGGATCAACTTTTCATCTTTCCTACAAAAAAGTGCTCTGTCATCTTGTGCCCGTTCACCTACGCAAAGATGAGATGACATCTCTGGCTAAAGGCCGACAGTTCTGCACCTCCTTGTCACTTTTAACAAGAAAATAATCCTGCAGAAACACTTGAAAAACAAATCGGTGTTGACACTCCTCATCTGCTAGGTACGTTTTACGAAAGGGAAGAAATACTGCATTAGCGTTTGACCTCTTCACCTTTTTGACACTGGAAGAAAATAAAGAGGGAGAGGCTCAGAAAAGCTGGAGTAACAAAATAATGAGAGCAGGCAGCACTCGGAAGGCAGCAGCCCACCTGCCTGGCGGGGAGGCCAGGCAGGGCTGGAGCCAGCCCAGGCAGAGGGAAGCCGCGAGCCCCGAGCAGCCAGCGCACCGCTGCCTACACCTGGCAGAGCCTTGGCCGGATCACCCAGGGAGATCCAGGGACCGGTGCCCACCCTCACACTCCCCACCACCAACTCCCAGCTTGCACCAGTGGCACCCTGTAACTGGTTAACTGGTGCTGGAGGCTGGACCCAACTCAGAACAGCACTGGAACCAGAGAGTGACAAATAACCGCAAGAGGTACAGCCGCACACGCTGTGGCTCGGGACAAAACAACATTGCAAAATGAGCTTGTCCTGCCAAGAGCTGCTTCTGCAGATGAGGCCACAAGGGCCGGAGTCCTGCAGCTCGGAGGAGGGCCATACAGGGCATCACCAAAAAACATCAGTCCTGCAAAGCACGGGGGGCTCCGCTCTGCGCACGGGCTGCAGTCCCTCCACGTGAGCAAGCCGACGTCCTCCCACCATCTCATCCTTGCCATGCAGGAGCCCTGCTCCAGCTCCATCCTCGCACCATTACGCAGCTCTGCAATGCCGAGTGGCTACTTGTACTCCCAAGAGAAGAAGAGCTCTGTCCTGCTCTAAATGCTCACGAACAACCAGCACACTTCCAGCTTCTGATCACTGTAGCCTGTGGGCTTCCTCAGCTCCCAGCGCTGCCAGCTGCTGCCTTCGGTCTGGGCATGGTGGATTTCACCGAATAAGTCATGCTAACCCCATCTCCTCTCCCTTGAGCAGAGGTTACCAAGAAATAAAACCGAGCTTTGTCTTCTGAACAGCCAGACACTTTCTCCCTGAACGTGCTACCGGCACCGGCCAGCTTGCCCTTTGGACACAACCCTCGGATGACTTTCCACGTACGCGGGCACCAGATGGTCTCGCCGCTTCCCCAGTATGGCTAGGTACAGCTTTGCTGCTGCCTCGACAGACACAAGTCCTTGCCTGTAGGAGGTGGGGGCACTCCGAGGAACTCGCAGAAATATTTTCCCACCAGTAGCTGTCGGCCTGAGCTAATACAATATGACACTTATCTCGCTATGAACAATGCACTGACATTCAGAGCCTGCTCGCCATGTTCCAGACCGTGCCATTGTCACCGCAGCGTGATCGCAGGCGGGGGGATACATTTACCCTCTGAGCTCGTTCCAAACACCCCTTTGAGGTGCTGGTGCCATGGAAGACCTGGCATTCCCTCCATGAGACAGCTTTCTAACAGGTAGGGCGGGGCCCATGGTAATGTCAGCTGGAAACAGGAGGGCAGAGAGCAAGACAGCACTGCCTGAACAAGGAGGCTCCTGCAGAGCTGCTCTCGTTAGCGCCCAGGCACACCAGTGGCTTCACATCCCTGCCCCTATCACATCTACCATCGTCCCTGGAAAAGACGCTGCTAAACACGAGAGCAGGACTCAGCCGCGTGTACCAACCACCCCCATCCTGAAGACAACCCTTCTGCCAACAGCATGTTCTGAGGAACGGCTCCAGTAGCTACCCCCACAACGACACGGGAGGGCGGATGGGAAGTCCCTGGGACAGATCCCCTCCAGGCTGCAGGTGGGGAAACAGCACAACAGGGAGCGTGGCTCGGGTGCTGAAACCCTGACACATGCCCAAGCCCTGCTTACACAACAGCGTTATACAACACAGCACCTCAGCAGGTTGCGTAAGGGCAGGACGGGCACACCTTGAAACCCCGGAGCCGGCAGCGTGCTGGGACAGCAAACCCACCGCTGGTCGCCCCAGAGCACATTCCCCACCACGCTGCCTCACCTCCCCCAACCCTTTCAGGCAGCTCCTGAGGGGAGGCGGCACAGCACGACCCAGCTGAATGCCAAGAGTCAAGAGAAGGAGCTCTTTCACCATGTGCTGGGAAGAGGCTGATTTGACCCCAAATCACAGGACCAGGGGAGTTCCCTCTTGTTGGACAAAGAAAGTCTTTTAACTTCTAGAGAATTTAAAGTCATTTTTGTTAGAGATCAGCTGGAGGGGCAAGCAGCAGTTTGACAAGATCTGCAAATTTTGGCTCGGTGACAAAGGCAGCACCGTGGCCACCAGCAATTCATAGCTTCTACTCTGAGCTGCTGCGAGCAGCAGCACCGCAAGGCACTGCCATACAGTAGGTGTGAGGTTCTGGTCTCTGCTTCAACAAAATCCATCCAGTACATCCCAATGCGTAAAAAAACAAGCATCTACCACACCATGCAGCACACAGAGAAGGCTGCTGGGAAGGATGAGGTTTGAGTTTCTCCCCAGCTGCTAAAGTTTCCATTTTCTGCACCCGAGCAAGATGCCTGCAGCTTGAGCAAGGATTTATGACAGAGTAGGCTTCAGAGTCCCTCCGCTTCTCAAGGAAGTATCAGGAAATAAAAGGGCAATTGCATTAGTCAGTCATCAGAAGTTCAGGGTTTCTGCTTGGTTTCAGATGACAGCAGGTAAAAAAAAATTGCTTCACTGCCTGACTGCAGCCAGCAGTATCCACGCAAGGCAGGATGGAGTCCATTCGCAGAGCGCTTCACACGCCGCGTGCCATGTAATAACTGAGCGGCCACACAGCAACACCACAGGAACATGCCTGCTCCTGGTAACCACCAAGGCCAAATTCGGGCAATTACAACAGGGCTCTCCCTCTCCCAGCAAGGCAGGGCAGGTCCTGGCGTGCAGCAGTGCCTCACCCCAGGCTCTGCTCCAGCGACTGTCTGTGCAGGGGCTGATGGAGCAAAACGCAATGCCCAAAGGGTGCGAGCCGGCCCATCCTCCCCGTCCTGGAGGCTGGCCTGGGCACAGCAACATCTCTGCTGAAAGCTCCCACCATGATGCGATTTGCCCCTCTCTCAGCTGCTCTTCCTGGCAGCTCTCAAGCCCTCACCCTGCAGTGGAACCAGTCCCTCCCCTTGCTGGGCTGGGCTGTGGCAGCAGCACCCATCAGCACAGCCCATCGCTCCTGCATCCCTGCCTGCTACCCGCTGCCCACTCATTGGGATGGCCAGCCACCTCTGTCAAGAATGTTTTTCAACATTACATTATCATCAAATTTCATAAACAAATTCCAGTTTTTCTTGCAACACAATTAACCAAACACTATCCAGACCCAAGACTGATCCCTGAAAACCTCACTGACATCCTCCACCTTCCCTGTGCCACCCTCCATACGGCTCTCGGCTGGAGACCACACGGCCAGTTTCACCCATAGTGCTGTCCCCGCTAATTTGTTTCTTATCTCACATAACCCTTAGAAGGTCACTGCAAACTATTTCAACAGAAGCTGAGGTAGCCAAATCCAGCTCCTACTAGCCTCTTTTCCTCTCCTCCCCCCAGATATAAATTTTATACTTGAAACTAATAAACTTGGCTGAAAATAATGGTAACTGACAGATGCTGGGTTAAATAGGCCACAGTCTTTCCCTCGGGCCTAATTTAGACCGGATATCAAAATGATATAAAATATCATTGCTTGCCTTCACTCCACCAGGACATCTGCAGACAGACCAATATTAACTCTTTCCTAGGAGTGTTTTGTTTGCACTGTCACCTTGGAAGAAAAAGCATGTTTTATCAAACCTCCTCCAGCCATAAACCCAAGCTCCAGGGGAGCTCAGGTGCTCCTCAAAGACACTGAAGTTCCAGCTCAGCACCAGGAGTTGGGCAAGTCACAGGCCTGAACCTTCAGAAGTATCCGAGCACCTTGCCGGGATGCTGTCAAGGAGAGAGGTTCCGTGTACGTAGGTCTGTGTGTCAACAAATAGCCCACAGCAGGAATAACAGACCTTGGGAAGGGTTTCAAAGTGATAAAATATGGAAGAGGAAAACAGGGTATTTTACACCCCTTCCCAGACAGATGTTTTATCATTACACTTTAAAGATCTCCATCAGCGATTCCAGAGGTAAAAGGTCACTGTACTTCAGCAGCAGTGGGCATCACTTCCAGGCAGCTGCCACCTCGTGCTCCACTAGCCCTTAGCATCGGGCTGGCACCATACATGGGTTTCAAACGGGATGTAAGCTGATGCTGGACACGGGGCAGACAGTGCCAAGAGCTGCTCTCATCCTTATCAGTGAAGAGCTGATGCTCATGTCTGGCAGGTTTCCTCTCAGCTAACGAGAATCAGACATCTCAAAGCTGTCCTCAAAAGTGGGTACATCACCTGCCTCTCTGGCTGGAGCTCATACAACTGGCTTTGACCCAGCACCTGGTTTGAAGTTAATCAGGAAGAGGCCCCTCCCATAGCACCAGCACCCTCCTACTGCTGGTCCCAGACTGGAGACAAGAGCCATCACACAGCAATTCGCAGTCTGCTCCGAGTAACATCTCATCCAGGCACTCCTCCTCGCACATCGCACATCGTGCATGATGATGTTCCTGTTCTCATTTTCAGTGAGACTCCCCACAGAGCAGGAGCTATCACAGCTTCTACATTTCAGGAAAAGCCTCTTCACTGTACTGGTAAGTCCCTCAGCTGGTTGCATGTTATCTATCACCTGCACAAGATGCTGCTGGAGCTCTATCAGCCCTTTAAAAGGACAGCTGAGGGAGACACACCAGGATAAAACCCAGCCAGTGCTGGCCAACAAAGCTCCACAGCTATGGGCAACTAATTGTAACTGTCCACTGGGTCACTAACTGCCCTGCAGGGATAAAAACCCCACTCATGGGCAGCAGGGAAGAGGTGCAAGTCCTCACCACCCCCAGGTAGCATCCAGAGGATTTCTTTCAAAACACCATACGAATTTGCTCTCAACAGAGTTCAGCCCTATCAGCTGCATGGAGATGCTGCGCAGGGCAGAGAGCTCACCTGAGCTCTTAACAGAGGAACAAAGCCACCACTGAGGTACCATACGCTCCTGGCTGGCTTTCAATAGGATTAAGCAGAACATAAGTTCAGTGCAGGCACTATATGTGAATAGGGATCACTCAGTGCAAAGATGCTGTGTGGAGAGCACAGGTGGGAAATCAGAAATGAAAAATCCAATATAGTACTGATGTTTCTAGGAGATCACCAAAGCTATTTCCTCCCATTTTTGTCTTATGGTTTATTTCTAATCAGAGGGATCTTTTTAACAATAGCAGCAGAATCTTTTAAAAATCCTCTAAATCCATTTTCTGAGGCCAAGCAAGTCCAGCTGAGAATGCATCGCCGCATCCTAATGGCACTTCTCGGGTGGAGGAGCGACAGCAGCTCAGCTCAGAGCCCTTTGTGCCTCGTTGCTCAGGTAAGTCCATCATCCCGTGTTTGCACCCCAGAAGGGAGGTGGGCATGGGCTGGAGCTCCCCCATCCCGCTGTCTGCAGCCTGACCCCCAGCCTGCGGCAGAGCAGGGGCAGAGCCTCTCCTGGGCTCCAGCCCAGCCCTCTTCGGGTACCCACTGCCTTCAGTCCAGTTGCTCCAGGTTTATAACAGCACCAAAAAAGTCAGAATGAAAAACCTTAGAAGTGAGCAGATACCGGACAGATGCAAGCAGCAGCTCCCTCAGTCCGCACCAGCACGGTGCCAGCGCAGAGTCAGATGTAAGCAGTGGCCAGGCAAAGGCAGAGCAGCACAGCCTGGCACTTGCTCCTCTGACCCAGCAGAGCTCACGCCGCAGCAGCAGCCTTTACCCTCGCAGCCTCAAACTGATAACCCGCCCACAGAATCCCAGCTAACAGCGCAACAGAATTCTCACTTCTGTACCTAAGGACGCATGCAGCTCAGACAACTTACAACATGTAATTAGAGACTGTATTTTAATGAATATGCACAAGGGGGCAGAGTCAGAGTTGTGCACCTGAGGTGAAGTTTTGCATATTTTAACTTTCCAACACTTAGCAGTTCAGTCTCACTTCATTAACTTGACCTTTGGCATCTCCATTTCCTAGCAGGCTTGTTGGTTTTGTTTCTCTTAAAAGGCAAAAGCAACATTACAGGAGAGTCTCCTTTGTTTCCATCAGGCACTGGGGATCAGGCCCCCTGGGCACCCCCAGAGCCCTGAGCCAGCCTTCCCCAGCACTCACACCTTGCCAGACTGCGGCCGGGTCCGAGAGCGCCGCACGCAGTGTCCCCACTGGCACCTGCCCGCACCCGAGGCAACAGTCCCATCTGCTGATAAGACTGCCTGAAACGTCTAACTAGAAAGCTTCATTTTCAGTTGCTTACAGATTTGCCAAGGGTTAACCAATCAGACCCCAATTTTCCATGGCAAATACATCAGCCAGGCTGAATATATTGATTTGAAGATGTAATTCAGAACTTCTTGGTTATTTCTGAGAAATATTTCTAAGGTAAATGCTCCATCTCTCCCACTCTCTTCACTTTACAGGGCAAAAGCCTGTTCCGATGTTTTGAAAAAAGGCTCAAGATCCAAAAGGACAAAGGATCCGTGTCAGGTTTAACACCAGCAATGGCCTTTTTCTGTCATCCTATGAAAAACTGCACAGACTTGCCCACTTAGTCTCCCAAAACCTTTCCTCTTCCTGCCAGCCCTGATTTGAGCAGCTAACCTCTGCTGAGACCAATCTCACTCTGAGACACCCCAACAAAGGACGAGCAGGGCTGGAACTGTCCGGAGCACCACATCCAGGCCCTGACGCACAATGGCCAGGGAAGCACGGAGCAGTGCCAGTGCCCTGCCAGGGAGACCATCCTGCCACCAGCAAGGGACACAACTCAGCCCAGAATCAGCAACAAGCTGCCCAGCTGACTTGCACCATCCTGACCACCTGCAAGCACATGTTGATGACTTTCTCAGTCAGTCCATCCTGGACTCGACTGGCTGGTCAGTCTGTGATATTGGCAGAGATAAAAATAATTTCTCCTAACTTTGGACTCATTGAGCCGAAAAACAGGGAGGAGAAATTTTTGCCCCCTACAAACCTAGCCGTGGCATGTCAAACAAGACTTTGGTAAAGATGGTTGCAATGTCAGAGGAAAAAAGAGCTTTGGCTTTCCATCGTTTTGAAAATAGGAGTTTGATTTACAAAGATACCCCTGTTAAGACAGTTACTGCACTGTATGTGCAGTAAAACGCAGCTCAAGTCACAGTCGCACTGTTACAGCCACCGCCACCCCACAGGCACCTGCAGCTGGCTGCATGCCTGCAGCCCTCTGAGCTCCCCATCTCCAAAGGCCCAGGGCTCCTGAGGTCTCAACAAAACCCACAGAGCTGGCCAAGGTTGACAAAAACACAGCTGATGATTTAAAGTGAAGCTGAATTCAAAGAAAATCAGTTCATCGGTTTTAAAGTTATAAATGTTAAACTCAGCAAGGGGACCACGGGTGCTCCTGGAGACTCATAAAACTGTATTGTACATTAAGTACTATGTTAAAAGGACATTATTTCTGCGTTTCAGATCCAGCATTCAGAAGTTCAGAATGCCTCTGCAACCTGAATTTGACCTTCTTGTTTCTTTGGATTGAGACAGACTTAGGTCACAGTGGTTTTCCTCTGAGAAGCTGGGTGCAGGCAGTGCCCTGGGTGCTGCAGCTGCCCTGTGAGTGAACCGGAGATGCAGAGTGGTGGACGATGACACCGTTAAAATCCAGCTTTACCTGCTGGAGCCAAAAGGTGCACGTATGGGGAAAAAAAATGGGTGTTTAAGGGAAGACCACATGCCTTCCCACAGCACTACGTGCTGTACTCGCCGCTGGTGGATGCTGTGCATGGTGCTACCCAGACTGGGTAGCTGGGCTGCCGCTGGGCTTCTGAGCACCCCGTGGGGCTGGAGAGTGAGGGGCACCCCAACGGCACAAGGGGGGATGCCACGGGCTGGCAGCACCCAGCAGCCAAGAAAGCGGCTCGTGGCCCGCGGGGCTTCACCGGGAGGCAAGAGTGCAACAGCCCTACAGAGCCAGCGGCTCTCCCCAACCCGCAGAGCTCTGCCCCAGGCTGGATGAACCCTGCTGTGCTCTGACCCGCTCTGCAGGGCTGCGGGAAGACACGGGGCAGAGCCCGGTAGTGGGCAGAGCCTGGCAGCGGGCAGCACGCAGGCAGTAGCAGCCACACTCGCACGCAGACGAATCGCACCCTTAACTGGACACAGAACAAGGCCGACCTGTCAGCGTGTCAGCATGGGGACTCCTAATCCGAGTGTCAGGGACGGCCAATGGCCTAAATATAATCACGGGGAGGCACATGCTCACGATCTGGCAGCAGAGATGCTGCTACTGATCTGACGTGACAGAGCAGGGGAGAGCGGCAGCAGCCACCGGCACCGGCTCCTCCGACCTGCTGTGCAGAGGAGCCCCACAGCCCACGGAGCTGCCCCGTCTGTCCGCCAGGCCCACGCCAGCCTGCAGCCCCTGCCACGGGCAGCCAGGCACAGGTCGCACCCCAGCAGAACCCCAGCCCTTGCTATAATTAAGCTCTCAGAGGGCAGGGAAACCAGGGATGCCACAGAAAAGGGATTGCCTCAGCCTGTGGGCAGCCAAGCAGTATTTATACCTACTTTAAAGCAACAGCGGGGTGTGCAGTACCTGCCGCTCTGCCAGACGGAGCTCAAGGCCACCCATGCAGAGATGTCATGTTAAAGAGCCAAAGTGTGTCAGAGTCCCCAACAGCAGCTATGGTGTTTTCACTCACATTAATAATTACACTTCGAGATTTGGAGAAGAACACGGCACAGCTGTTTACTTGCATTGCCAAGTGATTGCACCTTGCCCCCGTGACAGAGTGCAAAACATACAAGATCAGGATCACCTCCTCTCCTGAAGCAGCCTCCCCCAAGTCAGTGCATGGGAAACACCACTCGGGGCCAGCTGCAACAGGGGGGAAAGGCAAGAGCACAGAGATCAGTGCCCAGGTTGTCCTGACTCATGCGGATGGCCGCTGGGATTCCTAACAGCCACAAGCAGGAACACAGTTTGCTATCTTATCCAAGCGAGAAACCCAGTTTTGTGGAGGGCGTATTAACCGCAGACAATTATTACGATAGGAAGTGCAGGGATCTCGCTCCACTTCCCAGCCTTACATCGCAGGGCTCCGACCAGGGCACGCTGAAGGGCAAAGCTGATGAGACAGCCCCCGGTCCTGACGGGCACTCCCACCAAGCGCCTTCCCAGCAGGAGAGCCCGGAGCCTAGATTTGTGCTTCCTACCTGGGGAGGCAGAGGCTCAGGTTACACTAAAGCACAAGGAATAAATCTCTCCTGCAAAATGAAGCTCTGCGCATTGCACAGCGGGATGTGCCACCGAGCTGACACCACCACCAGCTCTCAGACAGCACATCCATATGGCAGGCCGGCAGCGTGCATGTTCTTTCACTTACATTTCCCCAAAGTTTTGGTATTATACCAGGAGCTGCAGCAAAGCGGTTTAAGGCCCAGGCTGATCATGTAGCAGGATCGCGGTGAGAGGGTTGTCCCCAACAGCAGCACAAGCAGCGATGAGACAGCACTACCCATTAAGCAGGTCCCATTAGACTCAATCCAGAGACTGATGTCTGAGCTGAACCCCTCGCCTTGCCCCAGCCCGCACACTGAGGGGCACCCACACATACCACCACGCTGCCCCACACACCTTGCACACCCCCAGCAAAAGCAAACACAGGCCCATCAGGGAAGCCAGAAGCAAGGTGGCTGACTGTGTCAACAGCTAGTCCTCCCTCTCCACCACCGACACCCGGGGCGCGCAGGCAGCCCAAGGGTGCTCCCACGGACACCAAGGAACAGATCCCCCAGTACCCAGAGGGGCAGATGCTGATCATGGGGCAGCCCTTGGCCTGGCCAGCCCACCAGAGCCAGGGGCATCTTGCCTCCATGCTCGGCTGGGCTCCCTTGCTGCCCCCTCCCACACTGGCTAAGCCCGGCAGCCCCATCCCCGGCTCCAGCCACGCTCTGGTGAGGCTGAGGAGCCATCCCTTCTCTGGGGCTGAGTGGACTCTCCTCTGTGAGTAGACAGAAGGCAACAAACTATTTCATTTTTACTATTTGTATTTGACCTTTTTATATTGTTTGCTTTTTCCAGCATAATCTCTTAAGAACACGACTCCGATGATTTATAACAAAAGAATATCTCTATAGTGGGTGCCTTGCAAGACCTCTCTCCTGCTGCTTTAGAGTGATTTACTTTTGGATTAGCCTCTGATAGAGAAGGGCTCGGCTGACGATTTGCCCTCGTATATCAAAAGGGAAATCCTTAAGACATCACTATAAAACAGCAGGAAAGAGCACCTGCCTGACTCATAAACTTATATGATGTGGTTTAGTCAGATAGGCCATCTGCTTCCCTTACATACCCATATGTCCTTCGCTGTTCCCTGCTACCTCACTGTTAACTTCAGTGATTTTCCCCTTCGCTTCTGCAAAGCTAAAATAGGGAAATGAATCGAATGATAAACTTTCATGCAGATGGGAACAAGTGAAGTGGCCACTGTCTCTGCCTTCTAGTTAACACAATAAATAACGACAGTGAAGTTGAGGAAACACATGTCTTCTCTTAATTAGATCCACATTATAAACTTAATGTGCCAAATCCTGCCCTAGCTTACACCCACATAGCTCAGCTGACTCAGGTGAAGAGAAGACCCATTCCTTAGGCATATCCTTGCCAAACACAGGGAGTCCACAGCAGGAGTAGGGCACATCCCCCAGCACAGCTGCACTCCTGTGCTGCAGCCTCTGCCCCGTGCCGATGGAAGGTTTTCCTCAACCACGGCCCATCCCAGTGCTTAGGGAAAAAATACAAGAAACTGGACCCAGGAGATTGCTCCTTTCCCCAGGACAGGATGACACCCTCCTGCCTCGTGATTACCTATGCAGGGACTGAGCAAAACCATGTATCAAACCACCATCACCAATAACCACAAATGGACTTTTGTCCCGTGAACTCACCCGTTTCTCTTTAGAACCCGTTTCTGCTTTGGCTTCTACAACAATCCATAACTATTAACTTCAGCAACATAGTTAAACACCATGATATAAAAGGTACTTCAGTTTCAAAACTGCTGGCTAACTTCATTACATACCCCTAGCTCTTGCACTATAAGCCATTAATTGTTTCCTAATGAACCTTTGCCCTCCACATACAACCGCACACAGCTGGCTGGCACCCCCAGGACCAACACAACACTTTTCCCAGCTGGATAGCTGCTCCTCCAGCCTTCCTCGCACAGAAGCTGTTCCATGCCACCTTCTCCTCTCACCCTCTTTAGAGATTTACTCTGTTTTTTGCAAGACAGGGCTTGACTAGAACAGCAGTCAATATATTTAAAATGCGCATGCAAAAATCACTGCAGCTTCTTAACAGTCCAATTAATTCTGGCTGGTCCTCCAGACCCTTTGGCCATGCGTGGCCATCAAACACTATAGTCCCCTTACACCTCTCACGAGGAGACAAGCAATTGAGCCTGACCTCAGCCACCAGCCCAAGATGCCAGTGTCCTCCCCCAGTCCTGGCTGGTCACACACCAGCTCAACCAGCCTGGGACTGAGAAAGGCACTGGTGGAGCAGGACAGGATCTCCAAGTCTCCACCATGGTCAGCACTGGGGTCCACGGCCTCCTGGGGAGAGGAAGCCTTGAGAAGCACAAAGGAATCTGGATAAACACAGCGGGGCTCCAATGGCCAGCCCCACACCGCCATGCAGAAGCCTATAGAAGGGCTGGAGGCAAGCAGTGCTGGTGCATGCTGCCAGGCTGACTCACACCGCACCCCGTGCAATCATTTCACATGATAAATGCATTTGAAGCAATCATCGTCTGCTGGCAGATAACGCACGGCCAAAGGCAGCATTCCCCAAGCAGGCTGCCTGCTCCACCTGGTCCCGTGCCGAGGCAGGGCCCGACGAGGCTTCGGCTCCAGGAAGCTGGAAGCGCCCTCAGAGGTGGCAGCAGGAGTCGGTGGCAAGCCCGGGGCTGGTCACAGCTGCATCCACCCAGCTCCACAGGGCTGGGCAGGCTGCTGCGACTCAGGGAGAGGGGGCTCATGCAGACCACCTGCGGGGGCACACAGAGATCAATCCTCTGCAGTTCAGTGGGGATGAAAAGCCTCCTGTTATTTACATTCCTTTTTAATGTTCGTCTTGCTTTTTAATTTCCCAAAACCAAGACCCTGGGAGTTCAATTCTTCCCCCTCTGCAAGAGGGTAAAGCAAGCAGAGGTTTTTCCGGCTCTCTGGAGAGCTGCCTATAGCCTACCACAGAGTGGATAAAAACCTGCCTAAAAAGACCACCCAAGGGACTGGGAAAAGTGGTCCCCACAGGAAAGAAAGAGGCATTTTGTTTAGAAAGGCTGAAGCACAGACAATTACCCAAAGCAGAAAAAACGCCATGAAGTCTCCTGCTCAGCTCTCCCCCCACTCCCCAAAAGCCCTGACCAGGAAGGAGCACGGGCCGGCACCGCGCTGGGCCACAGGCAAAGAAGCCGCTGGAGCGGGAACCAGGCAGCACACGTGTGTGGACATGCACTCGTGTGTGTGCACCAGCACGTGACCTTACAGAAAAACAGGGACCATCTCGGGCACAGGAAACACTTCCCTGCCCACTCTACACCGCTTTCCCCCTCAGAGACCCTAAATTATTGCTCATTAACACTGTTGAGCTAACGACCCCAGTCGAGCAGCTGATCTCTAAAGACATCCAGCTATTGCAACACTAAGAGCAAGCTTACCCGCAGTGAGCCCTCCCCATCTGCTCTTACACACCCGGCAACAACGCTCTTGCACAACCATGAGGGCAACAGCCTTCCCGGGCCCCACGCACCTCCCAGCCCTGCTGCTGGGTGTCCGGCCGGTGGCACAGCGACAGCCAGTGCCCGTGGTCCTGCCCAGAGGGGCAGCGGGACCAGAGCAATCCCACCCCACTCCCCACCAGCCTCCAAGGACAGCCTGGAATTCAAAGAAATTAAAAGTGGAAAGGCACCACATTAACCTCCTTAATTTTTCATTTCTGACACAGATTGTTTTCTCCTCATTTCAAAGAATTTCAAGTTAATGTCTGGAGGGCAGAAAAAAATCCATTTCCCAATACGCCTGCTGCAGCTTTTTCACCAATCGACTGCCCTTCCTGGTACAATCACTGGGACATTGATTTTTTTTTTTTTTTGCTAGAGCATCATCCAAAAATCTATCAATGCAAACAGCATCTTTGAAAAAAATACCAGCAATCCAAGACAAGCCTTCTCCACCCTTTAACCCCAGTGCTGCAGAAAAACCTCTGCCCAGCACCTGTTCTAGCAGCATCTCAGCACCACAGCAGGGACCAGGGGCCAACCCTTGAAGCAACCTCGGCAGCAGCCTGGGTGTCCCCCCAGGAGCAGCAGGCAAGGGAGATGTGCCAGGCCCCAGCTGAGAGGGGTTGGCCAGGCTGCTCCATGCCTGCCGACTGTGAGGGGCAGCACCAAAGGTCGGTATTTGGGGAAGATGACTGCAGGCAGCCCCCGGCTCACTGCCTGCTCCCCCGACACACCAGGGCACAGACTCGGCGGTCACCCCAGGGCCACAGCCCGGTCCCAAGATCATCTGAGAGCAAGTGCTCAGGGTGGGAGAGCTTCATCCTCTACCTCAGCCCAGGGAAGCAGCAACAATGCAGGGGGCAGCAGAAGGCTTCTCTGCATTCTCATGCATTGCCCTTGATGGGGCAGAGCGCACAGCACCCGCTACCCAAGGTTACACATACACTACAGGCTCGGTTCTGGTGAGCCTGGCACTAACTGCCTCCTATTACTACACTAAATAAACACTTCACTCAACAGTCTTGGCACTTATTAAGCACCTGGGAGAGAGACTGCCTTGTGTTGTCCAAAACACTCTTAATTACTGTTTAATCAAGATCTCTTCCCCTCTAGAAAAAAAAAAAAAGAGGCTGCTAAACATTTGCATGTATTTTCCACTGCAATCACATTACACATCTCTGTGACAAGCAAATTCTTGGCAGTGCTTAGGAAGAAGGCACTGCCTGTGCAGGAGCATCGCAGCACAGCGTGCTAATCCAAATAGCCTTAGGTCTCCCCTTCTTTAGGTAAGGAAAGGAACCAGGAGGATTTCCTGGCACATGGACTAATGCTATCAAATGCTTCTTTTATTTGTTGTTGACACATGTATAACAGTTGAAGAATCACTAAATAACCTTGTAATATCTTGATTTATGGATTATTCTTCCATACAAATAGCACATGGTAAGGACAACATGCATTCAGTTCCACGTTGTCTCTCTGCTGGTACAGGAGCAGTTGACTCCTGCTGTTAAGCCCCCGCCAATGCCAGGCGCTACAGGGCTGAGCTGGGGCGCTGATCGGATGGGATGCCCGATTCCCCACTATCGGCACGGGTGAAAGCGTAAAACACTGCATGGGCATTTAGGCACAAATCTTTTTCCTTTTTGTAAACCAATTGCTGGTGCTGAATTTTCTCTGAGCGACTCCTGCATGCAGCTTTAGAAGCGTGCCCAGCCATCTGCAGCTGCACTTCTAGAGGCCCAAGACTGGAGGAGTGCTGTGCAGTGCAGAGCAGGCAGCACAGCACCTCTGTCCTGAGCAGCATGGGCCTGGCGGGTGAGAACCCACACAGCAGAAGCTCCCTTTTCCTCCACTTTACACCCAGCCCAGGCTCAGTTCTTCCTTCCGATAAAGGGGATTTCTCTCAATTGATTTAACCAGCACAGTGGTCAGACAGCTCCGGCAAAAAAGAATTTACATCCGAGTAGCATAGGGAAGAGCAGGGCCTTTGAAACAGCGGCACTGTACCACCTCGCCCCAAGGGCCAGGTCCCAACAGGCCAGGCAGGGCTCAGCCTGGGTTGCACCACTGTCTCCATCACAGCTAGAAACGCAGCAAGCAGCGCTGCTCTGAAAGCCCAGGAAAGCAGACGCAGCAGGAGGGTGTCCAGGGCACGTCCTCCCTCCCGGCAGAGCCGCCAGTGCCACCTGGGCACTGCACTGACCAGTCATGTTGACTAAGTGACAAAGTGACAATTACCCAGGAATCGCTGCTGGCGATAGATTATCAATGGCATATGACTTTGCATTTTAACAGCTGCTAATCTTCCTGCTAAGCCCAGGATATCAGGTTAAATCACCTACTGAGATGTCCTGAGTGAGGTACAGCGAGTTCTATCTTGATAGCCATTTTAGTTGCTGGTAACACCATTCAAAGAAACCCAGCTGCAATATTCCAACACAGATGTCCACACGTTGTGCAAAGGGGACATCTGTACTGGAGTGGACGAACAGGCTCCCCACACCCCTCATTCAGGACATCCAAAGCTCTTCGTAATGCCAGGCCTTGGGAAAAAGGCAAGAGTTTCCAGGAGCTGGGCACAGAGGTTTGTTTCTCTAGGACACATAAGCAAGATGTAGGTAAAAGGATCTTGGAGTACACATTAAACAAATCCATTTATCCATTTTTATGACTTCACTTTTTCCACTTCTCCCTATCCACAGTACAAGGGTCCTCCTCAGGCAGACACCAGGCAGATACGTGCACGCCCGTGTTCCTGTGACAGCTATCTGGCCAGGAGCTGCAGGACTGAACCCAACAGCAGCCTTCAGCTCCCAAGCAGCATTCAAATACCAACTGAGCCTGTGTCAGTTCTCATACGCAAACCAAACTAGTCTAAGATTATCTCTGTTCTCAACCCATTTACCAAATAGGTCTCGTGGTGAGCATGTGCTGACTCTTGATCTAGGGAACACATCCAAGGAAAACAGCTGCCAGAGGCTTCACCGCGAATGAACACTGTGTGCTAAAGGAGTCCCTCGCCTTTCACAGAGCTGGAAAGCTGGCTGGGAGGTTTAACTGGGGACAGATGAAGAGCCAAAGCTCACTCCCATCTCTGAAGGAAGCCACCCACAGATAAAAGAACGGGGGCAGCAGTTTGCAGCAAACCCCAGCCTAGAATGGTCCTCTGCAGTCTGCACAAACTACTTCTGCTGCACCTGGAGAAGCCCCCTCAGCCCAACCACATGCCTGCCCAGCACCAAAACCTGCCCGACACCTCACATGAGTTGTGCAGGACTGCCCCAGCAAGCGCCTTCCCCACCTCAGCTCAGGTGAAGGACAGAGCCTCCACCAGCAGCCAGTCCGACCAGTACCCCCCCCACCCTGGGCAGCAAAGCTGCGACCACCCTGAGCACGCGATCACCCCGAGCATCCTCCCACTTGGGCACAGCTCAAGGACAGCTCTGCAGCAGGAGGCAGGGGAGCCTGAACGAGCACTAACACACCTACTGATTAAAAACCTTGGAAGGGCTTAGAATTAACTTTACTGGGGAATGGGAACAATTTGAAAAACAAAACTTAAATCTTTTTCATAACAGGGAGCAGAGCCAGGATATCAGCATGCTGCAGTCTGGAAAACCAGCCCAGGGAAGGGGCTAATGCCCAGCCCATCTCAGCCCCCACCTGACGCTCTCCACAGCTGCACTGCAAAGCTTTATCACCACAGGCAGAAACACTACCAAGAGAAATGGGCCAGCTGCTGCTCTGCCATTTAAATGAGACATTTCACATGTTTCCAGTTGTGAAATTAGCCTCTGACTTCATTGATTTCTCCCTCCCTCACCCTCCAAAAATCTATTTTCTCCAAGATTTTGAGAACCTACAGCAAGGAAGATGGAAACCAGTTTGGGGTACGCAAAAGAAAGGCCAGCAAGTACATCTGGATAACTTTTAAAGATAATTACTCATTTTCATATCCTCCTTCCGTTCTTCTGGCTGGGAGCACCAGACACCATGCAAATAGACCTTCCTGGAGTATTTTCTTGGCACACCAGGGTATCAAGGGTCTTCAGAGGAAGCTCTGAAAGCATTCAGACCTGGGCTGGGATACCCTTGCATCTCATCACCATGCATGTCCCTGTCAAAAGCCAAAATCTGGTGTAGGAGACATATGCACATTTCCCGCTGAGCCCACAAGAGGATTACTGTGGGCCTGTTCAGTGAAGCCCCAGCACAATAGTGTTGTAAGGCCCTTAATCACGCTGTGCTTTAGCAGCATTCCTTGGCCCAGAAGAGCACACCAGCAGTATGAGACATGAATGCCGGCCAAGCTTTGTTTCCATGTTCCTGTCTCCTGAGCCCCTCAGGAACATCTGGTTGCCTTCCTTCCACTGCAGAGGGTGGGCATGGGTGGGTCTGCACTGACAGCGGCGAGGCTACAGCTCACAGCACACCCCACGCAGCCCATTGATCGGCACAAGATGAGGCAAGGCAAAGGACGTGCTTGGAGAGGTGCCCCCGAGACTTTCGCCATGCTGGCAGCAGAAGCAAGGGACACAAATTAGGATCTACATGAATGTCAGCACTGCAGGATAATGTAAGATAAAAGACATTTGACCATGGCCTGCAGAGAAAATAGCCACCCATTTCCTCATCTCCACAGACTAAAGCAGCAGCCATGGCACTTTGCTGCAAGATGCTTCCTGGTCCCTGCCAGGACACGAGCATCCACTCCAAGGGGCTTTAACCACAGCACAGGGTCAGCTGCAGGAAGGCGCTGGGGCTCACAGCCGATTTGAACGGGAAGGCAGGACCACAAACCAGGAGTCAACAACCCAACACCCACAGTCTGTGTTTGTCGTAGAAGGGCTCTCGAGGTCTCTTCCACAGAAGTTTCACAAAAAAAACTGCCCGTGCATGCCAGAGACCCAGTCCTGTTTGAGGGACATCCATCACGTGGGACTCCCATCACCCAAGGCAGATGAGGACACCCCTCACCCAGGAACAGGGCAGCCAGGGCAACCCCTGCTTTGAGGGGCTTTAAGCTCCAGGTTTATTCCTCCTCTTTAGGGGGTTAGGTGAGTGCTCCCTAGGACAGACAGACAGCAAGAGCGCACGCACTTCTGTGTCTCTGGAAAAAAAAAAAGAGACTTCTAGAAAATAAAAGATCTCGATCCTGGGTTGTTCTACAAATAATTCATATAAAGTAACTCCATATAGTCAGCTTGTCTGATTTGAAAGCCAAGGCATAATTCAGAGAGAGCTTTGAGGTCTATGAGATCTTGGTAGGAGACATCAAGTCCCAAAGATATTTCAGACATGTGCCTGCCCCACAGTTTTCTGCTGAGGACCTTGGGGGGTTCCCCTACCACACTGGCATTTGCATGCCCCATCTGCAGGGGCCCACGACTGCAGAGCCGCCAGGACAGGGACTGGGTGTACGAACGCAAAAGCCGACACATTTGGTGTGCCACAGGGCAGAGATCGTGCCCGCTGGCGCAGGGCGGTGATGGAAGAGCACTGCCATGGCGTGCCACGCCACTGACGCGACCCAGCAGTCCGTTCCACCAATGTGACCTCCGTTCCGGGTCTGGGGGACAGGGCCCTGCCAGCAAGTGACACTAGCTGCAGGCTCAGCAGCTCCATGCAGCTGAGCATCCAGCACAGAGGGAAGCCTGGATTAGCTCCTGGCACTGTAGGAAGTGCGATAATAGCAGAAGCAGAGCAGCAGGCAGCAATTGTGGAGCCTGAGCAAAATCCCTTGTTTTCACTGGCTAGTTCTGGTTTCATGTTTCTGATCTTTTAAACATCAGGCACTCCCCGAGCCCAGCCAACAGCTCCCTAACGCAGCGCTCTATTCTCTGCCAGAAGCCTGACCTGTGCCAACAGGTTTCCTGCAAACTGCCAGCTCTAGGTTGGAGACGGAGCTGCAGCCCCACTGCCTACAGGCTGGCAGCGTCCCTCAGCGCAGGAGCAGCTGGGCTCAGCTCCCTGGGCGACAGCGGCACCATCCCACTCTCCTCCAGCCAAGGCTCACAACAGGCAAAGCTCCTTTTCCCAGCCTATCTCTGCACACAAACCCGCAGGTATCCCAAACCAAGGCCATCAAGGCACGGGGAGCACTCTGCAACAGCGAGACACAAGACCAGTATAAACCAGTGCCAGCCACGGGCATTAACATGTGCTCTGCTTTCAGCCTAGCCACTTAATCACACTGTTTTTTCCTGGTTATTAAGGCAGCCACTAACACAGACCTGCCTGTCTCCCCTCCCAAGGGAGGAAGAGAGAAGGAAGCTTTTGGAAAATAAAGTCACCCTCTACAGCCTGGAAAAAGCTGGGTGTTATGAGACCACAGAAATGATGAGAGGTCATGTGGGCAGGTGAAGGGTTAACAGGTGGAAGTCAATGCCCCTCTACCAGGCAGCCGATATTTCTATCAATAAATTATGCATCAGCATCTAGTAATAATGACCCAGCAGCCACAGCTATTTAAAACAAACCAATCAATGGTATTAACGTAATCCCCAGGAGAAAACAAGACACCACACAGAGCTGGGACATGAGCAGATCAGGCAAGGAGAAAGGGACCTTTGGCTGGGAGAACAGTGGGCCGCCAGCAAAGGAGAGGTCCCCATGCTGAAAGGCCAGGCAGGGGCTCCGGCTGGGCCAAGAGCACAGAATAGAAACCACCTCCCTGCCACTGCAGCCACCACAGCCTTGGGAAGGGCTGGCACCGAGACTGCCAGCCTGGCTCATGCGCACAGCAGCTGCTGCAGCCCAGCTTGGCCTCCCAGGCCAGACCATCCCAGAGCACGGAGGCAAAAGGCCGCTGCAGAGCACTGGCTGCTGCCCCAGGGTCTGACCCCCCCCAGGCCACCCCACATCCTAAGAGTCCCAGTACATCAGGTGCTGAGAGGGGAAGGGCACCTGTGATGCCAACCAGCCACAGTGGAGCACAGGCAGAGCCATGCTCACCACCAGCCACCCGCACTCTGCCACAGCCAGGGCCTCACCCATCACTGCACCCCAGCAGAGGGGTGCTCTCGCCCATCACCGCACCCCATCCCAGCAGAGGGGTGCTCTCGCTCGTCACCGCACCCCATCCCAGCACAGAGGGGTGCTAAGGGACCGCACAGCAGCAGACGAGCTGGAGAGGGCAGATCCAGGACTTCCCAAACATCCCGCGGGGTGCTCCAAGGCAGGAAGAAGAGTCACCATTTGTGCAGATCCACACACACATCCCTGACATTACTGCTGCTAAACACTAAATATCATATTTTCCACATTTGCTGTGTAAGTAAAAGCATTCTTGGCTGTTGTTTTATCCTTTTCAGTAAACTGGCCCAGATCTTTTACCCCATCTGATCAGCAGATAAGTATCACAGGGAATTCCTTTAAACACCTGAAAGAGAAATCCTTAGATAAGACCAGCACACGGGATTGCTCCCATTCCCTTACATCGGCGCTGTGCTGGGTCCAAGAGCACATCCCACCCGGGGCCGCAGAGCTGTACAGAGGACAGGAATCGCCGCTGCTAACGCAGGGGTGTGCTGCCTGGAGATAAGGCAAGGAACTCGCCTGGCAACACTGAGAAGAAGGTATCTAGAAATTGATATTCCAGGATCCTGACCGACAATTCAAAAGGTGAAATAATTGGGGAAATTACATTAGTTTGCACCATTTTCTTCAGCTCTTGAAAGCTGCCAAATCTTTTGCCCTAGCTGCTCAGCAAGAGGACAGCTGGGCACAGAGTCTGCTTGCTGCTTATCTATAATGAGCATCTTTACCGGCAATCTGAAGCAGAAGGGTTTAGTTTTGCTGTTGCAGCCCTTTTGAATACTGCCCAGCTCATGAATGCAAGAACATCCTGAAGGATTTGCCAACAGCAGCAAGCCAGACGAAACGACAGCCATCCCACCCGGGACACACTGGGTGGAGGTCAGTCCCGGATCACAGCCCCAATATGCCTGGGCACAGAGGTAATTCGGGGGGACATGGCAGGGCCAGGGTGCTGGGTATCTCTGTTGCTGCTCCTGATACTCATAACTGGCTGTGAAGTCCCTGAAGCAGCTCTGGCAGAACTCTGCTTTGAACAATCTGTTCCTTTTCCCCTGGCACAATTAAATTAAATCAGCTCCCAAGTAACCCTACAATAGTGAGCCGAGGAGCACACATAGTCCTGTACAATCAGCATGTGCAGCTCCGTGTCCAGAACACCAGCACAGCCCAACAAGCTCTCTGCAGCCGAGCTCCCACCAGCCACCGCACAGCACGTGGTGTTCGCAGACAGTGGGTCTGCTCTGCCAGGACTGTGCCGCGGGGAGCAGCGGGCAGAGCCTGCCGGAGAGCGTGCCACCGGCCCCTCAGCCAGGGCAGGCTCAGATCCCTCCCCGGCGCAGACAGCTTCCACCTCGCACTCCTCAATAATGCAGCGCCTCCCCTGGGACTCGCAGCTCTTCGCGTTCCAGACCCAGAGAACTGGGTGCACACCGAGCACCTTGTGTGTCGCACTGGCCCTCGCTGCAGGGCAGGGGCCAAAACCCGCCCACGACAGGCACGATGTATTTAATTCTGCTTGCCATGCAGAGACACCAGAACCTGGAGGGACAAGAGGGATGAAGGAGCCATCATGCCCCAGCAGCCCCCCACCCTGGCTGTGGCCAGGCCCCAGAGCACAGCCCCCGTGCACGAACCCATGGGCTCACCAGCCCATACACGTAGCACACTTCATGTGCATTCGCCATATTAATAAATGGGGAAAGAAGGAACCATAAATCTATGAACTGCCAATTTGCACAGGACTAGCTCTTTTACTGGCTACGCACTAGCACCTTTTACAGCCCATTAATTACTTTCTCTAATAAAGTTTGACAAAATGATAACTTGCCCATGAAAAGTGTTGTAATAAATACATTTTCTCTAACTTTGGACCGTTCTTGCATGTCTGGCTCATAAACCCCTCCCACGGTTCAGTAACTTATGGCCTACCTGTACTTTTGAGCCAAGGAGGGGGCCCCGGCGTGACGCCCCTGTGCACGCCAGCCGGTACAACCCACCACCACACCGGGCAGGAGTCAGCCCGGGTCCACAAACAGCCACCACCAGCCCGGGCCAAGGGGTGGAGAGTGCTTCCACGCCACACATCCACTGCACACCGGAGACCTTGCTTCCCTGACGCATCCTACGTACCCCCTAAAGCCTGCGCCCAGGGCACCCCCTTCTCGGGTCACCCAGAAAACACCCCAGCAATACCCATGGCAGAGTTAACCAGCTGCACCCGCAGCAGCGCCAGCTCGGAGTTGAGGAGGGTCAGGGTCTCCCGAAGGCCCAAACACCATCACCGCCTCCAAGGTACCAGGTACCCGGTTCCCACCTGCCTGCAGCACCTGTGTTGCTGCTGCACGCTCCCTCTCGTTCCACTTCAGACAGCAGCATCACGTTTCCCAGCCGATGGTCACGGCTTGGGGGGCTCACTGCTCACGTTATTTACATAAAGCCACAGGTGAGCTCAGCAGAGAACACAATGGCCAAAGCTGGTCCTTCCCAATACAGAAACAGGAAGCAATAGGTATGTTTTAGCCTTTTAGCCTTTTAATAATTCTGAATTAGAAACTGTTTAAAGATTTTCTTTTATTATGATGCAGAGGAGCACTAAGAGACCTGACTCGCCTTCTGACACAGAAATCCAGACCTCTGATCTTACCAAGTCAGCCCTGTAAATCTGAGCACTGGGGACTGGCTCCAGAGCCAACAGCACAGCCAGGCATTGCCACCACCAAGGCACAAGGCACATCCATCCGTGGCCCCTCTGCCTGCCTTTGGCCTCGCCTGAGGCCGACCAGCCAGCGCTGCGCTCAGCCCCCAGCACTCTGCCGTTCACTCCCACCTGGACCTGGGCACTGCTCCGCAAGCTCCACCACCTCTGCAGAGGCCCAGAGCAAGCACCACAGCTTCTAACGGTGGCCCGAGCGGGCTGATGCCACCAGCCCCAGCACTGCAAGCTGGCCGCACGTGCGCTGTGCAGGCTAGGCTGCACCCCAGGCAGCCAAAGGGTTTTTTTCCCTGTTTAATTAGTTGAGTGACTCTGCTCTGCCCAATAAAATCATCACCCCCCTCTGCAGTGCCATGCCATGGAAATTTATGATCATAATTTAGAGGCTGAATTACCACTGTCAGTACCTGTGCCATATGAATTACTCAGTCATATTAAATTCAACTGTTGATTTTGCAGGGTTATATGAAGCGGGAACACTTAGAGCCAATGAAATAATGGAGGGGAAAGAATTATGGTCAGGGAAGTTACATTAGCTGTTCAAAGTGTCCTGTGCAGAGCCCTCCTGCCCGGCCCTGTGCCAGCAGCAAGGGGCTCCCCCGGGACCCTCTGAGCAGTGCCAGGACCCGTGGCTGGTCCTCACCCCGCTCCATCCTCCCGGGCTGCAGCAGACCCCACAGCCGGGGTCCTGCTACACGTGGCTCTGCTGTCAGAGGATCAGAAGTAGGATCCATCCTTAACAAAGAATTCAGGAACTCCCTCAGAGGCCTGTGTTGGTGTGAAGAAGCCCTTCCATTTTTGAAAATGGTGTTCTCCAGGGCACATGCTATGGTAAGACTTTTATATCCATACACACACAGAATTTACTGGTCTGTAAAGCCCCAGCAGGCAGCTCAGGGACACTCAGCACAGTCCTGCCTGCACAACACCAGGGACCTCAAATCCCAACATGTCTATCAGAATCCAGCGCTGACCTCACTTTCACAGGCAGATACTTTAGAAGCGTCACTCAGCCACTGATCTACCCTCCAAAAATCAGATCAATGAACTTGAATGCCAGCCAGCCTAGGCACACTCGGTCCAAAACTTCACATCCCAGCAGCCCACTCTGACAGTACAGCTTGACTTGCTCTGAGAAGACTAGCAACTTGGAGCCCTGCGATGCCACAAACCAGCATGTAGCATCAGACAAACAAAAACCCTTTGACTTGAAAGCCTAAATATAAAGCAAGCTGATTTTGGAGTGATGACTTTAACAGTATGTCCAGCTTATAGGTAGGCAGATTTCTAATGCACAGCCTAAAAACAATGTGCATTTGCATATGGAGCAAGTATTGAGCAACTACTGCAGTAAAAATGTCCATTGACAAAAAAGAGCATAAACATTCTCACTTCACTCAGAGGCAGCTGAAGCTCTAACTCAGAATGATGGAGAATAAGGAGGTTTTCTCTCTTATTTACAGGCAAGCTTAATTTGCAATTTACAGTGGGTAGCACTGCAGGGGAAGGAGCTGAGCCAACTGCCACAGAGAAAAGGCAACACAGAGCTCCCGCTAACCAAAGGCTTGGCATCTCGTCCAGCCTCTCCCAGGTCCTCTGGCAGCCCGGCTCTCCAGCGCTGTCCTCACCACTCCCAGCGTGCCAAGGCGCAGGAGCTGCTCCGCACGGGGACCTGGCAATGCCCAGCGTGGCACGCTCACCCTCTGCCTCACAGTCTCCCCAGGAAAGGTGTGGGATCTTGAATCTTTGTACCTCTCGGGCAGAAGGGGTGCATCTTCTGAGGCTCAGCACAGTGGGAGTTTCCTGACCCACCAAGATCTCCTCTTCCACCCACAGGTACGGCCCTGAGTCTGCCTCACTTCATTAACCCTGAGGTCCTTGGTACTGGCAAAATAACTTCCTTAAGGAAAGTAAAATCATAAAGGGACCTTCCCCCTGAGATTGCAAATTGTATTTGTTACGACACCTCATTTTATACAGATCTCCTAATGTCCATCCAAGACCTCTCTAACCATGGAAAAAAGTGCATATAAAAATTCACATGCACAATTTCAATCAAGTGCATTTATCTGTATAGATAGGCCTTTTTTTGCCAAGATCATGTCAGAAACTCTACACAAATCATCACAATTTACACTCTCCTCCTCTTTAGTATAAGGCAGACTCCGCCAAATCAAGGGCTAATATATCACATTATTTCTAGTAATCCAAGGGCTGCCTCCTGCCACATGCTTTATGAAATACCTATGTCTTTGATTCATTGATTCCTGCCTCACCTTGTGGATGGAAAAGCTTTTGTCCCTTCTTGTACTACTTCCAGTTTGACAGGCTGTGTACTGTGCTGCTTGGCCATCAGCCCTCTGCCCTTCGAACCAGTATTAACCCCTCCCATGCTAATACACGACCACATGTACTGTGGAAAGCTTGCCAAGGATTTTTTTAGAAGAGAGTTTTTTCTCCTTCCAGGGGAGAGCATGAACGTGATTTCCCCACTGCCACCGCCGATGCAGTCAGTTCTGCATTAGAGGAAGCTGCAGAGGTGAGCACAGCTGGAAGGTGTCCCACCACCAGAGTCTCCCCTGCTGCAGCTCAGCCCAGCACCTCTTTTTGCCTAGTAAGAGCGTACAGACCTCAGGACAGAAATCCCTTCCATTCTGGCCACGCAACACTGAGCATGGCAACAGCAGCTGTCACCAAAACCTGATTTTTTTATAAATCTTCTCCAGTTTACACATAGGCAGTCACTGGAGTTGCCTCCATGAACCCAAAGAAAAACACCAAACAAAAGGAACTTCCAGAGAGTCACACTGAAAACCAAGAACCAAACCCAGCCAACCTGAGCACCTAAATCCCTGCTCTGGCAACTCTGCAAAGAGTTCCCATGCCCTGCAGCAACACCGGGCAGAGCGTGAGCAGCAGTGTGGGCACGGACCATGGCGGAAGGCCGAGCAGATCGCTGCCAGACACCCCATTTCCATGCACTCACCAACCCCATCTCCTGGGGGGAGGACAGAGGGAACCTCCACCACTTGGCAGGCAACCTCCAGACCCCCCCCCCCAGCCGGGGATGGATTGTCATACCCCAAAGCATTTGGGAACAGCATTTAACAGTTCCTTGGCCTCTGCCAGCAAGGCCTGACGAAGTGGTGCTCTTGCTCTTGTGAAGCAGGGCCACCTGCAAGAGTCAGCTGTGCCTTGTGGTGGAGACAACTTAGTATTCCAGTTGCACATCTCAGCACCACACAGTACGTCAAATACACGTTGGTAAATACTGCTTTTGGTGCAAGAGTCCACAGAGAAGTTATCAAGAGGAAAGGTAAATGTGTACAGCAAACAGTAAGCGCACTGGAGAACACAACCGCAATACAAAGCATGTCCTTCTCCCGACGCCAACTCCACGATGACTAATTCCGTGCAAGGATGCCTGTCACTGAAAGACCTTAGACACCCTTCTTCCACAACTCTGAAAACTGAAACAGAAGTATGAGGCTGTCTTGCAAATCTGCTGCCTGTAGAACCAGGTGCTCCTGTGCACCTTGCTCCCCACACAAACAGGCCTGTCGATGCTCTTCACTTGGCACTTGCCCCACTCCCAATCCCCTGTCGCACCCCCGGGCTGGGAACAGCCTCCCCTGTGCCCCACGCATTCACAGCAGCAGCAGGCCTGAGTTCCTTCTCCAGACTGGTCATTCACTAAGCTGCCACTTAATCCCCAGTTCTTGGAGTGAAAATCCAGGGCCAGTGGGAGGCAGATGCTGAGATCAGTTCCTCCCTGGTATTTTTCACATTGTGTGTATTTGCTCAAGTTACCAACAGCAGCCTAAAGCTCCACACATGGAGAAGAAGGTCAAGGAGAACATCAGAGAGATGTACCAAAACACACACCAGTGATGCCTTGTGAGGAAGGGCAGGGCTTCCAAAATCAACCTGGATGGAAAGCGTCCTTGGGTACTGGCAAGCTCCCAGCCCTCCACCAGCTAAGCTCACAGCTCGCAGAGATCTGCTGCCAAGAGCCCATGTCAGGCTTACCATTAGCTTAAGCTTTGCCAGTCCAGCTTCCACGAGGCCTCACTGGCCCTTGCGAGGACTTGGCCACACAGGGTTCTCAGACCTGGCCGCCACATCCACTGCCACGACCAGCAAGAGCTCTTGCTGTCCACATCTGGATGTCAGATGGCCCAGTGCCTGGGAAGATCCCAATCATGCAGGTTCCCCAGTGTGTCCTGGATCCCTGTGGCCCCATCATGCCTGTGCTCGGCACCCAGGGTAGCCCAGAGATGGTCCCTGCTGTGACCACTGCTGCACAGCAGGCTGCTCCCACCACCCGGGGTTAAAAGCATCTGCTTGCAGGGCCCTACCCAGCCACAGCCTGACACTATCATCCTCCTGGCATGCATAAGTGCTGGGAGTCTACAAAGGGGCCATTTTACCTATCAATAACAAAGTACATGACAATGCAAGCTACAGGAAAAGAGAGGGAAAGGATGTGAAAGTTGAGCAGACAAGGGAGGCTATGGCCAAATCCTAGGGAGGTGGGAAATGAATCCTGCCCCTCAGTGCGGTTATTTCCTCAGGAAACATGGCTGAAAAACCCTCAGCAGTTCCCAAGCCTCCAGCAGGACCCTCCTTGCTGTTAAGGACTTAAGGAAGCCAGGCCTGAGCCCAGCCACAAAGAACCACCTTCGTCACCTCCTGCTCTTTTACAGAGGTCTCAGATAATTTTTCAGATTAAAATCTTTAAATGCAAGTTCCTCTCTGGTCTTCCTAAAAGGGCTGCAGCCCCTCACCTAACAGCTTGCTGGCAAGGTTTTTCCTTGTGCTTTTTGATCTAATGTGCTCTTCCCATCTGCAGCCGTGCAGCGCCCTGGGGGGCAGGGGCGGCTGCTCTTGCAACCAAGCCCAACGGGAAGGCACTCCGGGGCCAGGAGAGCACATGAAGGATGCACTTTGTCCACTTACAGTCTTTATCGAGGGCATAATTGCAGGGGTTTCTTTGCAGATTAGAAAAAAGGGGATTTATTTTACAGGAAACAAGTCCGGGGCCAAAACCTCCCTTGTATCTCATGTCCAGTAGCAAGGTCTCCTCTGTTCATTATAATCTTCAGTGTAACTTCTGCTCTGCAGCTCCTCTAATCACATCAGATATGGGAACAGAAAAATGTCATTGTTCCTTGGCCATGAACAATGCTATTCGTGGAGGCATGAGAAAGCGCAAGATGGATATAAAAAAGGCGGGCTCTTGTCTCCCCATAATCTCTTCTACAAACTGACAAAAGAGGGTTTTGTATAGAGAAATTGTCACATACAGAAACAAAACAAAAATAGAGCATGCGAGCTGGGACCACTTTTATCTGGAGAGGCACCACAGGGAGATATGCCAAATGCGATTCATTTTAACAAGTTTAGCCCTTGAGAGACAAGAGCAGAGCCCCCGGTTAAGAATGAGGAGGTTAGCCAGGAGGGTCAGGGGTGAACAAGGCCTGGCACAGCCAGGGAGGGTAAGTGACCCTGAAGACTGCTTCTTCCCTTATTACAGGGACAAGGAGCTCTGCCGTGGGACAAGCGCGTGGAAAAAACAGACTGGCCTGGGGTGGGGATGGGGGTGTTCAGGCTATTTTACTGTTAATTTTGTTAGGTTAGCCTGTGCATTGGCTCGCTTACAGTGGAGTAATTAAAGTACATAAACAGATACAGAGGTTCTTGCTCTCCCATCCACAACAGGCAGAAAGCAATGATTAACTACGTAACCCTTTGGGGAGACTCTTCCCCTACACAGGCACCTGAGCAAACACCCCAGAGCTGCTGAGCAGCTGCATGCAAAGCACCAAGAGGCTTTGGTAAAATATCATAACTGCTCTCACATGTGTTTGGGACCAGCCCTCCTACTCCCCAGGCTCTGCAGGTAGCAGAAAGACCCAGATCAATACAACTGCCAGACCCTTTGAATGAAATCAATGCAGCTGAACAAGCATCTAAGTCCTGGTGTCATCACATTATTTATTCCCCAAAGTCCCCATCCTGCTTCAGTCAGAGGAAACGCTCAAGCACCTTCCCTCCCTTCGCTCTGCAGCATGCAAATAAATCAGAGGCTCAGGTTCTGCTTCCTGATATACAGCAGGATCGCAAACCACTGGCACCAAGCACCCTGCTAACTGCCACCAAATCAGAACAGGCAGAGATAATGGGGGTGAACAGTGGCACTGCAGCTCTCACCCAGGGAAGGTGAAGTCAGCGCACTTATGCAAGCAGCTCTGTGCCTGCACTCCTCACAGGTTCTCCTCCTCCAGCTCTTCACTGCCTCCCTGGGATGTCACTCTGCTCACTGCCTCCTTTCAAGACATTGTTAGTTTATTAAGAGCTTTTGAAGAGATGCAATTTGTGCCCCAGGAGAACGAGCTGCAGAGAAAGAGCTCCACAGTCCTGGTGGCCTCACAGCACCAGGCAAACATCACATCCAGGCCCAGCAGGCAACAGCAGGGAAGCAACCAGGACCGTCCCCTGCCGTGCCACCAAAGAATGGGTGAGCTGGGCACAGCCCCACCACTGCACTGCCCGCCCTCCACACAGGGGCCAGAGTCGAGCTGCAGCACCAATAAAACTGTGGGGCACAACAAGAGACACTGAGCCTCCTCTGGAGCAGGAAGGAGGGATGTGGGGGTACAGCATGCCCAGCCCTGGCCCCATCCTGGGGAGTCAAGCAGGGCTCAAGCAGCTCCAGACCAGCACCTCCTTTCCCAGCCATCGCAAGGGCCCTGGTGCAAGAAGAGGCCTCCCCCAGGCTCACGCATCCACAGAGCGCACCAAGAGCAGTCGCCAGCTCCGGTCGTCCCTTCTCTCATCCCCAACAGTGCAGCACACTCCAGGAATGGACTGACAGAGCTCCTTGGTGTGACTGCAACAGCAGGTACACACCAGCTCCCTTCAACAGCAGCCCTGGTCCAAGCACAGCACCCAGGGAGACCCAGCCAGGCACCACGGGGCTGTGGGGGCTGAGGAGACCCCTCCAGAGCACCGGCTCTGCTGGCAGGGACAGGGAGCTCAAATGCTCCTGGTCTGGAGACACTGTAGGAACCTAAGAACACCCACAGGGTCCTCCCTTGCTCTGCTTTCACATACGTTAAAATGCAGTTTAAGCGGCTTGTTATATAACCGTTGCACTAGACCACAAACATTTTCCAGGTCCAGCAATGCTGGGGAGCTGACTCAACAGCTGTGGGCTGCACAGTAATCCGTAGGCAGACCATCACCTGAAGGCCCTTCCACCAGCAAGGCAGCAGCAGCTCAGGGCTCACCAGAGGCTGTTTGAAGTCAGTTGTTGGGCTGGGGCAATGCAGGAGAGCTGTGCACACACTGCCAACTCTGAGCCTGCCTCGGCTGGTGGCTCCGCCATGCAGCCCAGCACCACAGGGACGTGGCAAGCAACCACCCCCCCTCCCAGCACATCATCACAGCCCTCTGCTTTGCCCCCATCTCACCTTCCTCGTTCGCCCTCCTGGCAGCCTCCGGGCCATCAGCACCCCCAGACCTTGGGCAGAGGGAAGGTCTCCTGGAAACGCCTACTTGCTGCCAAAAGATCATTGTCAAATCAAGAAATTGCCCACAACTTGCACAACATAAGTAACCACACATTCTACATCCATGCAGGTTTTAAACTCACTGCCCAAAGACTGAAGGTGACTTGTGGTTTAACCCCAGCCAGCAACTAAGCCCCAGACAGCCACTCCCTCCCCCCCACATTGGGATGGGGGAGAATTGTAAGAGTAAAAGTGAGAAAATTCACGGTTTGAGATAAAGACAGTTTAATAGGTAAAGCAAAAGCCGCCCGCCCAAGCAAAGCAAAACAAGGGATTCATTCACCCCTTCCCGCGGCAGGCAGGTGCTCAGCCATCCCCAGGACAGCCGGACTCCATCACGCATCACAGTGACTTGGTGACAAACACCATCACTCCAAACATCCCCCCCTTCCCTCTCCCCCAGCTGTAGGTGCTGAGCATGGCGCCACAGGGGCTGGGGTGTCCCTCAGGTCAGCTGGGGTCAGCTGTCCCAGCTGGGTTCCCCCTAGCTCCTTGGGCACCCCCAGCACCCTCGCTGGTGGGGTGGGGTGAGGAGCAGAAAAGGCCCCGACTGTGTGTAAGCACCACTCAGCAATGACAAAACACCCCTCGATTATCAACACTGTTTCCAGCACAAATCCAAAACACAGCCCCATACTAGCTACTATGAAGAAAATTAACTCTGACCCAGCCAGAACCAGCACAGTGACTCGCGTCTCAAAGCCTGTACTAGCAGCATCTCACATACGCTTCACACGCATTTGCTTTTTTCAGGTTAATCCATATTCCCACCCATGAACAAGTGACAAGTGTTTCGTTTGCCACCTTCACCCAATCCAGGCAGCCAAATCCCCAGTCTAAAGCCACATCACAAATTAGGTTATTTAGGATTCCTCACCAACACTATTAGCTAAATCCCTAGCACTGTTAATTATGTTTCCTATCACCAATTTACAATGCAACTCTATTGATCTTGCCCCTACTCTGCAAATTACAAAGAAATGACCAGAATTAAAAAACAAACATCCAGGAGGGAGACTTCCCCCCAGCAGAAAGGCAGGCTGGGTCCTTGCACACAAAGCACAAAACCAGGTTTGCAGGCACCAGCTCCCATAGGAGGTTGTCCCGCCAACCGCCCTGGGGAACTGCAACACAGAGCCAAGGAGGCTACGAAACCCAGTCAGGGCCAGCCAAGGAAATTATTTCAAATAAAAGGACCGATTAGAAAAACACAGTGACTATGCCCACTGTCAAGACACCAGCCACATTCCCACAGCTCCCAGCCGAGCTGCAGGTCCGACTCACCTCAGCACTGCACTCCCCCACCACAAGTCTCCCTGCAAGAGTCTGCATGTTGCCATTTTTTATTTGGGCAATGGAGCGGAGGTCTAAGGAGCAATATATTTTTTAGCCGTGGTTAGAGTTTGGAATTAATGATCTTCCCACAAGCACAAAGCTAACCTGAGGTAGAAACAGCATTTTCCATTATCTTATTGAGAAAAATACCACAGAAGATATCGCTTCAAGTACACAGTGCAGGCAGGTAGCCTGGGAAATTATAATCAATTGTTCAGAAAAGCATAAAAGTTTAATTCGAAACTGGGAAGTTTCCCCATTCCTCAACTGGGCAAATCCCCACCGCAATCCCCCGTGAGTGTTTGGGGACGCAGCAGCACCCCTGGGGCAGGCGGACGGGCCACGGGGCCACAGTCAGCAGTGCCCTCACCCTGCATCATGCCAGCCACAGCTCCACACAGCACTGAGGCTCCAGACCCAGCTCTTACCAGTGTCTGTCAGGAGCTGAAGTCAGCCCTAAAATCTAACACTCATTTTCATGTTGTTTGCTCTGGTAGGAAGAAGCATTCTTTGTGATTACCTCTATCAAACCCTCATGCACATCGATCCCATTACACCAGAAAGCTCATTTAGACCTTCAACAACAAGGGGAAATGAACAGCGATTCTGAGCACAGCCCCTCAGCAGATCACAAACCCTCTTACTCTGAGGATACAGCTCATATTACATCCAAGCAAGAAATCTATCAAGTCACTTTAATTAATTCCCCTCCTCTAAAACACTTGTGTCAAAATTGGAAGTCACACCTCCTCACAAGGAAGCCCTGTCTGCTCACCTGCTCCATCCCCCATCACCTCCAGCTCCCAACCTGGAAGCACCCAGCCAGGGACACGGCAGCAAAGGGCAGTGCGGAGGGAGGACTGCTCCTCCATTTACTAGACCGTACAGAAGTTTGCCTGCACTTCTTTTACAAAAAAAATTTTCTCATCTGCTTACAGCTGGAGGTAACAAAGCTTGCAAAACATCAGAGGACCACTCACCCAGACTTGGGAAAGACAAGCCCAACCAGAACAGGGGCAAAGCAACAAGGATTGACAAAGCACTGCAGAACCAACCCCACAAGAGACACTAGCATTGCCCAGCCTCAAAAATATGTGTGTTTGGACACTTCACTGACCATGCAGAAAAAGAAAACCACTAGGAAAGAGAAGCCTTACGGAAACTGAAGGGATGGGAAACTGTCATGGGAACACAGAGGGAGGAGCAGGCCAGGAATAAACCCAGGCTAGAGATCAGTTGGAAGCTTCTAGCAACTGGCACAAGACTGTTCCAGAACAGAATGTCATTTTTCTCCCTTCTTTCCACAGACTTTGTGCAGTGTATCAGTGGAAGCTACAGACCCACGGCAGCACACACAACACTTGCAGGCCTAGGACTCTCTGAACCTGTCCTTCCCACACTGCTCCATCCCCACCACCTTGGCCTTCCCAAGCCCTCAGCTGCTGCCTGCAGCCCCCTTCACCTTCCTCCCCAAGCACCTCTCCTCCATGAGCAAACACACACCGTCTCTCTGCCGCCTGCCCACAGCCCCACGTCAGCAACCCAGCAGCTCCCTCCCAAAGGCGAGGAGCAGAGCCAGCATCCATCCTCCCCACCACCTTCAGCAGCAGCCCTTCAGCCCACAGCAGGGCCCTCCTGGGCCTGGCCTTAACACTTCTTGATCAAGCAGCATCAACCCTGACCGACCACAGCCGGCCTGGCCCCCACACTCCCCAGCCCAGCAGAGCCAGGCCCTCCCAACGCAGCCTGGTGCGGCCCACACGCTCCAACAGGGAAACTATCGCAAGTTCTTACCTGTGCGGGCGTCTGTGAAGCAGCCTCAACCAGAAGCAGCCTCGACCAGCTGGAGCTGAAGTAGCAGAGCCGGGGCAGAAAGCTGCGGGGCCTGGCGGGAGCGGCGGGGCCTGAGGGCGCCAAGCAGCAAAATGGCCGCGCGGGGCCTTATATAGCTGTTGGGGGCGGGGCCATCTGGATTGGCCAGTGTGCAGCCAATGGTAGCCCAGGAGGCCCCTCCCGCCGCCCCAGTGCCGCCGCTCCCTCAGGCTCGGGCACGGCCCGGAGGTGACCGGCCGGGCCGGGCCGGGCCGGGGCTCGGCGCTGGGCCCCGCCGGTGGCAGGAGGCGCCGCCGGTGGCAGGAGGGTCGCAGCGCCGGCGGCAGGAGGGTCGCAGCGCCGGCCCGCCCCATTGGCGCTGCCCGCCGGGCCGCCGCCAGCGCTGCGGTGCCGGTGACGCGGCCCCGGAAGCGGTTTGTCGTCAGCCCCCTCGGGAGCAAAGGGCAGGGTCCCTGCGGCCTCCCCTGAGACCCCCCCCAGCGCCAACCCTCAGGCCCCGGGCAGGTGCTGGTGCCGTGGCCTCGTGCCCCCGGCGTGGCGGGGGTGAGCGGCGGCAGCGCTGAGCGGCACAGCAGCCCCCGCCGTGCCCGGCCGCTCTGGGCCTGGCTCTCCAAGAGCGACGGGGCAAAGCACTGGCTGGTCACGCACGGAGACGCTGGCAAGCGTGGGAGGAGCCAGGGGAGAGGAGCCGGGAGGGCTCCCTGCCTCGGACCCGCCGCAGTGAGTTCCATAGGCCGTAACCAGGCTCAAACCTCCATGGAAATGGCATCCACGGCAATAGCAAGCCAAGCGCGAGGCCCTGGTTGTCTAACACCGAGAAGCACGCCTTTATCTGGCAAAAGAGCATCCAAAGTTCAACTGAATGAGGACTCTGGAAAGAGAAGCATTCAGAACAGACTTTAGAGCCAAGAGTACTGGGAAAAATCCCAGACAAGATAAACTCAGACATCTCTAGAGAATGTGAGGGGATGGTGAGGTGACTGACAACAGAACAGCCAAGAAGAGGGACTCAACCCCACCACCTTCTCCTTGAAAAATTATGCCCCTTCATTACCACATTTATCTTACAGGCATCCACTAATGCCATACTCCAAGAAGACAGATAGGGCTGACACACACCTGTGATTCCACAAAGGAGAATTTACACAATAAATCTGTCTGGACATACAGTCTGTGTTCAAACAAATTCCCAAGTGTCTCAAATTAATATGGACTGATCCCAAAAGGCTCACAGATACTGTACAGGAAGAAGCCTGGGAGGTGTTTTGCCAGATTTTGGAAACAAAACATTCCTAAATATCATGAAATATTAAAACATCCTCATGGCTGCTAACATATTTGCAAAGCTGAAAGATTACGGCAGCCGCTATACTGCTACCCTGCACACTCAGCCAGTTGGGTTTTCATTACAAATCCATTCAGCATCTCATTACTGTCCATCATGATGGCTGCAACACCAAGACCAGATTCACTTAAGCAGTGTGAGCCTTGCACTGCACTTCCTAATGCGGCTGGATTAATGGGAAAAACATCTTAGAGAACATTCTCACCAAACAGAGGAAAACAGCAACATCCTCTGACAGTTCTTAGGCAGCAAAGCACAGATCCCCAAAGGGAGAGAAGTTCAAAGAATCTCAAGACCTGATGGGGCAGGGACCTCGTGAAAGACTGTTCATGACATGCCTTCCTCTCTGCAAAAAGATCTCACAGCTTGAGCTGCAAGAACAGGAGGTGCATTTCCACTCTGCAGATGTGATTCCACATGAAAAGAAGATGGTACAATGTCAAACTCCCAGCACTGCAGAGCGAGAACAAAAGTAAGATGGAAAAAATACAAGTGTAGAAGACAAAAACAGGAACTAAATTACAGTAATACAGTAGGCTAGAAATTTTTAAGAAAAGAAACCTGTTAGCTGAAGGACAAATATTTACCGTCATTAAGAAAAGCATTCAAAATACAGATGAAAGAGACAGACTGCTATCATTATGGCACAATCTACCTTTACATTGTGCTTTCTTAGAGCCATGAAAAGGACTTTGGGGGCTCAAGTCAGCTGTGTTAACCAAAAGAGATCCAATTTTCAAAGTTGCTGTCTTGCCTCACTGGGCACCTTCTCATAAAACATGAAAAGAAATAATTAATTGTTAAAGCAGAGGGTTTGGAGCCTGAGCTTCCAGCTCCCAGTTTTCTGCAAAGGCTATCAGTAAATGTCGCAGATTTCCATGGCTATTGATGACAAGGTACATCAAACTCGCACCTTGCTGCTTCATTAGCGGCGAGAACAGCAGGGCTGCAGGGGCACAGGATTTGCTCCACTGTTCATTGCCTTTCCCACGACGTTTGCAGGACAGGCTGGCTCTGATACAAGACACCCATGTCTGGTTCTGGGAAACATCCTGCTCTGATCCCTTCTTTTCCTGAAGGCACTTTGCAGCTCAGAAGCAGTCCCTCTCTCCATACCTGCATTGTCCTGCTTTCTAAATGGAAAATTCCTGGTTCAAAACAGGCATTTGGGAAGACTGGAGCAGTTGCTTTCTGTGCAGCATATGGATGCCTTTAGACTGAAAAGTCATGGGCGATCACCTAGAGGACCACTAGCTCTTTGCGATTTGAAAATTTGGAACAAGCCACCACTCTACCATATATGACAGCAAAATCCCGTCACATGAGGTAAAACCCTGCAGCTTCCTGCTCCTTCCTTAAACACTGCAAGGTGGCACAGAGAATGGGCACAAAATATGAGGGGAAAGCAAGGCAGGGTTCAAAGCTCAGTTTCAAATTGTCTGGTTTGCCCCTGGATCAATCCCACAAGTTCGGGCTGGCAGAGGCTGTGCTGCGGCACTGCAATTTGTTCTTCTGGTCTTTCTAAGATGGCAAGTGCCGGGCAGGCAGCCCATGCAGGGTGCAATGGCACACGGCAGTGCTGCTGCCCAGACAAGCCACCTAGGTGAGTCCCTGCAGACTTTCGTATGCAGTTTCCTTAGATCGACATGCAGCCTTTAGCTGTGTGCCTCCCACATTCTTCCCAGATAAGTTTCCTCTGCGCTCTTTGGACCTTCTTATCAGCCGCATGATCCACCAGGTCTGACCCACAGGATGTGAGCCAGCCTGGCTGCCGGTTCCCTTCCCGGAGGAGGTCTGGCCCTGCCAGAGGGACGCAAAGCGGAGCAGTCAGCCACACATGGCGGGAGCGCACCGAATCTGCTCCGGGGGTGGCAGCTCTGAAGGTGCATTTCCATAGCTTGCATTTCCATAGTGTCACGCTGGCAAAGAAAGGAGAGCGCTGGGGAAAGACTGGCTCAGCAAGGTTGAGAAGAAGGCTCTTCTCCACCAGCCTTTCAGATACAGAGGTCGCGGGCTCGCAAGGGTCAGCAACCCCTCTTAATATTCACCAAAGCAGCAACAACAAAGGCAAGCTGGGGAAAGGGAAGCGTTCCTGTGGAGTCCCATCTTCACTCTGGATACCACTCTACAATGAAGTTATTTCAGACCGCCCATAGGTTAAGCTACGGCTTTCATCCCAATAGCAAAGTTCCCGCTGAGCTCTGCCTGCAAAGGCACATCAAGCAGAGACACTCAGATGACATCTAACCTCACCCAGCTCACTCCAGCAGCCACCTTTCTCAGGCAGGCTGGTAATTTAGATAACAGAAGAGAGCATGTCAAATGCATAACATTTAATAAGACCAGAAGAAGGTCAGCAGCCCTGTCTGAGCAGCACTTTAAAAGCTCCCATCTGATATAAATGTTATCTTGGACATCAGCAGTGCTTGGTAAATAAAAAGACAAGTTCCACCTTCCAAAGCAAATTACATGAATGATGCTTGGCTTTGATGATGATTCCTAGGAGGCAACTCTCTCTTATTTCCCCTTCATACACCTGGGCATGAACCAGAAAGCCAAGGTCACTTATTGCTTTCTCATTCAAACAATCTGGCTTATGTCTCCCTGAAATCATTACTGCGTTGTGACAGCAGCTGGGAAGCCCGGTGAAAGCACTTCCCTCTGCCGTTGTACAGCTGCCAGGAGCACTCCTGTGATCCGAGGAACAGAGCAGCCTGGCCACAGCCACAGGCAGCGCGTTGGGACGCAGTGACAGACACAGCCGCTGACTATCCCAGCAAAATGATCGAATTTTCTCTTCCAGGTTTGTTGCTTTCATGTCATCCAAAGCCCGTCCAAGTCCCGACACCACCCAACACCTGCACTCTGAAGCCTGGGTGTCCGCAGACCCACAGAGGACTGACACCCAGGAGTATGCCCTTCCCAAACCGTATTTCTCTAGAACCAAAGGTGTAGCCGTCACTAGAACAGGTCACCTACCATTTTTTTCCCTTGGGCTTCCATCGTGCCTCGAGAGGGACAGGGCCAGCCCTCTGCACCCCAGCACATGCCAGCCCTGATGGAGAGTGCTCCAGCACCCTCTGCTCCAGCGGGCCTCGTGGCACCCACATGGGCGCTGCATCAGCAGCAAGGACTTCGTATCACCCTCGTGCCTTCCTGAGGCAAGCAGAGCTGTGAGAGCACATGAGGAGTTAAGCTTTTTCTTACAAAATGTGTAAAGATGTGGTCTGCACACTTGGTGAGCTGCAGCATTTGTGGGCCAAAACATTTTGCTGCATATTTCTGAAATTATTTGTCAGAAAAGAACGTCAATGACATAGAAAATGAGTTGCAGATGTAACCTTTTCAAGCATCAATAATAACTTAAGACATTTGAAACTAAATCTTAACTCACTAGTGACTACACCACACGAGGTAGTTTCTGAGGCAAGGGCTAGCAGATCAGATGCTGGACTGTAACAGAGCCCAGCAATGGTGGCCCCCTCCAGCTCTCCCACTTAGCTAAGAACAATTAAATTCTTGCATTTGCCAAAGCTGCTTCCCTTCCTGGGACCTTTTTTCCTGTTCCCAGGCTGCTCCTGGACCCAGTAGGCACTCTTGGGTGGGAAAAGAGGCTTCCAGGCCAGGTCAAATAGCCAAGTCCCACACTGAGCTGAAATTAGGATGGCCAGAGTGCTTTCTCTGAGGTCCAGCAGAAAGGCAAAGGCACTTCACAAGAAAGACCTTTAACACCTCCTCATACCCCCCGCACTGCCACAGCAGTCAGTCCCCCCGCAGACTCCTTGGGCTACGCCAGTGTTGCTTCCCCGACACAGGAGGGTGAGGACCCCGCCGGCACACACGGACATGCACGCTGCAGCAGAGCTGCGGGCAGCCGCGGGCGCCGGCGTTTCGGTACGTGCAGCAGCATCCTCAGCCCCGTGTGCTTGTGGCATGGGCGCGGCTGCAGCCCACGGGCTCAGCGTCCGATGGAACCGTCGCCGTTACGGGTCTCCTGACATGGCACTGCCACCGCACTGATACTTCTGTGCTGAACATCACCACTGTGTTCGCAGAGGCACATGCTTAAGGAATTTAACTACTTTAATACAATGGGCTCAAATTGCCAAAGAATGTTTGTGCATCAGTGTGAAATCAGAAATTCGGGGAGGGGGTGCTTTATCTGTCAAAGGCCAGCATCAGGGGGCTGACAGAGCAGACAGTGGGAAGCTGGATTGCATTTGATACGCATCAGCCCGTCAAACACAAACAGCCTTTAAAGTGCTGAAAGGCCGAGCCAGCCCCGTTACAGGCTGTAAAGGCCCCGCTGGGCTCCGGCCAGCAGCGCTCCCTGGGAGCTGTGCTGGACCCGCGTGGGTCTCCCGGCCTGATCTGGCACCATAAATCACAGAAAAAGGGATACTTCTTAACAGCTCAAATTAAGATAAAATGCCTCCATTGTCAGGCCAGCAGCTACCTGTGCCATGGCCGTGGGTTACCTCCGAGCAGAGGGCACAGGATGCCCTGCCTGGGGATGTGCTGGCCACACAGCTGGCAGAACACACGTGGCTGGGCCAGCGAGCCGGGGAGCAGCGTCCTGGCTGACCCCCCACCTGGCCGGGGCACTCAGCTCAGCCACAGCCTGCTGGGGATGGAGAGCAGCAATGCCTGAGTCTGTGCCATGTGCCGGCACCAGCACACGCTGCCAGTCCATGAGGGAGGCCAACCTGAAACCGAGACCCTGCCAGGGTGAACGGACATCAGCCAGGCACGGTCGTCACCTGTGCAGGCACCGCTCCTGCGGCCTCGATGGGCTCGGCAGTCCCGGGAACGGCTGGGGAGAGGCAAGCGGGCTCCCACTGCCTCCCCACCACCCCTCTGCCGTCCTGCTGGAGCGTTATCAGTGCCTGAAAAGAGCTGAACTTCAATTATTCCAGGGGGAAAAAAAAAAAAAAACCCACCACAAAACCTTGCCTTCAGATTAATCCCCAGACCTCCACCCTGAAAAGACCCTTTCTGCAGCCCCCCGCTGCCGAGCCCAGCTCCGGCACCTGGGCCCTGGCCCTCCCGCACAAGCTGCCCTCGGGGCTTGTCCAAGGGGCTCCGCAGCCCTCTGCAGAGCTTGGACACAGCCGAGGGGAATAAATAACATAGCCCCAACATGTGAAAAATAGGCTTTTCTTACAAAGCAAAGTCTCAAATAATAAGTGAAGGCAAAGGAAAGGGGGAACATGCCTGAGCAATCCCTCCTAACCACCTCCAGCGCAGCACAGCGTCATTCAGCCAAGCAGGGTGCACGGCAAATAATACCCTCTCTGCTGTCGCCCCCGCCCCAGCACTGAGACCCCACACACCAGGGAATGCAGGGGAACAGATGGATTTTCCATGGGAAGGAGCTGTGACTGCTCCTTCCAGTCAAACACATCAGCCCCGCAGAGCCATGTGTGCAAAACATTAAACCCACTGCCTCTGCCAGGACGGCAGTGCCGGGAGAGCGCTTCTGGGGCTGGAGAGTGGGAAATGCCCCCCAGCCTGGCACCGGGCAAACCAGCAGCAGTTCACAGGGGCCAACAGCTGGAGCCTGAGCCCATCGTTTCTACGTACCCAAACAACCAGGTTTTTCCTCTTCCAGGTGCTTCTTGTCGATGAGATGGAGCAATGGTAAAATATTAAATGGCATTGAAGCAGCAGTAATCTCTCAACACAATGGGCTGCCTTCACTAGGGCTTGTAAGCAAGAGCCTTGATAAGGTGTATCAAGCTTACAAGGCAAACACATTTAGGAGGTTATTCACACACAGTGCGAGCCACTGGGGTTATTTCAGGCCGAAACCCGGGTGAGCGTTGTGCTAGACACAGGGAGATCTCAGAGCTGAGGGTATCAGCCATTAATTAGGGAAACTGGCAATTCCTAATCGCACTGCATCAAGAATAAGGAACCTTGAGTGTCCATGAATTGAGATTGTTTGATTTAATTACAAATATAATACACGTCTCTCTCTCTTTATTAACCTTGGAAATTTAAATAGTTTAAAACAGACTGAAAAGCAGCCCCTGCTGCATCTGCTCACAGTGCTGCTGGGAGAGAAGGCCACAGCAGACATGGAATTTGTTTATAAGGGATTTCAGGCTTGAACTGTTGACCATTTCCCCAGTATCGCTGCAGAGCCACCAGCAGAGCAGATGAGGAGCACAGCAAGAAGCCTGAGGCTGTACCCAGGGGTACAGGCACTGCTGCAACATAAATCCAGCATCTCCCAGCCCCACCATGACACGGGGGAGCCAAGATCTCCCTGACCCCAAATGCTCACGCCCCAAACAGCCTTGTCACACTGCTGGTCCTCCCTGCAACGAGGCCGGCTTCTCTGGAGCTGCAGGGGTAGCTCTCATACACGTGGGCCTGCAGCTTGCAGGAAAGGATTGCTCATCCCTTGTTCTTCTCCCCAGGAAGGTTCAGCCACATCTGTGCTCTGCCAGTGTCCCATGCAGAATACCTGGGCTTATTGCTGAGGGACAGGGGTCACTTGCCTTGGGCATGAGCTGCTCTGTGAGAGGCTTGGAGTTACCTCTCAGGAGATGGGCAGCCTCGTGCAACAACAGCCTGAGAAAGGCACAGCATTATTACTAGCAGGCAGCGGGAATCTGAGACAAACTCATGATTTTTCTGGGTTTCATCCCAAAATGCATTTCTTTGGGCTGAGTGATACTCTGAGTTGCTTGGCAGACCAAGACTTGGGAGCACAAGCAGAATTCAGACCATTTAGAAATGTAAATATTCTAATAAACAACCCAGAAGACCTTCCTAGTATGAGAGGGAGGCATCTTGGGGGATAGGTCTCCACAAAAGCAAAATGTTTCCTGAGCAGGCTTTCCACTCAGACACAAGAAGAACAAACAAGGTTTCAAAGCCTAAAACACTGCAAGAGGTGCAACTCACACTGTGGCCATAGCGCAGGTGCCTCTCCAATGCCTCCCTCCAACACCAGCGTGCTGCGGCGCACGGTGCAGCTGGCTGGGACGGCGACTGTGGCCGGGTGGCCACTCTCAGGGTGACTTGGAGGCACAGCAGGTGTAAATTGGGGTGCAGGGGGTGCAGGGCTGGCCTGCATGCGGCGGCTAATGGCCCAGCTCACCTCCTGCCCCACTGCGACGGCTGAGAAGGAACACAGCTCTTCCGTGCAAATGCGTTGGACAGATGAATGAGAGGAAGAGCAGACACCCAAGTGGAAGGGTGCAGGAGCACATGGCCGCCAGCTTGCCCAGGCAGGGAGCAGCACTGCTGGCACCAGCAAGGCAGGGATCAGAGCACCCTCCAGCAGCAGCAGGGACACCAGCCTGGCTCCCCGCGCCATGCTTGCAGCGACGCCGAGGCCTGTGCGTGCGGGAGGCGGCACAGAGAGCGCAAACCCCGCCGGCCCCTCTCTGCCACACACACACGCAGCGTCGGAGCAGCGCCCGCGCAGCTCGGAGTCTGCCCGAGGTTAAACGGCCCCTTGCGAAGGAGCGAACTCCGCTCTGCGGGATGCGACACGGCAGGGAGGGATGTGTCGGTGCTGTGGCAGCGCCGGCCGCCCGCCTGGTGCCCCGCACAGGTTATCACAAGGGTCCCACATGTGTTCACGCCTCCAAGCATCCCCGCACGCCCCATAGTACCCATGCCGAGCATGTCCAGCTTTGTTGTTTTAGCCATACTGTAGAGACGCCTATTTACTTGGGAATCATATGTTTTCTGCCCTGGTCCTCACTGTATTCAGAACGGTTACTTAGCTTCAATAAGCCCCTTGTTAAAGCCTTTTCCCTTCTGTAATCTCATCAAACTAACCAAAAGGAGTTTGTTCTGAAATAGAGTCCCATTTTGTAACCTGGTTTCCTATAGGAGATCTCCCCATGCGCGCTCGGCCCCTCCGCCACAAAAGGGCTCTGCTTGTCCTAGCGCGCTAACAAAACACTGCGTCTGTTTGGGTTAGTCAGCAGGGGGTTAATGAAAAGCCCGGCCCTGGGGACTCCCACCTTATCTGCAATCATGAATTTATTGAAGAATGTGTTAATGTGCTGGATTTTATTCATCAGGGGTCAGGGCTTTTCAAATTCTTCCTCCCAGCTCCCCCTCTCTCCATCCCTCCCCAGCAAGCTCACAATGCTGTTTAAACAAAGGACTCCCAACACAAAGAGCAAATTTACACAGTAAAGTTTTCTTGCAAGCCCAGAGCAGAGTCTGGAAGAATTCCAGCTTTATAAAGAGAAAAGGGGGTGGGGGGGAGAAGGGGGGAAGGGAGAGGGGCATTTTGCAGAGGATAAAAGGAAATCGAGAAAAGTTCCCACCTCCTGAAGCCCAGCACTGAATATTCTCTACCAGTTAACCCCGCTGCATTACAAACCCTCGAGGATGTTTCAGCGGGACATGAGTGCTCATAGCACCAAACTTTTCAGCCTTCTTCAAGAAGGAGGCTGAAATCAATGTTTTAACATCAAATTTAGAGTGACATTTCAACAGCTTCTTTATCTGTGGACTAATAACATTAGAAGGACACAGCAAACATTAACCAGGGCTCACAGTTTTCCCCTTGTGCAGTTTTACAGGTGGGGATATAAGCACAATCCAACAAGAAATAATGAGTCCAAGCGAGGGCTTAGAGGCCTCACGGTGGCCATGTGGCCAAGGCCAAGTGGGCAGGTGAAGGAGCCCCTGTTCCCACCTCCCGCATCCGTCCCGGGGACGGAGGCTGGTGGGGCTCCGTGGGGAGCTCCCCTGTGCACCCCCTGCATGGGCTCTGCGGAGGCACAGACCCGCCACTGCCTGCAAGCAGTAGGAAAAGGTGGTGTAACTCCAACACCACCTGTGCGGCTGGCAGGCGCTTCTCCCCTTCCCTCACCTCCAACACTATCCCCACTCCACAGCTGGGGATAAAGAGTTTGTTGGTTGGTTGATTTTTTGTAACTAAAAGGTTAAGACCCCCCCACTGCTCTGTCAATTTTCGTTGTGCTGGTCAGAGCTCTGGGAATTAGAGGACAGGGAGCAATCCTGCACTAATTAACCAAAGATGACCTAAATGATTTTCTTCAGGTCTTGTCACCTCCACTTTCTGCACTATCATTAATAAGCTCTGGCAACGTCTCAGAAAGAAGGAGAGCTCAGAACAGCTATCACCTCTATTTACACCTCCACCCAGCAGGCACAGCGTTATGGAGTTCACCTGAGCAAAGAGTTTTCAGACATTTTACAAGCAAAGTATGTGTGATGTTATTGGCCATAAATCTAAAACTGCTGGGGAGGCTACAACCTCTGGCCACCAATCAGGAAAGTAACCGCTTCAGGCATGTAGCCTGGAGACTTTTGGAAATACTCAATTAATATTAAAAGAAACCCATCATAATTCCATTTTCTAACAAGTTTCTCAGCCCAAAGGATGTTGTTGACCCAAATTTTCATTCCCGTGTTTATTCACTTTGGTTTGTGGGGAAAACGATGCCGTCTGCCATGCTCCTGTAAAAGCAGCAGCAGTCTGTAAGCAGCTAGCACAGCCAACCATGCGGGAAAAGGGGGTTTAAAGGACTCTGGAGTCACACACAGAAGCCCACAAGCAGTGTTTCTGTCCACCTTTGCCACACGCGGCTCTGCCCCGGCTTGGACACATGTGTTCCTGCTGAGAGGGTGGGCAGGGAGGCTCCGTGGGCAAACGGCTTGTAATGCCCAAAGCCATCTGAGAGCCGTGCCCAGCTCTCCACCGCGCCCGCAGCTACCCCGCGGAACGCCGCGACGCCAGGGCAGAGCTGCCCAGATGCTCACGGCTGCTCCGTGTCCCGGTGTTGGCACGGCGGAGGGGCCGGGCAGATCTCGGGACACAGGATCCAGCTGTGCTGCCGATGGATCCCTGACTTCTGGACATACAATACATATTTATAGGGTCTCCTCCGTGACAGGAATGCCTAAGCCTCGTGCAGAAAATAACTCAAAGGACATAATTAAATCAGTTAAATGGCTTGGGAAAAGAGACACGGCTACAGCCAGATTTCAACTCTCGGCACAGTCTCAGGGCACAGGGAACAACGATTAGGGGAGCAAGAACTATAAAAGCTCTCTGACCAACTCCTTGCTTTTCTTTAGTTAATAAACTATAATCCCTGCTTAACACTGACACAGACCAGAAACGCGCCTCTGAGCACAGAGCACCGGGACGAAGGCAAGTGTTCAGGGTAAGCAAGCTCCGTGCCAGCAGCACCAGAGGTCACGAATGTTACCAGACGACAAGGGAAGGCAGCACAAAGAGTAGGAAATCAAAGATCAGTCCGTTTATTTTCATCTGTTAACGTGATGCACAGCGAACTGCGAGCTCCCACCGGCTCCTCGGAGCCAGGAGCTGCTGGCAGGAGCGAAAGGAGCCTTTGCACAGAAAATCTGGCTGTCGGGACACCGCCATCGCGCACCAGAGGAGCCGCGTGAACCCAACTATTAACAGAGGTGATGGCCAGCTTTACTGGAACAGCCAACGCAGTAAAAGGAGCCATGCTGTGACACCAGGGTGCCGGGCAGCACCAAGGCGGCTCCAGCCACGAGGGCCCGTTCCCTCCGGACACGCTCCAGAGCCAGAGGTGACCAGAGAACAGGGAGAGGGCACAGCGCGGCGAGCAGGGCAGCCTGGAGAATCCCAGGTTTGGGCAAAGCCCGACTGAAGCTGCACCGAACGTCTGAAATCCCCCGCAGCTGAGAGGGGCCTCCCAGGGGTCACCATGCCGCAAGCGTCTCTGGGGACGGGCTGGAGGAGGGGTGGGAGCCAGCAGCGGGAATGCGGAACACCAGGAGCTCCCGGCTGCTGCGCCGGGCCCTGGGCCCGCAGGGCACCGGCGGAGAGGGGAAGGTCTCATCTTCTGTGGGTTTCCACTGTGAAGAAGACACTGCACAGCTGCCACAAATGCTGCTTGTATTTCTCTCTCAGGATCAAAAAGAAGTCCAAGCTTAAAAACCACTGATACCGGAAAAGTCATTTCAATAATTTCAATGGCTTTGAGCTGAAAGTTGGGGAAAAACATGCACACTACTTACACAGCAAGGAGCAAAAAGCTGTGAAAATAGATTTATTTCTCAGAAGGGTTGCATACACAAAAAAGTAAAGAAGTTATTTACTTTTAAAGCTAGAGTTACAAAGTATCTAACATATAATTACCAGATTTAATAAGAGAGAATGTGTCAAAACAAAACAGCTTTTTATAGCCAAAGTTAACAAATTTCTGTCTGCTACCTCTATACCCAGCCGACATAACAAGAGGTGAGCTCAGAGATTACGCTTCTCTTCCATAGTTTTGTCCCTTCAGGAGTATTAAAAGCATGGCTTGAAAATTAAGCAAAGCTTTCTCCCTCAACGGACTTGAAACGGCTCTCAAAAGTTTCATTTCTCCATTTGTGCTTTCAACGTTGCAAAAATATGCAGAGGGATCAGATGGAATACAGTGTCTGGGTACTTTATTTACCTTTCAGTGCGTTACCTGTGAAGTTCCCAGCTGAGCTCACAGAAGTGCTGGCGGAGGCGGGTGCAGCACGGGGAGGCGCCGCGGCTCACCCTGCTGCCCTGCACCCCGGCAGGGGCGATGCAGCGCCGCCAGCGCCGCGCAGCTTCCCGCACCTCAGCGCACGCCGAACAGATGGGAAAAACACGTGAGGCTGAGCAGCGCTTCTGTGCTTCCCGCGTGTGAAAGATACGGAGGGTTGTTTCGTCAGTTCAAAAACAACGTGTTTGAACGTTGCCTGGGCTATTGCGCTTTTTTTGCTTTGGAAAATACCCTGCGACATTTCTCCTTGGAAAACTCGCAGGAACATGAAAGGAGTAAGAGTTTGAAATTGGAGTAACAGAGATGAAGGGGTTTTTAAGAATCTTCGTTAAGAGCTCTAACCTGTTTACTTCTTATTCATAGAATTCAGCTCAAAAATCTTGCCAGAAGTTCTGTGGCAGATCCAGCACTCTGGCTTACAACAAGGGCAGGAGGAACCTCCTCTTGTACCAGGGATCCCCCGAGCCCGGGAAGGAGCCTCCTCCAAATTCAGACGCGCTGCTGCTCCCGGGGGGGTTTGTCTTTCCTCCCCAAGCCCCGTTTACTGCAGACGGGGTGGCTCAGAAAACCTCATGGGTGTGCTGCCTGTGATAGCAGAGGAGAAATGACTTCACTAAGAAGATGTTTCCGATCGCTCCGCTTAGCTCCAACCTTGGCGATCTCCGTGTCGGTCCCTGTCGGAACCGGGGGCAAGGGGCTGGCTCTGGCTGCGGGGCTGCCTCCCCGGGAACCGGCAGAGCCGAGGAGTGCCAGGAACAAACCGCGTCCCCAGGCCTGCCCCGAGTCACCCGGCTCCGCGCCACAGCCCTGGCAGCGGGGAAGCCCGTTGTGGGTGAGGAGTTCCCCAGACAACCGGCAAAATCTGTCCCGATCCTCACGAGGCCCCGGGCTTACCTGTACATGGAGAGCATCATTTTGCTTCTTCACATCTTAGGGGGAAAAGGACTTGCTACAAAAATTAACAAACATGGTATGAAATATACAATAGCCACCATTAACATCATATTTATTGTTATTTAGTTGCTCAGTAAAACATATACAGATATGTACAATATGCATGAATACAGAAGACTGCACTTTACATATTTAAAAAAAAGAAAGAAAAATAACACTCAATTTCATGAGCTATTGTCACAGTCTTCCAACCAAGCATTTAAGAAATGAATTTAACAAGAATCAAAAAAAAAAAAAAAAGGATTACAGGATTGCCTAACACACAGCAGAGTCAAGTTTTCATATTTTACATGTGCAATAACATTTTTCAGAAGAGTTTGCTATGCAGTACGGATTACCAGTGTTTTGAATTTTTTTTCTTTTCCATGAACCAAATTTAGTACAAAGAAATAACATCCTTTTGCTTAAGGCTGTTTTAAAGCTGTAATATTCTTGGGTAGTGAATAGTGATAAAGTTATAACTGCCGGAAATCACAGCCTGCAGTTTCATCAGTCAGAATCTATGAGCGGATGGACTCAAACCAACAATTTTAATAGAGAATTTCTAAGACAAAATTAGACTATTTCCTCCATTAGCCTTAAGCAATAAAGGAGAAACAATTCTATAAAAATGGGTTATGCTCTTACACACCATCCATTGAACAGCTGTGAATCTAGTAGTTGAGAAAACCTTACACTGCAGCTTAACAAAAATAATCAAAATTTACCAGTTTTGTTTCTGTCTGCATTCCCCACCCCCCCACGTCCTCCCGCCCTCCCAGCAGCCGGCCCGTCGCACTGACCTGCGCTTGCCTTACCCCTTCCCTCCCCGCGAAAGCTGTGAACGTTTTGCCTTCCTGGTGGTGCCTGGAAGCCCGACACTGCCCCTGGTTTGGGAAGGCCAGCCAGCCTCGGAGTGACCGCCTAGACATACAGTCTCTGAAACAGTTCCCTCAACGACCCAGATGACAGATTTCTGATGCTCATTCCCTTCCACCCTAACCACACAATGAAATCCTTACCTATTTGATGAAAGTCACCATAACTAAATAAAAATGAGTCTAAACCCTCTCTCACTGATGCTCTAACAACCGAGCTAGAATAGCAGAGAACTAGTAACCCTAGGGAAAAGTGATCTGGAGAAAATTCGCAAGAGTATTTAATAAATAAGGCCTATTCTTTCCTTTTTTTGGCAAAGAAATGTTTTATCACTCCTCCCAAGTTAAATGCAAGAGAGATTTTGCTCACTTTGCTACTACATTTTGACTTGAAGACCAAGCACAGTTTCTTTTAACAGCTACAAAGGGAGCCAGTGAGCTGGGCCAGGAGGTCGGTGTCAGCCAGGCTCCCCCTCACCTGGCACCTGGGGCACGGGGCTGCCTGCGAGAGCCGAAAACACCCGGCGAAGCCGCGATGCGGCTGCTGTTCACAATACACAGCAAAGATTGTGCACCTCTTAACGGCACACTCACCACGGTACAACGTCCCCCCTCGGAAGCCCTGTAGTACAAGCAGGGGCGAGTTCACCTTATTCTGGCTTTGCCCGGTCATTCGGGGAACACATAGCTCATAACATTTCACCCTCTGGGGCACCAGCTCACCGTCCGAAGGAAGCGAGCCTTGAGCCGTGCAGCTCAGCAACAAGGGCTGCGAGCAGAGCTCAGGCCCCGGGGACAGCTCAGCTCTGCCACCGACGTGCCTTTGACCCCGCTCGGGGTGACGCTGCCCGTGCCTCAGTTTCCCTCTCCACAATGAGTGCAACTTACCTCTTGTACAACAGGCTTTTACCTACAGCTCTCAAACACGCTTCAGCTGGAATTATTTTTATTCAGAAAATCAAATCATTTCAGTTCTTACCACATAGGGCTATGCTGGTATTTTACCTACGTTAAAAAATAATCAGTGCATTCAGTGTCAAATTAATGGAGAAGATGAGTACAATGAAATTACTGCAGGCAACACAAGCTTTGCGACAAAGCTCTAGCCTTCTGCATACGCTGTCAGTACCAAACACACCAGGTGATGAGCATGAAGTGATGCTTCTCCTGGTCAGTCACATATACCATTCCTGTTCTGATCTTTGGCAAAAAGCAAAGAAACCATAAAAGCGCGGGCTGGTCCTGGCATTGCTAACAGCTGCCCCGAGTAGAGCTCGCAACGTCTCCTTCTGCTCAGTTGATGATGTCACTTAAATTAAGCAAGATCGAATGGATAGGAGGTTAGCAAAGGGATTGCCTGTGACCATATTATTCAGCAAAGCTACATGGACAACAAGGCCCAGAAGCCAGGCAACCACTGTTTTTAACTCCTCGATACCTAAAAATCCCGTCCTGCCACTGCACCCACCTTGGGGCCAGGTGGGAGCAGCCCCAGCAACGGCTGCAGCTCCCCACCACTGCTGAGGACACGTCCCCTGGCTTCAGTACAGCCCGGCCCCCTCATTTCATGGCATTTAAAACTGTTGGGATTCCATTGGTTTTCAAGGAATTACTTCCACTTTCTGTTTCTATGAGCAAGTGAAAAAGCAAGTCCCAAGTGGATGAGAACAACTCCAGGAGCGACGCACAAACAGCAGAGAGCAAACCAGAAGAAAAGGGTGGGCAAGACCAACTGAGTCACCACCTTTCTACTTAAAGGAGGATTTCTCTTTAAAAGCGATGATCTGGGACGTCTGATGCAGCGTTCACTGAAAGGTCTCTTCCTGGTAGCACAGGGTGTGCATCCCTGACCTCAGGAAGCCTGAAAAACCTGTTCTCCTCAATGCAGCATGAAAAACCAAAAACAAAGAGGTAAGCCATGAGGGCTGCACTCTGGTACAGGAATGCCACCAGGCCATGAACTCTTCCTAAATTTTCATCTCTAAGTGCCCAGACACAGTATCCTGTGTCAGGGCATGTGTTTCACTGGGGTTACCCCAAGACCCACCCAGATGGAAGGGGCAGGAGCTGTGCCCCCCCCCACCCCCCCCAGACACAGACCCCCCTCAGCCCAGCAGCCCCCAGGTGCTCTGCTAGGCTGAATTTAAAGATAAATCACAAATTTGGGTGAACCGGGACTTAAAGAAAAGGCAAAGAGGCATCTTCAGAATGGGGGCTGACAATTATTATTCTACCAGGAGATACCTTCCTGGGGATGGTGATGTTTATTCAGGTAGCACACACACCTACAGAAGGTACGAAACATCCCATCCTTCTGTTCCAAACCAAGCAGGCATGAGGCAGCTCCACAGCCAATTGCTCCAGGATGGGCAAAAATCCTCATCCTCATGGCAGCTCCGGCTTCAGTAGAACAAAATATTGAAAATCAACGTTCAAAACTATCCAAATTTATCCAAAGTCAAGTCACTGACCAGACCCATAAGAGGAAATCAATCCATGCATGGTTAATAAGAGCACATTCAACTAACATTTCCAAACACTGTGAGTCTCTCTGAAGCCACGTATGACCAAGTGAGGATTTCAGACCACCCCGTGCCATTGGCATTTTAGGCAGAGTTTCCTCTCCATTGGTGTCTACTGAGAACATTACTTCAAAATAATTCAAGGCCCAGCACAATCATCGAAGATAAAATACAAAGCAGTCTTCAAACTCCTTCCCTTGAGGAGGGACACATTTTGTGAATTCATGACAGAAGTAAAAAGTAACCCTAGAGAGGCCGACCTTTATTTCACAGCTAAAACCTAAATCTCTGGTGATGTTATTAAGCTTCAGGGAGCAGAGGGAAGCGAGCTGGCCTGAGCAGGGTGGGACGGCTCACACCCCTGTACACAGAGGATACACAAATAATGGACAGCATTACGTAAAACCACAGGAGTGTCGGATCATCGTGTCAGTCATGTTTTTATCTGGTTTGCTTCCAACTTTCTTCTCAAACGAGTATTATCTATCACAAGCAGGAAAGTATGGTTTTCCTTTTATTGTGTGCATCCAGTAACTCTGCTCTTCAATGCGTGGCAAAAACGGGGCCTCAAATGAGTTCGGGGGGGGTCTAACGTGGGGTCTCCCTGCCCTGGCACATTAGGAAACACTGACCCGGGACGTACAGCCCCCTGCGCCCCCCTGTCTGGGCCATCCCCCAACCTGGGGCACCCTGCAGACAAGCGCACGGGACGCTGGAGCCCGCGTCTGACCGACAGCATCTTCCTTCAGCTATAAAGGGGCAAAAAATGGGCACTGGCAGCTGGCAGGGCTCTGGGGACAGTGGCCACAGCTGGCGGCGGGCCCAGCCCAGCCCAGCCCAGCCCACACAGGGGGGCTGCAACGGCTCGGGGGGCTGGTTCTCTCCAGCGGTGATAAAGTGGGAACCGTGGGAGCATCACCAGGAGCAGGAGGCTGCGGCCACACTGGGGAGCATCCCCCGCTCCTCCTCACGAGCACAGGGGGGAGCCTGGGCATTTGGTGGAGGAGATAATGACTCTTAATTATTAAGTAAACTTCCTGTTAGACTTATTTAGAAAAACTTCTCTCTACCTTCCCCGGCTGTGCCTGAACCAGCCCATTCATGACAGAGCCCCGTCTCTGGGCTTCACCAGGGTAAACACAGGAACCAGCGTCCTCGCCTCGCAGGGGGAGGCGGAGAGCAAGTGAGGCTGAACGTTATTAATAACAGAACATCATTTTCTCAGAAAGGGCAGGCTCGTTGCCTGAATATTCAACAGAGCATTAACTGTTTGGTTTGTACGTGACTGGCAAAAGCTGGGTGTCAATATAATATATAATATAATGATGACCATTTCACTTTAACCGGCGTTTATTCCTGAACTGCTGTTCTTCAGGATCACCATTGTAATAAGCACTGAACAAAGCAAAACAAAAAAGGAAAAACAAAGCAAATGAGGAAGAAAAGGAGGAGGAGGATCTTTGTCTTATTATGACATACGTGACTTGGACATACGCTGAGATGAAAAAGGAAAAGGCCTCATCTATAAATGTATGCCAAGGTTACAGAATAATGGGAAAAAGTGGTCTAGCAGGAAAATCTTAAGCAAAAGTGTGCTAACTGCAGAAGGGTTAACACTGGTAACATACTGTGGCAGAAGATTAAAAAAAAGTTGAGGTTTACTTTAAATTAACCCTTTCCAGTCCATATGCCACTAAGCAGGTACCAACCTAGAAAAATAGTCCACCTAGCAGTAGCGGCCCTTTGAAATTAAAAAGAGAAAAAAAATAATTTCTTTTGTTCAAGTCAGGGCGGCCACAAAAGTCCCAAATCTGTTGGAGATGTCCGAGTGCAGGGACCTCCACGTCGGCACCGCAGTCCGGCCCTTCGCCTCGCCCACGTCGTCCGTGCAGTGGACTGAGAGGCACTGCAGGTGGCTGCCCGTCTGCGCCGCCGCCGAGGTCTTGCTCGGGGGAAGGTCGTGGGCTGGAAAGGGTTCACAGAGAGAGCGTTAGGAGAACCGCGCAGTGCCACCCCACCGCCTCGTGCAGCACAACCCCAGCACCTGGCACGGCCCCGCGCCCCTGCCGCTGCGCCCCGGCTCCTGTGCCCGCCTCCGGCTCAGCTCCCTCTTCCCACCCCACCGAGCGCCTTGCCGGCTGATTTTTCACTGTGCCAGAAAAACACCAAAAACATTCTTCCACATGCACTTGTTTCACAGTAAACCATCAATTCGTCTGAATGCTGGGGATGTATACACGACTGACTATGTGTGTCCTGGGTTGCAGCACTCCCTGCGCACCCTCCGCTATCTGCAATCGATGAAACTTCCCCAAGAAGGAAACCAGCCCCGAACCCTCCGTGTCCTCCAGGTCATTCCCACTGTCCATCTCTTACAGGCACAGGCCTCCCTGGTCACCTCTTTTAATGAAGCACCACGATAACATATTTCTTAGAGTTTCTTCATTTTAGGACTTTGTATGATCTTTAGCTACCATTAGTTTCTGTTAATCACAGAAATGAAAGAATTTAACTGAAACATCCTAAACAATGTCCCAGGTCTTTTCCCTCTGGATTTTCCAGTTAATACAAAGACTTAACTAAAATTGTTCCTTCCAAACTATACTACCATGTACTCATGACTCATTCCCACTGTCACTTCATTATTTTTCCTCGCTTCCATTCTTAATACTTTCAAGTAATCTTCTCTGTTGCAAATGTATTTTTCTCATCTTCAAGATGTGCCTTGGTGCGTGTGCCCTCTCCCTGCCCGACACAGCCAGGGACATCTTTCTTTCATCACCTTACTCGTCTCTGAAATCAATCACCTCTTTAGTTCTTCACTGCTCTTAGTCAAATCACCAAAAAAAGCCCAAAGACAACCCCCCCCCAACTTTATCCCTCCCCCTGTAAATCCCCATGACCTTGGCAGCCCCTCCATGGGGTCCTTCCTTCTCAGAGACCCTCTGAAACACTGAGGCAGCGGCCGGCGTCCACCCCGGCAGGGCTGGGCAGCCCAGCGCAGGCTGGGGCTCGTCCCCCTCGCCCCAGGAGGAGCCAGCCCAGGACACAGAAAACCCTCTGGGAGCTGAGGCAGCCCCAGGAACACCCCAAACGTCGCTGCTTCGGCCAGGGAGGACGTCCGAGCCAATGGAGACAGCCCCCAACCCCGGAAGGAGGGCTTTTGTGGGATAAAAACAGTGAGCAAATAGAAGAAGGGTGCAAGGCAAGACAAAAAAGCCAACAACATCCTGACAGGCAGCCTGCAGTTCCCCTCATCCACCATTTCGTTCACGTTCACCCAGCAGAGGTAAGAGCAGAGCCGCTGCAGCACTAGCAAACGCAGGGACCGTAATTTCTCTGATAGACCCTGGGACTTCCCATGGCGCAGGGCTGCGGGTGATGCAGCAGCGTGCCAAATATGCCAGAAAATGGCTGTGAATGTTTAACCTCCTTAAGAGCGTCCTTCACACCGTCTTCCTCATGCCCCACAAAGCTGAGCGGGGCGGGTTTACCACACTGCATGGAGCAAGTTGTATTTGTTTCACTTAACCAGCCACTACAGACACAAAACAGGAACTGAAAAGCCTGTTACACAATCACAGCGGTATTAAAAAATAATCTTAAACTAGTCTGGAAGTCCCTGGTTTAAACTGGAAAATGCTTTTAATGCTCGATTATGGGATGCTCGTATTCAAAACAGTATCAACACCATACAGAGAAACTAATTAGAACCTGGGGACAGGATACTATAAGCAATGGGAGAAGGAAGGGGCTCCCGAGCAGTGTGCTGCCTGCTCAGCCACATGCTGCATTAGTGCAACCATGTGCAAAATCAACACAAAGCCGCATTACACACCTCAGCCCAGCGCAGCCGCTGCTCCAGTAAAGAATCCAACACTGGCAGGTCAAAGACGCTCACGTTCTCTGAACTCCAAAGTGGATTACAGTCGCCTGTAGTTGGCGTTAGGCTTTTTCAGTCAGTTTTGATAAATAAGCAGCACCGAGGAGCTGAGCTGAAGCACAGAGTTGGCCGTGTAATACCCAAACGCAGAGTTCTGGCAGGCAGAGGCGGCGTTAGCACAGCCTGGCTTTGCTCCGTCGCGGGGAGCTTTTACTCTTCCCTCTGTCCCCCCCGAGCCCCATCACACCCCAGCCCCTCTCCCTCCCCTGCACAGTCTGCGCCTGCCTCTGCAGAGTAACAGCGGTTTTACCTCCCCGGGGGAGCGTTTCCACCTCGGCCCTCGACACGAGGGACACATCTGCACTGCAGAGCTGGTCACACAGGGCAGGGAACGGTACAGGCGGCGCCACCGACACTGGGCTACTGGCTGCGGTAGCGCCGACCAGTGAATCCCAAGCTGACATCGTGGTGCCACTTCAGGAAAATCACAGGGCAAAAAAAAAGACTCCCTGAATAAACACTATTTGATGAAGTGTTCAATTTAAACTTACTATCCTAAATGCAAATATACCTGAGTAACTTTTGGTTTATAAGATATTTAAAACTCAGATGGGATTGTGCAGAGAATTGAGAAAGGGAAACGTTTTTCTTATTTGTACTTGTTCACATCCCTTACAATGCACACAGTACCCAGTATTTTTTATTCTTAGGTCTCCCTGAATGTACAGGACATGCTGGTCTCGGTACCGGAAAAGCCAGCGCCTTGAGATTAGTCTTTGTGACAGCAGCTTTCTTCCTCTGCTGCAGAGAAAGAGGAAAAAGTCCCACTGCTGATCTGCTGTCAGGAGGGGCCCAGGGATCTCGGCGGTGTTTCTGCAAGGAGCGTTCGCTGCAGGGCCCCAGGAGAGCAGCCGCTTGGCCGAGGACACCGACAGAAGCGGCAGAGACAGCGCATCCCCAGAGCGGGACACGGCGCCTGGCCGGAGCAGAGCTGGGGCTCCGCTGTGCCGGCACCGACGTCTGCATTGGCCGTGCAGACACCACCGACACCAGCCGGGACCAGGTCCTCCACCAACGATTAAGTGAGGACGTTCATACACCACAAGCATCTAAAGAATGAAAAATCAGGCTTAGTTGCTTGTAAATCAGCAAATTCCTTCTAAAACGTTTGCTGTGGATAAAATTCATAAACAAGCACCTGACAAAGGAATCGATGCAAAATCTATCCCGGAGTGATGAACAGGATTTTTTGGCCTCAGAGGAAAACCCAAGTAAACAAGGTGAGCAGAAGCTGATCCTGAGTTTGCCACTGTCCACAGGATGCCTAACCCAACACCGCCGTGTGGGAGCTCAAGCTCCCTTGGTCTATTGTTAAAGAGCACAGAAAATGATACATTCAAATCCAAAACAAAAAGAGGATGAGAGCTTGCAGTAAGGCCTGCATTGGCACAAGTGTTCTCAAAGCCAATCTGGAGGGAAATATTCAGTGCAATTTACTTTTTCCCAATGTTTCTGCCTTGACAAAGCTATGCTGCTTTTCTGAAAAAACCCTTTGTATTAAAAAACTAAAGTTGTGCTAATCCACCTGATGAGAGTTACGTTCTTAAGCACGCGGTACAGCCTGGTGCTCGCCCAAAACAGTCACACTCTCCCAGCAGACCTGTTTCACCAGCCTTCCTCGCTGTCCCTCTGCCTCCTTCAAACCAGCAGCGCCCCAGCACCTGCCTCCCACAGCGCACGCAGTCCTGGGGTATTGTTAGTAGAGACTGATGGGGCTCAGCAGGTTAAAATTAGTCAGGTAATGCAAGATGGTATCATCACGTCAGTGCCTCACAGTTGCCAAGTTTCAGATAAATCACTGTCAGTCATGAAGTACGCCTAATTGAAAGCAAGGAATTTTCAAACAAATTATGTTTAAACTGCACAACTGCCTCTATTAGCAACTACTGCAAGAAATTTGTAAGTGTTATTAATAAAAGCAACACCCTTCTAATAAGAGCCGTCCTCCATACCCAAGGTCTCGAGACGGTCTGGGTGGAGACTTCCTCTCCAAACTGAAGGACATGACACAACAGAACCTGGGACAGATGCAAGTAAAAGTACCCGAATCGCAGGACAGCGTGTGCCGCCTGCAAACGGCAAACACTGAAGTAGAGATAAGAGATAAAATATCCTGTGTAAGCACAGAGTGTGTTCACATGGAGGGCACGAAACTCAAAGCGATAAAGTGACCAAAGACCAAAAGGAGTCTGGAAATGGCTCAGCTGTGACAGTGTCCTCACCCCAAAAGCTGCCATTAGCACACATCCTGGCCGCCACAGCCTCCGCCACCCCCGCGTGTGCTGGCGGGTGTTGGGGGGGAGGACACTCACCTGCAGAGCAAAAGCCACCGCACTGCCCCTGACCGCGGGGGCTCCCCCGCCCAGCGCACCCAGCACCCATCCCTCAGCAGCACCCGAGTCGTGGGGGTCCCAAAAGCCAGCGACTGCACGGAGCGAGCTCAGCTTTCCAGCACAGGAAACTGTTTCTGCCTTTTACCCTGATGATAATGGCCCATCCTACCACCATCCTGCCAGAGCAGCAACCCACACTCCCTAGTTCAGAGGAAGATAAAGGCGAGGAAAACCCAGCACCGTGTACCCCAGCCCACTGCGCAAAACTGCTCACGGCAGAGAAAACTCCTGCAGTAATCGCTGAATGCCCTGGAAGTTAACGTGAGGTTCAATTAATATTATGAGCTCAGTTTGCACACAGGCACTTCCAAGAGCCAGCCACAACATCTGGAAGAGCTGGGTGGCTATGGCAAAGAAATATTTGCAAACATTCATTGGAACATGAAAGTGAATTAAGTCCGTCCACTTTCACAGCCCTTACATGCTTCTGTTCAGCCAATATTCCAGCAAGTTTGTTTATTGCAGTTCAAACTGTATGTTTTAGGTAAATATTTCAAAGTATTCTCTGAATAGTTTGCTAACATTCATCCGTTACAACAACAAACAAAAGCAATGGTAAGGATTGTCTCGAGCAGTCGGGACAAGAACGCCAGGCTGCTCTCCTTTACGGCGGCAGATGCACACACAGACAGCTTCACATTCCCAAAAGACTAACAAAGCTTTTTTTTTTTTTTTTAAAATGAATAATACTAAAGTTTGCTTTTAGGTAAAAGCTACACATCAAGCTTTTGAGCAGGCTTCACCCACACAAACACATTTCAATCGTTATGTCCCAAGCAAACAAGCGAACAGACAGAAGCAGAGGCCGGGAAAGACTCACCCAGGCTTCCTCCCATGCCCCGCGTCCTCTACTCTGGCCTCGCGCGTTTAGGAAGCGGCTCTTTCGTTCTGCTCTACTTTGCAAAGCCATGCATGCCTTCAGAAAATGAAAGGTCGCTGTTTGTTTGTTTACACAACACTCATGGCAGCGTGGTGACTACCACAGGAGCCTGGCCAGAAGACTTGGTAGCCCGCAGCTGGGAGACAGGGAGCAGACGAGGAGTTCTGCTCCACCAAAAAATTCAATAGGCACTCTACAGACTGCTTTTTCACATCAGCTCAGGAAAAACACATTTCTCCCTAGTGAGATTAGATCCTGACACTCTCCTCACTCCCGAAGACACCATGTATACACACTTCCAATCCCTCCAGCTTCCTTCTCACTCCCTCTTTTTCCTTAGCCCACGTTAAGCTGCTATGTAAAGCCTCTTCCCTCATGTAGCATCGTCTTACGCATTTTTTAAAAATAAACATGTTCTCTTAACTGTGACAACCCCACCAAGCACTAAGCAAACCCAGATGTGTCCCAATTTTTAGGCAAGCTAATCCCATTAAAATGAGTTCACCTGCAATGCTAGCACACATGACGTGCATCATCTCATGAGAGATTAATTGGGGGAGGGATGGTGTGTAGTCAAGGCAACCGTGGATGCTACACAGGCACCGGGAGTTTATGCTGCTCTTCAGGTGCTGCTCATGCCATCCCTCTCATTTTTGCCCAAACCACCACCAACAAAAGGAGCGGGCGGCAGTGACAAGCAGGAGAGTGCAGTCACAGTCTGGTAGGGGTCTGGTTGGGAATGGGTTCCACCCCACATTTCAGCGTTCCTGCGAGATTGAAGTGACAAACAGGAGGTGAAGATCCCTGGAATGGCTCCTTGCCCCAGGGCTTGTCCCTTACACTTCCTCACCGGCTCTGACAAAGCCCCACTGCCCAGGGTCCGGCCGCCCGGCACAGCACGGCCCCGCCACCGCCGCCCTCGATGGCCAGCCGAGCGTGAAGGCCCTGGATTGCTACTGATCTTGTTAAGGCTAACTCAGAGGATTTGGCCAAAACCACTATATTCCCTGATCAGAGATCAGTTTCCCCTCTACCATCTGATAACCACCCTTACAGGATGCGTTAATAGGCTTCTGTTCACTCTGCGCCCGTTAAGCAGAGGCCAAGCTACAATAAGAGGGAATAGATTTGAGTAATGATCTCTTATGAGGCAGCAAACCTACATATAGTGTTTAAAATTATTCCCTTAGGACAAGATGTTTTTCACCAAATCTCCCACATGACAGTTTGACATATTGGTTCAGGCACATAGCTCTGCATTTGTATACAGTATGGAATCATCTTTTTCAGTTTTCAAGAAAAATAAGGTCTGAAAACATTTCATGTTTCCCTGCACACTGGACCTAGTCTCCACGGATTAATTTACTCCTAAAATTGTATTTTTAAACACAACCAGTTCAGTTGTGTGGATAAACAAATGAGCCATCTCCTCCCACACCGCTGTAGCGCTGACAAAATCCTGGACAAAGGCATTTTCTTGACCCCAGTACAAGCACATGTTTTGCATTTGTTTATAAACACAAACATGGCACCTGCCACCCACTTTCTCCATGAACTTGCACCACTTTCAGTCTTTGTCACCTCCAGCAACCTGTACCCCACTTTGGACTGGATCTGTTCTTCTATTTTATGCCAGGGGGCAAAGGCTGCCTCTGGCTTTGGACCCTGCAGCACCAAGCCCCATCTGCTCCATTGCTGAAACCTTCCTCTACTCTCATTTTACTCCTTCATTTACCTGCACAATTTTTAAAGCCCCTAGGATACATAAAGGTGCTACCCCCCCCAACATGAACAAAATTAAAGGATGTTAAGAAGAGTTTGTGGTTAAGATGAACAGCTGATGCCAAGGACTTGTGATAACGAGCACAGCTGAAACAGGGACCCGGCCATTCTCCTCTTTGCTGACCAGGAGCGCTGTGCAGATACCCCAACTCCAGGGTATCAGCCACATCTCATCGTTAACGTTTTAAGAAGTCATTTGGCCTGGTCAGTCCACAGATGTACTGCTGAGACCCAGCCAGCTGAGCTGCACTGCGGAAGCCGTTCTCACAAAGGAGGGAAGGCTCGAGTCAAAAACGTGTGCAGGGCACTGAGCGCTGTCCCACATCACCAATATATCCTGCGAACCAGGATTAAAGCGTTTGACTTTGCTGCATCTAACCAAGACACACTCACCTGAAGGCAAGGCATGGCCCGGCCCAGCACGGCCCGGCCCAGCCGTCCCCGCTCGCTCGCGGCCCACCCACCCTCAACGCTGAGAGCTGCCCACCCCGCCAGCAGCCCATCAGCTCTGGCAACGTCCTCTGACCCTCAAAGCCTCTTCCCCCACAGACAGCGTGATTAACTGGAGGTGCCTGCAACTCTAAAGGGAGCATAGATCAGCCCATGCTGCAAAGATGTTTATTTTGCTTTTGGTGGTCTCAGAGCTGGCACGGCACTCCATCGGTGCTCGCTGCTCGCACAGAATTTAGATAACAGGAGACAGAGAGTGCTTGCTGCGAATACATATTCTTCTTTTTTCTCCCTTGACCTCTTTTCGTGTTCCTGTTTTCACCGGGAGCAATGGAAGGATGTGCACACCACGACAGGGAGGCTGCCCAAACCCACGGCAGCGTTAAGGGTTTGCTGTTAGGGCTGTAGGGTTACAGTCAGACTGCAGCGTCCTACCTTGCAGCGCCAGCACCGACCCGGGGCGGGTATCACTTGAGGACAAACTCAGACTGTTAGCCACATGCCGGTGTCTGAAGAAACTGGTGTAAACACCATTAAGCAGGAAAAATGCTAACCCTATCAGTGGAAGAGTTGGCAGTCATCTCACACCTCGCATGACCTTGAAGACGCAGAATGAACGACGTGTGGATGAGGAGAGTGCCATCGCTGCTTCACAAAACGCGTTTCCTCTGCCCTGCCGGGAGGAGACAAGAAAGGGGAACACACAGTTCCCCACTTCACTGCCCACTGCCCAGCAGGAGAGCAGCACATCCATGGCTCTGCAGGGAAGTGTGAAACTGCCTACACTCTGGAAGCTGCTGTTAAATTACTGCTTTCCAGCTCTGTGACTCTCTGAGAAGAAATAGGAGCCCCGTGTCCGAGGGGGAAGCCCCATACCTTGGGACAGCACCAGCTCCTGTGCCCTGCCAGACAGCCATGGGGACAACGGACTGTTTTTAACTCATATCCTTCCTCTCTTTTGGCTACTTCCAGTTCCTCTTTTCAGTTTAACCCATCAACTCTTAGGCCAGCTTTACTGCGAAATACGCAAACCGCAGAGGGGAGTTCTGCCTGTCCCCCTTGCAAAGAGGCCGATGTCGGAGTTTTGGTTCTCACATAATAAAAGATGGTTCCTGCAAACCAGGTCCCATCATGACTACAGTGCTCTAGTGCTGTTTTCTGCTAGCCTGGTCCTGCCTTGCCCCATGTAGGCAAACCACAGCTTGTGTGTAACAGCCACTGAAAGCTGAGTTACTGACAGCCAAACTTTCAACCATGGTCTAAGCCAACCCAACCCAACCCAACCGCACAGCTCTGAACTGCCGGCTGGGCTCCCCAGTGCCATCACCAACACCGTGCTCTCCTAAGCTCTGAACAGTACAAGAAGCTACAACCCTGCCCAAGTGAGGAAAACTGACCTTAAAAGTCAAACCAAACAAACTGCCACCAACAGTCAAACCATTTCTGGATGTTTCCAAGGGAAAACAAACAGGAGTCTGGCAACTGCAGCCCATCCCAGCAGAGCCAACTCAATGCTCCTGATGTTCATATGCTGCCACCCGAGACCAGTGAATCCTCTGGGAGCTCTGAGTTATCTTCCAGGGACTGTCCTTCTCCCCCCACAAAAAAAATGAGCACTTCTGCTCATCTTGGAAAGGAGCTAACTGCTAAATCCCGCCCGCCAGCTCCATCAGATTTACACTCAGAGAGCATTGGGAAGAAGGCTGCAAACGGCTTCTCCTAACGCTCCCTCCAAAGGAGTGCAGCTGTCTCAGCCATGCCCCCACCTCTGCACCCAGCACCCATTGTGAAAAGGAGAACTCCTCGGTCGGAGTGAATATTGGCTGACTGATCCCCTGTTTTCTCTGCTGTTGGTGTACATCGCTCACTTGCACTAACTAAATGCTTTGACCCTATTTTCACCGAGGGTAACAACCCACACATCCATGATGAGTAAGGAAATGCTGCTTTTTGCACCCAATACTTTCAAATTTATTTCATATGTACGCAAATTATCACATGGCAGCTTTACGCACAACTCCAGCCCATGTGAAATCCATCTCTCAACAGCCATTATGTGCAAGCAAGTAAAAGGTTTTTCATAAAATCCAAAGTGGAATTTTCTGCCTGCACAGAAGTCATATGAAATTGTTCAATACACCCTCATTTAACTAAAACCAGTTCCTGGACACCGTCTAGAATTATTTCAGGACAGGCCAAAATTGAAAAAAGACACAACTTAAATGTTCTGCATTAAACTGCCACCTAGTCATTTACCAAGGAGCTACGCCGATCAACGGTGACTACTGCCTGCGTGGGACCGCCTCGCCGACCTGCCCTCTCCCGCTGGCACCACACAAGTGTCACCACAGGTCCACGCTCCTGAGAGCTGCCTTCACAGACTGTGTCCCAGGCTACCGGGTTTTATCGATCCCTGAGTTGGTTTTCCCCATTATGATGGAACCTTTTAATGCGTGCTAAATACTGAAAAATGGCTCAAGCTGGTCAGCCGCTGCACCATCACCACCAGCTTGACTCTTCGCCAGGGGATGGGGCCCAACAGAGCAATATTTACTTGAGCCATCAATTCATTCCATAACCCGTCGTATCATTTTAGTAGGTTTTGCTGCCACTCATTTCTTCTTGAGGACACACAGGTCAAAAGTCCCAGCATCACCTTCAGCCTAATGCAAGTTTCAGCGTGCTGAGCAGGCCTCCAAAAATAGCATGAAAATGCCCACTCACACTGGCAAGGGAAGTGGGTGTATTAATGGGGTTTGTAAAGGCAATGAATAGATGGTGATTATGCGCAGAGTGCAACAGAGGAGGAAACATGTAAATTCCAGCTTTCGCTAGTCAGATTTGTGCAAGAGCTTCTACATAATTGCTGGGGAAAAAATAGAAATGACAACAATAAGTAGGATATTTAAGCCCTGCATATTATACATGGAAATCTCTATTTTCCTTAAATGAAGTGAAAACAGAATGAAAGAAGAAGATTCCCTCCAAAGAACTTTGTTTGTGGTCGCTTAGTTTCAGGATGCAAATTAAATGAGTACTTGTTAGCCAAGTGTAAAAAAGGGAGTTTGTCTCTGAAATATTATCAGTCTCTTGTGAGGCGAAGGCTTGAATACAGCTGGCCAAAGAATTTCATGTGTTTAGTCGCCTTGTTCCCAAAGAAATCAACAGGAGCTGTGTGCTCATATCCCCGAGCCAGATCTGCACCCAGCTTGACTGCCAGGGCCGGGGATCGAGGGTGCTCCGGCTGCCCACCCCTCCGTCCCCCCGGCTCCCCGCAGCTCTCCCTGCAGCTCCGGGAGGTGCCTCTGTCCAATCTATAACTCACAGTTACGAGACCGTAACACAAAACTGCCGCAGGCAAAGTCAATCTCTCCCAGGGGCCTCACGCATCTGAGGCACTTGCACACCAAGAAATGGTGATCACGTGCATTAATGCTCTGGGTTAAACCACGCGAGTTCAAGGATATTCGTGAAAATACAACTGGAGTTTACCAAAGGCTAACAGTAAGTGAGCAGGAACAGCATCCAGGAGCTTTAGGTCTTTTATCCCATTTATTTGTAGCATTACCTTGAAATACATCCCATTCCTCTTTAGTACACCTCCAGCTGCAGTTTGCTGTCTCAGAAGTAGCAGCTTATATGAGGGGACCTTGGGAAACAACCTCTGAAATCAAAAGGAGCTCGAACAATTTCACTGCTCACAGAGCAAGAGAAAAGCAAAAGCAGAGACCCCAGAACAAAGCTGGGTCTCATCAAGGCACCCGCAAAGACGCGGTCAGAGACAGACACCCCTCGGCCTGCTCTGTGCTGAGGAGCACAGAAAGCAGAGGCACGACGCTCCAGAAACAATGGTTTAAAATCCCAGTTTGTGAGTCCCCAGTAATTCATGTCTGAAGAGTCTACGAAACACAGAATTGTCAGGAAGCCTGAGCTTGTTAAAGAAGGGTCAAAATCTCTGCTAAAAAACATTTAAGTGTTTGCAAATCAGACTGATACCTGATGCTATCAACCCAAAATGCACTTTCTGGGTAAATTCTTGCTAGGTCTTTTCTGCTATAGAAAAATCCCAAATTCTGGTATACCCCAAATTTTGTTTTGGCTACAGAAAGAGATGGAAATGTTGCTGCCATATAATGGATTTGGTACATTCAGAAACATCCCATAAAGCAGCAGAAAGGTATGGTGATTCAGCTGGGGGTCATAAATCTGACGGAGGACCAGGGTTAGTTTGAACAGTGTGTTTTAAAATTAAATCTATCTGAAGGAAAAGAAAAAAGATCATCAGATAGAAGAAATATGCAACCATGTGACGGAAGAATGGCAGCAAGGGAAATTCACCTTAAAAAAAACCACACAAAGAAACCTGGCTTCCTTAGGTACATCTGTAAGTGCCACTATTAGGATAAGAAAAATATAAGCTCATCTTTTTCTTCCAATTGTCACATCACTGTGGAGAGTCTTCACGAAATTCTCAGAATAGCAACGAATCAGGAGCAAACAGCTGTTCAAGCAAGAATGTCACGGGTAGTCAGACTTTCACTGCCTCAACAAAAAATTAACTCTAAAGTTTCACAGGTCAGTAAATCAACAAAATGGGCCAGCACAACACAGGCCGGACAGTCTCATCTTCAAACCCAAAGCTGAAATATGGGCCCGTGTTCCCTTTCTAGCCATATGCTCATGTGATTTATGACCACAACAATCTCAACACCCCTGGAAAATGAAAAAATGGCAACGAGCCCACCCCACCATGCTGGCGGCCATGTGGGCTCTGCCCTGCGGCACACGGTGAGGGGACGCCCTGAAGCACCGGCCCCCCCCGGCAAGGGCAGGGCAGCGGGGAGAGGGCCAGGGCCAAGCAGCACCTGAGTGCCAGCACAGGGGAGCAGAGCGTGTCGCTGGGGACCTCGCCCATGGGAGGTGGCAGCTCATTCCCGTCCCACACGCAACTGCGCTGCCCTGGCTTGGTCCGTCAGTGCAGGGCACGGTCAGGTCCCTTTGGCCTCGCCTAAGTTATGACACAGAAGTGTGCTACGGCACATCCATCACCCCTATACAAAGCACGTAGCACAGAATATTGTTGCAGGGCTGAGCTGATTAGGCAACAGCTAAACAACCTTCCATGCACGTGGTCTGCAAGACCTTTAAAGCTTATGGACATGTCCATAAAATCAGAAAAAAGCAGCGAGACTGAAACCCTTTTGTGAAAGGACTTTGTTTGCAAACACAACCCCAACACTCACGGGGTGACTGCCACCCCGCGCCCCCACCCCTCCTGCCCCTGCAGAGGCCCGTTCGCAAAACGCGTGCAAGTCCCACACAAACACCTCACTACCGAAATAAAGCCAAATACAAAGAAGCTACCATGCAACAGCGTAAGGATTACCTTGTAACCTCCGCCTGCCGCTGGCCCAAGCAGGGCACTGTTTGCACTCTGAGCTCTGTCAAACTGGGCAAGACTTGGCCCTTCAGAACACACTTCACTACCACAACACAAATGCAAAGGTGGCACCGAACAAAATCCTCCACCCCACCACTGAATCGTGCCTTTCACTCGCACAGGCGGGGCGAGATGCAGGTAGAACAACTTGAGTCATGCAGCCAAAACCCTCACTAACCCCCCGCTACCACTGCAGCATCAGCCAGGGCTGCTGCACGTGTCAGCCACTGCCCTACACGCACCTGAAAGCCTGTGAGATACCCAGTCAATTGGCCCAATGTCAAAACTGGTTATTCTGCAGGCAGGGGCATTCAGACTGCTCTTTCGGTACCCTCTGAGTGGCAAACCCCGAGCCACGCCTCTGCTCAAAAATGTGTCTCCAAAGAGCAGCATCGTGCCCTTCGTGGATGAACATTTTGTTTACTGGCCAACACTCTGAGAAACACAGGGATCCATAACAGCGTGGCAACACATGATGCTATCCCTGTCCTTCGCAGAGGTTTGGATCCACACAGCCTCGTCCTCCAGTGGCAGAGCTGCCAAGGCCGGGGAAGTGTTGGGGCTGCCGGGCTCAGATAAGGGGGTGAGTGAAACGGGAGCAGGAGCGCCCGTCACCATCGGGGCCGCAAGGATACGTGCACGAACGGAGACTGAACTCAGCGTCTTCACACACCCACCTTGCCCCCAGTCCTCCAGGTCTTCTCCGGCAGAAGGCAGCTGTGCTGAAAGAGTTAATCTCGCCTGGAACAAACATATCTCCGGTTTCTCAGAAAGTCAAAGGCTGCAGAGGAGCTGGGCTGCCTGCTCCCTGCCTGCCCTGCCTGCAGCCTGACCCCTGACATTTCCACTCTGCTTCTCCCTGGCATGGAAAACTTAACTGTACACAAACAAACAGGTTGGGAGGACAGATAAATGGAAGACAGAGGAGGGGAAAGGGAAGATTTTGCAGATTCCTTGTCACAGCCCTGATTAAATAATAGCAGCCACCACCAGATGTGGGTACGGGGCTGGTGTTTATCAGTAAACTCTGAAGTCTACAGCAAGACATCTCTGTTTAATTAATCCTGAAAGGGTCCCTTCCCCCTTCTACATCCCAGGGAGGTTTGAGGACTGGCAAGTTTAAAGATACAGCGAGTCCTTTTTAGCTCTTTTCCTTACAAAACCCAAGGGCAGAAAGTGCCTGTTTAAAACCACAGCCAGGATTTGCAAACTCTATGGCAAAGACTTCCATCGCATGAAACACGCAGGCAACCCCCCCTGCGAGGGTATCTTTGATTCAGTCGTACTTAACCCTCTGATGCCATATACCCATCAAGTAATACAGTTTCACAATGACCTGCTGGAAGCGTGCACACACATACTCATAACCAGATATGGGTCTGCAGATTTTACCTGGGCTTGGGGTCTCCTGCCATTCTTACCGAATACCCATTTTCCAAGGGATAAACCTGTTCAGTGCTTGATGCAGTTCTGCTGTCCCCCGGTTTTGTCCAGTTTTCCCATTACCCTGGTGGCATCAACATCACTCAGTGATGGAAGAGCTTGCCCATACACACGGAGCAAGACAACTGCAAACACTCCTGCCCCTGGGCTTTCACTTAGCATGGGGAGCCTGGGAGGACCTTCCAAGGCACCTTCCCCTTCAGAAGGTCCCCTGCCCTCTGATCCAAGGTGAACATTGCTCTAGTGCAGGACACCACGATTTAATCCACCAACCGTGAACAGTCACAAAGCTGGCAGGTCCCTCCACGCCTCAGCAGCGGTGGGAGAGGAGCTCCGCTTTCACCCCACCACCGCACTCCGAGAGCCTCAGCGTGCCAGCGAGCACCCGTCACAGCAGCGAAGGAAACCCCTGTCCCTGGGAAGCGGACAGACCGCCAGTACACGTCACATAAACCAAAAAACAGTTTCCGATGGAAGTGGCCTTGGTAAGCGCTGGCCAACAGACAGCAGTCAGGGAGGGTCTGGGAGCAGAGCACTCGGCCCCGGCTCAGACAGTTGCCTAAAAACCACCCACCCGACCAGCGACCGAGGTGCTGGCAGCCGTGCCACCTCCTCCTCCTCGCCCAGCCACAGGGACACCAGGCAGTGGAGCCGGCCGACAGAACAGCATCACTAACACAGCACCTACTATTGGTACAAATAGCTGTTAATTTTCACATATATTTTTTAAAAGTTGGCCATGAGAGTTCATCCTTTCCTCTCTTCCTTTTCCTCAGTAACCATAAAAACAAGCATTAACGTTTATTTATCTCCCCCCATTTTATTTTCCAACATTTCTCCAACTTCAGAGAATAGGGACACACTAAATGGAAAAATCCAGTTTTTCACATTCTTCTTTTTGGTAAGAGAATAAGCATTATTTATTTTTTTTAAACTCTCTTTTCCATTATCTTTCATTTTTTTTCCCAAAACTTGTCTAAAGCTGAAGAAGCTGGCGGTAGAATTACAAAGATTTTTTCTTTTTGTGTGGCGTAAGTTGCAAAACCAGCAAATGACAAAGTGGAAGAAAATCTCTGAAATAATGATTTCTGGTACAGTCACAAGCAAAAAGAAGAGTGGGGAAAAAGGGAAATTTTGAAAGTCTAAGTTCAAGTTGTAAAAGAAAGCTGTATTTCACATCAGCTTTATAAAACTCCCAGGAAAATAAAACGTCAAAACCAGTTATTTTCTTGAAGATCTATATTCTTAAATACCTGTTTTCAACACAGTCTCTTTTTAAAAGAAGTATTGGGATGGGGGATGAACTGTGATGAACTGAAAAATGTCTCTGTCTACCCAAAAAAAAAAATCATTATGCAATGACAAGAGACAATCCAGTATATAATCAAAGACAAAATCCTGACATGTTCAAAGAGAAAATTATTGTAACAGCAGTGACTTTGAAGACAAGAAGGGGTTTTTTGACAGAAACAATGGCCATCAAGATTTTTACTGTAGCAACCAATGCTTAAACGCACAACTTAGTATGCAGTGTGCCCGCCAGGTACACAGCACCAACAGCAAAAAAAAATATAAATAGTGACGCATAAGAAATTCACACCTAGAGCGGAATCAAGCAGCACTCTTTGGATGGTTCACCACTCACACAGGGTCGCAAACACCTCTCATGACACGCAGCCTTGCCCTAGGGCATGAAACGGCCAACGCACAAGTCTGAGAGCAGCCCACAGTTTGGCAATCGTGTTTTCCTTCTCAGATACAGAGTTTTAAATTTCCTAACAATACGATGGCTCCACAAGACCTGGACACCCGGGTTCAGTAGGATCTTTTCACCTGAAGAGCAGGGGAAGGGCCAGTTCTGCACGGTGACAATCCAGACCTCTCTATCCGCCTTGTGGTTTTGCCCTGCAGGGGCCTCAGCATCCATCGGGATTGCAGAGCACTTCTGAGGAGTAATAAAAAAAGCCCCTGGTGTAACACTATACACTACACTGCACATTTTCAATGCCACCCATGAGAAAGCAGACTGTAACTATCCAGAAGTGTTTGCCTTCCAGAGTTATTTCAAGCAATCGTTTTTGTAGGCTTTTTTAAAATTTCATTTTACACAAAAACTTGAGAGTTTTTGTACAAGTTTGTGTAACATCCCATTAATACAGAACTTGTAAGTTACAAAGAACTACACTGAAATATTTAAATTTTCAGCCTTTGCTTCCAGGGAATTGCATATTTGGCTGTAAAAGTCGTGATTTGCAGTCTTCGCTGAACTACTGTGATTCACAAAAAGTGAATCACAAAAGGGAAATTTTGTGACTGAATAAATAGCTATTATGTAACCCATCTAATGAGGAGTATAGTATTTTTCTGTTCTTTGATTGGAAGACTATCGGAAGACGACTGTAAGTAGTCAAAGCCTCACTGGCTATAAATACCCCTTTCGAAAGCAGAATTTGGATTAAGCTCAGTGTTAGTTCGGAGTAAGAGTCAGAAAGAAAACAAACAGATGCCAAGTCTCTTAAGGTATCAACCCAAACGGAAAGTCACAAATGTATATGAACTGATAACTACTTGCTGAGGGAGCCTGAGAACGCATTTTGAATAATGAATCGCAGAACTTCGTGGTCCGTTTCGCAGCAATCTGCAGATGGGTGGGAGGGGGAACCCGCTGAAGCCCTCCGCTCCCTCGCACAGGCAGCGGCCGGCGCGGCGTGTGCCCACTGCACCGGGCTGCCGGGCTCCTGCCGGGGACCGTCCTGGCCCCGCCAGCACACGCGGGGCTCCAACCTGCCAGGTTTCAAAAAGAGGAATGGTTTGAATGGGTCACTGCTGTCCTCCCAAAAGTAAAAACTCTGCCAGAACACGAGCTGCCTCTACCCCGGCCCAAACCTCGCTGGGCAGCCGCTGAGATGCACCCGGGCCAGTTGAGCACTAAATCCCCCAGGAGTAAGTGCACAAGGTGATGTTCAAGAGCGTTTACTTGGCAGCTCCTCCCCAACTTTCCAAACAAACTAAGAGATGTGGACTATCTCCTGCATTTGACCCTGCTCACCCAATGGGCAAGGCGGCAGCAATACTCCTCTGACTGCAGTTGTGCAGGTGCAGACCCTTTGAACACAGGCAGGGAAGCAACGTCTGGGTAAAAAAAGCCACTAAAACCCCAAACAGGACACCTGCAATAGGCCAGAGAGATTTTAGTTTCAACCACTGACTCCAAAAACCACATTTTCAGACAGTATCATGGAGACAAGCTCCAGAGTGCTTTTACAGGCATCAGAACTGCTTTGAGACAATAAGGCCTTATGTTTCTCCCTGTATTTCACGTTTTGGGGGTATCCCAAGCACAGAGTCCCTTGAAGAGTAGTTTATCACAAAAACGATGCAAAAGGCTGCTCAGCGCTGCTGCCAAAGGAGATTTTTATTTTGAACATGGAGACTTTGAGTGGTATCAATTCTGTATCGTATTGCTTATACATGGGAACCATTTTACTAACACTATGAAAACACCAAACAATTTATTTAATAAAAGCATTTTTCCCACTGCAACTCAGCAGTGAATAGCTGCTTCAAGCAGGAATCTATTAGCCCTATTCCTACAGTACTGTTTTGTTCTCACCTTCACATTAAAACCCTTTTATTAAAAAGGAAACCATTAAAAAGCATGAATGTATGTTTTGGTTTTCTGTTGCCTGGGACTGGCTGTTTCTGACTACGGCACGTGCGTTGGAAAGGCCGTGACAACCCCAGCACACTCGCCTGTCCCACGAATGCCTGCGCCCAGGGCAGGGCCAGCATCACCCGCTGCTGCTCCTGCTCACCCGGGAGAGGCTGCTGGGAGGAAGGAAAAACCCCTCGGCTCTCGCATGGACGAGTGAATGACCCTCGGCTGCCCAGAGCCAGAGCCACCGACCGGCGCCTCTTTGAGATGTAATTGCTCCAAAAGGGAAACAGCAAGGAGGTGCCAACGCTGCAGATGGAGGGGAGTCACCGTCACCAAAGCTGGGCAGGCGAGTGCTCCGCGTCCCGCCGGGACTCACCCCGGGATGGGCAGCTCTTGCCGCTGCTCCCACCCCAGCGCACAGAGGGACGGGCACGGAGGGACGTGCCATGGGACGTGCCCACCGGCGGGCTTGGCCCCGGGGCAGTGGCAGCACTCCTCCTGGGGACACGGCCGAGCCCGGCACCCCACGCGTCTGCCCCAGCATCCTCCAGCAAACCACGTCTTCTGGGGGCATCTCCACGTCGGTTTCACTGCCACCGCACAGGATTCCTTCCTTTTTTTAGGCATTTATTTACTTTTTAGAGAAAAGGGACATATTAAAAATAATGGATAAAGTCCATGTGTTTTGGGGAGCAGCGGCGTGGCGCTGCCAGGCCATGCCACATTCAGGCTCAGCACCTCTGCTCCAGCTGTGCCACAACAAACTCGTGCCAGGACGACGCAGGAAAAGGCCACCCTGGGCTGGGCCATTCTTCCTTTTGGAGTATTTCTGGCAAAAATGACCCGGTAAGTGACATATTCGTGTCTCTGTTGCGTGGTGGCCACAGGCCGGGTAGCAGAGCCAGTCAGAGCACAGCTGGCGCGCACACCACAGCTCACCCCATCAAAAAGCACAGATCCAGATGTGAAGTCACACGGATGAGAAGTGCCCATGACGTACGTGCTGGGAAGGGATGGAGAGTCAAACTGCAACACTGACCTTGGAACCCAACATCTATTTTCCACAAAGTGCCCAGAGAGCCCACAGTCATTGTTCCAGTGAGACTTACCTAAAGGGGGGGAGCACTGAGGATAAAGACAGATCAATTTTGCTCTAAAATTTTAAATTAAACACTCCTGTTTTGGAAAGAATTTCATTAAGGTGAAAATATAATATAGAAGTCCCCATTTAGGAAGAATGTGCTATTAATTCTTAGCAGTGTATGCGGACGGGAAAATTGCATTTTTATCTAAATGGTTTTTTCTGCATAACCCATTTACAGTATTCTTTTACAGCTCAGTAATGGGAACTTTTCACATTTCTATTTGGGCCAGACCAAGGCAGCCTTCAAGAACATTTCAAATATAACCCCTTAAAACAAATTCCAAGAGAAGCTCCACAAAAGGGAGGAGAAAGGCCAGTACAGCTCATCTTAAAAGACGGTAAGAAAAGGAAAGGAAAAGCACCTCCATCTTAAAAGATGTAAGCCAAATTTTTGAGGGAGAGAGGAAAAAGGATGTGTTTTAGGGTTTTTTTTTCCTAAGGGACAAGAAAAGGTTTGGTCTTCCCCCTCTTCTTCCTTGTGTGAAGCAGAAACAGCTCATCTTCAATGCAGTACACAGTCCCAAACGCATCCACAGAGCAAAATGGTGCCGCGCCGTGAACTGCACAGGGATATTCTGAGCTGCAACAGTTGCTGTTACATACAGTGAAAAAAAAGCAGGCTATGAAAACCTGTTTTTATCATCATAAACAAATGCTCATTTCTCACTACAAATAGTTTCATTCCATTTGAAACTGAATATAATCTAAACAATAATTTCAAACAATTGACACTGTGATCCAAGTTTGCCTGATATACTGCCATCAGGCAGCACGAATAAAGTCAAGTAAAAGCAAAAGCAGACTCAGAATTGACTGAACCATGTTTTACCAGGTTTGCCTAATCTAGTACAAATAAAAGCAAACATAAAATTCAAAGTGTTTAAAATTCTTAATTTTATCATCAAATACCTAAAACTCAAGGAACACAAAACAAAATAGTATACTGGCCTTGTGTTTCATAAACAAATCAACTGATTCTCCAAATAATGTAGCAGGGCTCACAAAAGAAGTTAAAGCTGTATGTTTTCTAAGCATTGTGCATTTGACATTCTTCACCTCTTTTTCCCCCTCCCCATGTGTTGGCTTTTATTAGCTTACTTCCAAAAATTAGTATAACAAAAAAATTTTCTCTTTCAAAACAGACATTTAGAAGTGCAGCAGCTATGGAAATACAATTGGACAATGAACAGTTTTTACTCCCTTTACCTAGCCATACTCCTCACTGCAAAGCAGTAATTACAGGAATCTACTTCTGTTTTAAGCTTTACAGTAAGCTCTTTCCAAATTTAAGGCCAGCAACCAACCCTTCATTATGCTTAATAGGTAGACATAAAAACGTAATTGTATCACAGTCTCTCCAACTGCATGTTTCTCCAGCTCCTGAAGCTCACACTTGACTGATTCAAGGAAGAGATTTTTAATCTATTCTTTTCTGTAACTGAAATATTTCAGCACCACCGGCATAAACCACTCTAGAAAAAACTACACAAGATACAAGACGATTTGGATAATTATTTGGAGCAAAACTCGATGGCTTTGTTACCCCCCCGTTTCCAGCGCGGCGTTTGCCAGCCGGCCGCAGCCAGCCCCCCGCACGGCAGCAGCAGCCGGCGCTCGGCGGCGTGGCCGGAGCCCTGGCAGAGCCGGGACCCCCGGGCCCCCCCCGGGCCCCCCCCCCCAGGCCCCAAGCACCCAGGGGCCCGACAGCGGCCCACAGGCAGCGGGTCCGCTTCTGCAGTTCCGCTCAGCACCCTGGCAGAGCAAGGAAAACCAGGACGCAGCATGCTAACTCGACCACCTACAGGAGAAATCCCTTTATCGTGGGATCTATAATACTGCTTTGCACGCACCAAGTTTAGAAGTAAAGATAATCCAAACAGCCAAGGCTGCCCCCGAGCTCCCTGGAGCTTCTCCTGCGACAGTCGCCCCAGTCCCCCAGCTCTGGAGCCCTCGCGATTCCCACCCGCTCTGCAGACAGCCACAACCAATTAACAGACGATGGTATGAAACTTCCCATGGCTGGCAAATAACAATAATAATAATAAAAAAGAACCAGAATGAAGAAATGTTTTGCTATTCTCTCTTTTTTTGGTGATGTGCCTATCTGAAAATAGCTAGTATGAGATTTTAATTATACTTGAGACGGTCCTATTTTTTCCTCTGCCTCTAGAACGACAGCGTGGTAGAGCGAGCACGGGGAGTTGGGATGCTAGCTGCTTCTCCCAGCATAAAAAGAACAGCATGTGCCTATATTTAGAGGTAGAGAAGGGAACTACAGCATCCAGGAAAAAAAAAAATCATACTGATTTTATCTTCAAAAAAGCACTTGTGTTTTTGGTTTGTTTAAATGAAGAATGTGTTGCAAGTGTTTGACCCTATATCCAGCAACAATAAAATCTGTTCCATCAAAAAATACCAGCTGCTTTGCACTTTGAATGATAATACTATTTTTAAAGTGTTTCAGAATTATTGTCTCATAGATTGTGGTAATTTCTATTACAATTACTGGGAAATTCCCTTTTTTTTTTTTTAGAATACAAACAATAGGCACATTTATTGCTTCTTGCTTTTAAAACTGTATTTAGTCTGAAATTTGGGCTACTCTTTAGACTAGGCAAAAAAAGTTTTTCAGTCTAACATTTTGGTTCAAATTAAAATTAACAAAACAAGCAAATCAGGTCAAAAATACCTGCAACATTAGAGGCAAAAAGTTGCCCGACTGCCTTACACGTCTAAGGGATACCCCATTTCTAACAACATCCCATCAGTCCCACTGTGGGTTTCAGCCACACCAGGGTGCTGTGATGTACCGGACGGCTCAAAGCGTGGGGTCAGGCTGTGGCAGGGGGAGGATCTCCCTCTCCCCTCGCCCGGAGAGAGGAGAAGCCCACCCGTGGTGACGCTTCCATCCCTGGGCGTCTGAAGGAGGTGAAAACCCACCTCGCATCACACTACTTCTACATCATTTTGGTTTCTTTTCCTGCTGCTCAGACTGAGAAATTAATTTAGAAATTCACTCACATGCAGGACCAGAAGTGCCATAACTGAGGGGTTTTTTGTCTTCCCAAGAGAGGAGAAATGCTGCACAGTGAGGGCAGTACTGTCCCCACCAAACACACCGGAGGAAGAAATAATCGACGCAGAAACGAGATTGCCAAGTAGGGCAAGACACTCTCAGCTCCTCGTTTCCCCTGCCTACACACACCTCTAACCACCCCCTTCAGGCCCCCGGCCGCACGCCCCATCCCGGCACCGTTCAGTCCCGGCGTGCCAGCCTTGGTTGGGCACCCAAGTGCCCAGACTCGACCCCGGGGTCCCCCCGGCCCTGCCAGCGCGGGACCCCGCTGTGCGTGCCACAGCACCCTCCACCGAAGCCCCGGCGGCGCCGCAGTCGCCCGGCCACAGGGCCGCCCGTTTACCGGGACTGGCGAGCCTCCGGCAGTGGCCGAACGACATCTGGTTTATCTCATTTGGACTGTAAATCTTTAGCAGTGGGAACGTCTCCCAGGTTTCTAAAGCACCGTGTCAATTTATGATGCAATAAATATGATCTTAAATAATAAAAATAATAATAGAGCAGGACCTGAACACAGTCTCTACTGCGATCTAAATCAAACACAAACCCAAGTATCCATAAGTGCGATGGTAATGACTTGACCGACTGTGCCATCTAGCCAGGAGACGGGAACACTCAGGCAGGCAGACGTTCCCTCTCCGCCTGTTTTCACCCGACAGACAATCGGAGCATCACCTCCAGCAGTGGATGGGAGGGAACGCTCAGCCCTGGTCCCCAGGGACCCGGCCCTGCTCGCAATGCGTTCGCATCTGCGTCTCTCAGACATCCTTCATCTACAGCATCCTCTGCTCCACGTGACTGCTCCTACCCAAGACCAAAGGGCTTTAAAATGTCACTATAGGGGAAGATTATACACACTCCCCCCAAAAAAATTAGTGGAAGATTTTTCTAGGAAAGAGAGCCTAAAATTCTGACCAGATAATAACCCCAGCCCAGCCTTCATTTCCTATGTTAATAGATCAATTTACATCTTTCTAGCAAAATGGTTTCAGGCTACATTAAAAAAAAAAAAAGTCATGCCTTTCTTCTTAAACTGCATTTTGGGAGAGTATTAAGAGGAGGAAGGAAGGATATGACTGTTTCCAGGGTTTTTTAGTGTATTTGCTTCACACAGCAAATTAATATTCTCAATTTTAAATCAGAAGTATATTCTTAATTAGGGTATGAAATGTTTTAAAATTTTCTTCACTTTACAAATGGCTGCTTTTTCAATTAACTGTGCTTCCTCAGCCTCAGGATGATCTTTCTATTAGCAATACAAATGCTTTCTAATATTTTGTGAATACTAATTCGCAAAATTAATTAAATGCAGACTTAACTCTGAAAACATATATTTTACCACAAAAAAATGCTGTCTCCCAACTACTGACTGATTACAGGCTTTTCTGTGATCAAGAGTATCAAGTCCTCAAGGGCCAGTGGTCAGAACTGAAGGCAAGAGGGTCAAAAGAAACAAAGGCAGCAACTCAGTTTCCTCATCTCACTTTTTAAATGCTCCAAACGGGGTGGGGAAAGAAAAGATAAATATCCAAAAGTTCAGACAAACTGGCCATTGGAGCGAGGCTGCAGCACCATCCCCAACACAACACCGCACTAGAGAACCAGAGTAGCCCTTCAGAGCTCACACACGTGTTGTCTGTGTTTAAACTCAAATAAACTGTATTTATTTTTATGTAAAAAATCTATCAAAGCAGCACTTAAACGTAACCAGATTTCTGCTTACCAAACCAAAAAAAGCATCTTTAGACAAATCTTAAAAGCTAATAAAAATTTAGACGGCGCAGTGTCATGCACTGTGTTTTTATGTTAAAATACTAAACTGACATAAATAGATTTCCTAAAATTGAAAACAAACAGACGTAAATTGCACAACTAAAGGCTCCCAGCAGAAGTTAAGCATGCAGATGAGAAACGGCTCATTCTCAGGAGCTTCCTGTGACTGATGCATACGTGCATCCTGGGGAGTGAAATCATAAGATGTGATAAAGCAGTTCTCGTCTAACAGGGGCAAGACAAAACTTGGAAAAACTTTAAAAATGGCCAGCATGGATCAGCCCCAGCCCTACGGGCAAGGGATGCACTCTAGGTTTGAGTCAGGTGTCTCGACTGTGCACGAGCCCAGAACACAAATACTCTTGTGATAACGCTTGTGCTGTTACAAAAAATGAGAACTCAAGTACAAGGGAGAAGACTGCTAGAAAAGCAGTAACCACAATATTTTTTGCATCAGTATATAGATGAAAAGCGCAACACAAAGAGGGTACATTTGTAGATCATCAAGTCTTACAGCTTACTACATCAACTCAGGAAAATGCATTCCCTGTGTACATATGCTTTTGTCATTTGCCAGGAGAAGAGCAGAACATGAGGACTTAGAAGAGAGGGTGCTGGGGGGGAGAGGAGAACAAGGGGTGCTGAGGAGGGGAGTAGCAAAGCAGTATCATCTCAGATGTTCTCTTTGAAGTATTAAGAAAGTCAGCTTGTAAAAATTAATGGATTAGACCTCCAGCTGTTCAATTCTCAGCTTTAAATTTAAAAGTTATTTGACTTCGGAACATTGGCACATAATCCATAACATATATTTAAACTTGTAAAAAAAAAAAAATAGCGTTAAAAAAGGTCACGAATAATTCATAATGTTTTAACTGCACCAACACAAAAGTGTTTTGCAAAGGAAAAGTAGCTAACTGCAAAAAATATCAGTGTTTTCACATAAGCTAGTCATGTTATCACTATGTGCAAACCGAGTCTGTCTACAGAAGAGCAAAAAATTCAGATTTACATTTTAAAAGTTGAGAAATCTAACCAAGATCAGGAAAGTCAGGGCAGACCTTGAATTTCCTGGAAGATTCCGCAGCTTCACCTATTTAATTTCGATGGGGTTCCCTGCCCTGTGTCCCTCACCCAAGAACTGGTGCCGAGGAAGTGCACGAGCAAGTCATGTTCTAAATATACCTCATGAACGGAAGCTCTCTCTTCTAAAAACACCCCTCAAATAAATGAAACAAGACTAATGCTGTGTTTAAAAAAACCCAACAGATCAATCTTAAAAACGTCCTGCACACTCTAAGGTGTATTTACAGGTGCCAGCTTTGTTCTGCTCCAGGGCTTAGATTTTTCCGTGGGAAAGCCAGAGCAGTTTGACGGAAAGCGGGCAGCGGGCTGGGCAGCGGCCGCGGCGGCCAGGCGGGTGCCCGGTGCCGTTATCGGTGCCGCCGCATACCGGGCGCCCCGGCCCGAACACGTGAAGGACGATCTGCTTCACGCTGGCGGCAAAACAGGAAAGGATCCCACTGCCCCCAGTGTGACTGGTCTCGCTATTCTCAGTGTGCTCTAGGAAGTACGTAATCAAACTGTTTATGGTATTTCAGTAAATTTAGCATTAAAAAAGCATATGTGTTAGGCCACCTGAAGATTCATTTTAGAGCCGGCTTTACACTTTCTGTGGATACTCTACTCACACTTGTATTTAATAGAATACACAAGAAACCACAGACTAAAAATGTACAGTAATTTGTCTAGTACTAAAATTTTATATGGCCACATAAAGACATTTTGCTGTACCAAAACCTCTCCCTGGTAAAGAACATTGCAGGAGCTGGGAGTCAGCTGTTACAAATAAAAGCAGCCTGTATCCTTTTAGGTTAGACTTTCCTTTAATGCCTTACCCTTTGCTCTATACAAGCAACAACAAACTGTATCTGTAGGTATTGCTGATTAATAATGTTTTTTAGTAAAAAATTATTTGCAGTTTTATGGCTGAGCATTCCACTAGGTCATTGGTAAAAAAAACAGGTATTGCACGTTAAAAATTAAGAGCAGACATGGTGTCAGAATAAATCTATGCTGTCACCTAAGCTCATTTATAAAGTCTAATTCATTTCCTTTTACATCATATGTAAAGATCTGAAGCACATTCACACACCAAGTTCAAGAAATGTATCCCCCAAAGTCTGTCTCATGCACTCTCTCACACTAAGCGTGCAGAAAAACAAACCAGTTAAAACGAACCTCACAACTAAACGTGCCACTATAAAACAACAGACTTTGATAAAAAGTCGTCATGACGCAAACCAAATTTGTGATTTGCATTAATTCAAATACAGCTAGACTGTCCACTAAAATGAGCAGAACTGGTAAATCTAAAGACCTAAAATTCATAGACAGACAGAAGGCAAACAGAGTGCCTATGGTAGTTACTGAAATGCCAATAAATTCACACACTTTCTGCATTAAATATCTTCGTGCATTACAGCAGCAATAGCAAATACTATTGAAAACTCTGTCCCTTGCCTTCTCTAATATTTGCCATAAAGGTCTACAAACACACTGCTGCAGAATGTTTATAAAACAAAGGAAAACATTTCTAAACAGGACCATTTACTGCTAGAAAATATTAAAAATGATAGTCGGTCAAAGTAAACAATAGAGTATTACTGTCATTCACATGAAGCCAAGTCAAGCAGGGGCAACCTCTCGATTTATTTTTTTTGAACAGGTCAAAAGAGTTTAAAAGATCACGTTAAACCCAAATGCACACTGAACTCTCTCCTACGATATGCAACGGGAGTATTCTTTCCTCATAAATCTGCATGCTAATCCAGATCATTTATTAAAGATGTGTATTTCATATCTGTGGAGTGTATCACATAACTTCTTGGCAAAGGCAATAGCATTTTTTTCAGTAACTGTTAAAATTCCTTGTGTAAGTTTAAACATCCCTTTCAAGCAAACAAAGCAGCATGGGGAATCACAGCTCCATTGCTGCAAGTGCGCTGAGCTTCATCAGTGAACTCATTTCCAGCAAGCCTTACGACAGTACAAACCCCTTCCAAATCACATATTGCTTTCAACGATATGTAAGTGTTTGAAATACCTCACAAGAGGTCTGACAAACTCTGTCTCAGTAAACAAACCTAGTCCCTTGGTAAAGCCTCTAAAAGAATTTAGCAGTATTTAAAATAAAAGCACGCAGCAGAGCATACTAGGAAAAGAAAGAAAACAAAGGCTCCTAGCCGCATCTGGACCAAATTTGACCTTTGTTAATGTATTTGGTAGTAATTTGCAGATGTTACATACTGCTTCATCAAGAGTTTTGGCCTGCTGGCTAATTCAAATGATAGGTTCAGTGTTACGATGAAATATTAACAAAAACTCAAAGATGAAAACTAACTGTGCTGCACTACACGTGCCCATCAGCTTGGACAGACGAGCCCAACGGCCACCGAGCAACTGAATATGTTCTCATTTTTTTCCAGCCAGCACCTGCATGGTTCTAGGTTACATATTGATGTCTTCACCTGACATCTCCAGTATGGGACCTTCAAAATCTGAATTAAAAACTAAAAACAAAACCCCACCAGCACTTAATTACTGGGTTTCTAGAGAATACTAATCAACATTTCACTGAAGGGGAAATTGTTCTGGTTCAGTCAAACCAGGCAAAGCAAAACCCCATTAAACTGGCCCTGGGTTTTTAAGTGAATTTGATCTGGTTATTCTTTGTTAGCTAGAGCTGCAGTGTTGGAAGTCAACACGACCTCTCTAGGCTCAGTATTACTGTATCTCCCTCCCAGCTCTAGCTGCATGGCAGGGGAAAACATTAAATTCTAGAAAACATTTTTGGGGAAAAAAACAAACTCTCAGTTGCTTCACATGAAACACAATAGTACAAGATGTACAATGCATCAGAGAAAACTCGTTACGGAAAATCGCGTTACAGCGACGAGCAACGTCCAGCCAGCATTAATAATATTAAATTCAGAAACAAAATGAGAACACATGCACAGAACTGGCTGAAGGCTATCACTGAAGGCTGTGGGTGTGTACGTGTACAGCACAGGTGCCTGAAAGAACGTTATCTGCTCCCATCTACCTTTAAAACTCAGCTCACACCGACCGCTAGGTACTAGCAAATCATTTTAATGCCATTATGAAAAAAAAAAGAGATGAGCTATAAGGAATCGGACCAGCTATTAAAACAACTCAAACAAGTTGTTTCCCCCAGTAATCTGGGCAATAACAGAGTATTGGAAAAGTTCCCGATTCCGCTGCGTTTTGGGGAGCCTGTCCCTTCCGAAGCTGCCCCTCCACGGCCGGCAGCAGAGCTGGAGCCTCCGGTCCCGGCATGGGCTCCGCGGCGCGGGAGGGGGCAGCGGGAGGGCGGCCGCCACGCTGAGGGGGAACGGGCCCCCGACACCCGCCACCCCCCCTCCGCCCTGCCTGGAGCCTGCGGCGCCGCGGGTGCGGATCACGGCGGTGCCACAATGGGAATAAATCACCCAACGCCTCCCTCCCATCGCGGCAGGTGTAATTAAGAAGCCCACCAGCAACGCCTGTGTGTCGGTGGGGGAACTTGGGTCTAACGGCTAATCTCCCTCTCAATAACACCACGCAGCGCTGCGAAATGGTGAACACTCCCCTGGCACAGCGTTAAGCACATTTAGGAACTGCTTGAAATTTGGAGGAGCGCTGCCTGAAGCCTGCGCGTTCACCCTGCACGCGTCCACCGGGGAACTGCCCCAACAAACACCACAGATGCAAATCCCAGTCGGCTAAACGGTTTAAAATCTCAGTCACTGGATAAATAAAGCCTTTTCTTAAACACAGTTTCAAACATTCGGGGGTATGGCAATGTGAAGTTAAATTATTTCTACTAACCAAGGAGAACAGCTTGTTTTGTCTCACCTATTGTATCTTTATCACTTCCAACAACAGTTAAAGTAAATTCTCCGCTGGTCTATATGAATTTCCTCATCCGAAGAACCAGCCCATTCAAACCCTTCAAGTGACTAAAGTGTGAAACAAAATGAGTGCCTCTATGCATTGTTGTAAAACTGGTTTGCTATTTTATGTTAAGCCTCTGAAATACTAAAACATATCCTTATATAGGAACGCTGATTAAATGGTTTTCCTTCCAAGTGATGAACTGTTTTAACAGCAACATTGTGGTTATCACGACCAGAAAGCAATGACTTATTTCACTAGATGTTACTAAGAATAGCGGTGATCAAAGTCAACGTAGGAGTGCTGTTAAAGACGTTAAAGAAAGCATCGCTCCATATGACACATATACACAAAATATACATAATTTTAAACCAAACTACGCTTTTAATAAATGTGCTGTTCCGGATTAAATCACTGCTCAGGATTTTTTTTTTTTTTTGATCCATGAAATTAAGATCTAAGGAATAAGTAACTCTTTTATAACCGATTTCTAAATACAGCACGGTGTGTGGATCTGCGTATCTGTATGCGTGTGTGTGTGTGAGAGTGCACGCAGAACGGGGGGTGCGTGTGTGTTGTGAGAGAACGTATATATGTGTTCGAGTCTGCCAAGGTAGAAGTGACAGGAACTGTGATTTGTGCTAACTAGCTATTGATCCAGTCAGATCTAGATGTTGTGTACAAGAAACAATAAAAGAGAAGGGGCCAGGAAGGATGCTGTGTGCAACTCCATTTAAAAATGGAAAAGAAGGGCCCCAAACAAACCAATTTATGTCCTTGCCTGGGTGAAGCATGGAGAATGCTGATGGGCTTCATAGAGTCTGCTGTGCATGCTAAACACTCCCGCTTGAAATGAGAGTCTCCTGCGCTGGGCATTAAACATGAACAAAGAGACAAACCGTGGGGGCTAGGATTCACGCTTCAGAAAGCCAAAGCTGGAAAGCCAACCAGAACTGGGGGTAGGAAATTGCTCAGTTTTCAAACCAGCTCCCTTTTGATTCTCCCAACACCTTTCTTCATGAAATTACAAAATGCAGAGGACTGTAAAAAGTCAGTCTGTACCACCAGATGTACTGAAACCGATTTCAAACTAGCTAGCGGTACCAAAACATCAACTTTCCTAGGCACAAATAATGAGTTTATATTGCATAAATTATACACGTGTACTTATAGCACATCAAAAAATTGCCTGCGTGCATTCATACGGCAGGTACCTGCACGTGCATCTATTGTAATATTCGCACACAGGGTCAGGCAGTTTGGAAAATACGCTTTTGATAAGATAAAATAGAAACCAATTGAATCTATAATCATCTTTATCTTAAACAGCTTTTATAATAGAGGGCTTTCCATTAAAATATTTTTTCCTGAGCTTGGGGAATTATGATGCCCTCTAGACACGGGGAAGGATCAAAAATGACAACTAATGTCGAAATTAAACATCTGTCAACTAAGCGAGTTTTACACCAGTAGACCCAGAGCCTTATTTTAAATTGACTTTCTATTAAAGGAAAAAAAAACACGTTAAGAGCCTTTCAGTTCAGTATCGCGCTGCTGGTAGGGAAACACCTGGAATCGGGGGGACAGCCCCGCTAACAAACGCATTTTCAACGTTAAATCTCTGTAACAGTTTGGGCGAAATGCCTGGCAGGATCGGCCGGCACGGGGCTCTGCGGGCGCCCCCTCCTCGGCACCCCACGCCCGGCAGCCCCCCTCCACGGCACCCCAGGGCCCAGAGACCGGCTGGGGCTCCGCCGGGAGCCCCCTGCTCAGCACCTCGAGAGCCCTCGGGGGGCCGCTCGCGGGAGGCGCGATGGGGACGGGGCACAGACCGCCGCGGGGCCGCCGTCAGCCGCCGCTCCCTCCCCGCCGCTGGCCGCGCCGGCAGAGCCACCCGGCATCCCGCAGCCCCAGCCCGGTGCGGGCAGGCAACCGGCACCCACCGAGGTCACCACCGGCGGCGGAGAGGGTCCGGGGCCAGCGTGTGCCCGGCGTCCCCTTCCCCGAGCAGCCCGCTCCCCCCCCACCGTGGGCCAGCACCCGCGCGGGACGACCGATACCTTCTTTGCTGGGGTTCAGGGGCTTGGGCTTCTCCCAGGGCGCCATGGGCTTGTCCTCCTCCTGCCCCTCCATCAGGGCCTTCTCGCCGGGCAGGTACCAGGTGGAGTTGTGCTCCGCCATCAGGGAGTCCAGGTCGATGGTGCTCATGGCGCCCTTGACGCCCTCCGAGCAGCAGCTGCCCAGGTCGCTGTCCCCGTTCTGCCCCGCGCACTCCCCCTTCTTGCTCTTCAGCCCCAAGGGCTGGTCTTCCGAGATGCTGAACTGCTGCCGCTGGAGCTGGATCTGCGCCTGCAGGATCTCCAGGGGGTGGATCTCGTCCTGGGCCGAGGTGCTGGTGGGGGTCCGCACCTGCTCCATGCTCGGCGTGCCGGGGTGGGCGCCCGCCGTGGTGCTCAGCCCGTAGCTGTCGGGGGTCGAGGTAGACGTACTGAGGAGGCCGAGGGCCAGGGGCTTCTGTCCGTTGAGAAGTGCGTGCTCCCCGCGGGGCAGCTTGGGCGAGCCGCCCAGCAGCGGGCTGCGGGTGGGCTTGGAGGCGGCGTTGTCGGAGCTGGAGGACACCTCGTCCTCGTTGCCGTAGCTGGTGCTGACCTCGTCGGGAAAGTCCACGTGCGGGGAGCTGCCGTCTGACTTGGTCACGCTCTGGATGCCGCTGTCCAGGGAGGACATCAGGTCGGGCTGCTCCCCCAGCAGCAGCTCGCCGCCCTTGCCCCAGGAGGGCGAGGTCAGGGGCTTGTCGTGGGGGGTGCCCCCGCCGCGCTCCGCGCCCGCGGCCCCCGGTGGGCCCCCCGCCGCCGCCGGCCCCGCCGGCTGCCCTGGGCTGACGCCGGCCCCACCACCCTCTGTGGCCGAGAACTTCTCGAAGAAGTTGCCGGGGCTGACGTGCCCACTGTCCCGTTTCCGGCGGCCCCGCCCCCGCCCGCCACCCGCCTTCCCCTCGCCGCCAGCCGCCGGCTCCAGCGCGAAGCCGGGCGAGAGGCTGCTCTCGGCAGGCAGCAGTGGGGCAGCACCCACCGCCTTGCCCGCGCCGCCCCCGCCCGCCGGCGGCCCTGCCGGGAAGTAGTCCGGGGCGGTGGGCGGCGGCGGGTCGGGCTCGGCCTGGCTGAGCTTGCGCTTGGCCTCGGCCGGGCTCTTCTTGTTGAAGGTGACGTTGAGGTTGGGGGCGCCCAGGCTGGCGATCATGTTCTGGCAGGCGGTGGAGAGCGCGGCCAGGCAGCTCTGCCCGAAGACGTTGTCCTTGCTGGCCGGCTTGCTGAAGGAGCCCAGCGAGAGGGCGCCCAGCTTGCTGGTGGCGGGCCGCGGCGGCGGCGGCGGGGGGAACTCGGGCGGGGGTGGCGGGTAGGCCCCCGGCGAAGCGCTGAGGGCGGGCGCAGCCCCGTGGGCCGCCGGCTGCCGTGCCGCCGCCGCGAAGGGGAAGCCGGACTGGGCGGCGAAGTCGGCGGGGCCGCGGCGCTCGGCGGGGGCGGTGGGCAGCGCCACGCCGCCGCCCGGAGACTGCAGCTGCGAGAGGCCGCCCATGGCGGGGGCGAAGGGCGGGTGGACGCCCGGCGAGGGCAAGGCCTGCGCCGGCCCCTCACCCGCCATCCGCAGCGGCTCCTGCAGCCCCAGCCCGCCGGTGCCCGGCCGGAACAGCACAGCGGCACCGCCCGGCTGCAGGCCCAGCTCGTGGGGGGCCGCCTCGGCCGGCAGCCCCGGGGCCGCCATGCGCCGCGGCAGCAGCTCCCCGGGCGGCGGCGGCCCCGCGAACCAGGCGCCGTCGGGGGCCAGGTGCGACGCCGGCGGGTCGAAGCCGCGGCCGCCGCCGCCGCCGGCCTCCCGCTCGAAGGCGGGCGGGGGCAGGCCGCCGGGTGGGCCCACCTCGCCATGGTGCCCCAGCTGCTGCAGGCTGGGCGGCCGCAGGCGCTGCTGGCTGCGCGAGGCCATCTGCTTCATCACCAGGGCCGCGTTCTGGCGCTGCGCCAGCGCCGGGTGCTCGGGGCCGCCGTGTGGCAGCGGCCCCCCGAAGGCCTCGGGCGCCGGCGGGGTGAACTCGCCTGGCAGGCCGGGGTAGGCCGTCGGGGAGAGGTGGCTCTCCATGGCAGGGCCGTGCATGCCGCCGCCCCAGGAGGCGCAGCGCTCGACGCCGGGGTTGCCGGGGAAGTCGAACCGTGGCCTCTTGGCGACACTCACGTAGGGGGCATCGAAGTGCTGCAGTCTTTGATTTGGTGGCTGTTGCGGAGGAGGGTGCTGCATATTAAACACGGGGTCGGTGTAGGGATGCATATTCCTGTTCTCCAGTCTGTGAATAGGGTATTCAAACTGTGCATGCTGGTTCTGCATTATGGGCCCATTGTCCTGCAGGTTGGGGTTGGGAGCGTTGGCTTCTGTTTGCTGTTGCCTAGGGATGGCTGGCGGGCAGGAGTTCTGTCTGGCCAGCAAGCCCGGCGGCTGCTGCGGCGGTTGCGGCGGCTGCTGCTGCATCAGCGGGTGCCTGGCGCTGGCCCCCGGCTCCAGGCCGGCCGACATCTTCCGCGCTCCCCCGAAGCGCTCGAAGAAGACCCCGTGCTGCTGCGGCGGCGGGTGCGCCTTGGCCACGGCCATGCCCGGCGCCCGGGCCAGGGCGGGGGCCCCCGCGAAGCTGCCGCCCGCCGGCACCTGCCGCCCGCCGCCATAGTGCGGCAGCTGCCCCTCGGGCTCCGACGGCGAGAAGACGGGCAGCTCGAAGTGGCCGGCGGCGGGGCCGTCGCCGGAGTAATTGTATTCCAGCGAGTCCACGCCGCCCTGCGCGGGCAGCCGCCGCTGCTCCAGGCCGTGGGGCTCGGAGGAGCCGGCGGCCGGCAGCCCGTGGAAGGAGGCGGCGCGGTTCGGGGACTGGTCGAGGGGCAGGCAGGGCGCCGGCACGGCGTGGCCGGAGGCGCCGGCGCTGTGGTGCTGGAAGTCGGGCAGGTTGCCGGGGCGCTGCTGCCCGAAGCCCTCGCCGCCCTGGCTCTCGGCCATGTGCTCGTAGCCGTCGGCGAACGCCGTCTGCCCGCCCAGCGCGCCGCCGTAGCCCAGCAGCCGGCCGCCGTGCACGCAGGAGGCGCCGGGGTCGGGCCCGAAGTTGCCGCCGAAGGGCGGGGGGTGCTGGTGGGGGTGGTGGGCGCCGCCGGGGCCGCCGTGCGGCTGCTGCCCGCCGAAGAAGCCGTGCACCGGCGGCTGCATGCCGGCGCCGTGCAGCTCGGCGGGGCTGCGGCCCGGGAAGCCGTAGGCGTCCCCGGCCAGGCTCATGTTCATGCCCAGGAGCGGCGGCTCGCCCAGCGCGCCCAGGGCCGGGTCCACGGCCGCCGGGCCGCCGCCGGGGAAGGCCGGCGCCTTGAAGTGCGCGCTCATGCTGAGTCCGGGCTGGCCGAAGCCCCGCTCCGCCTGCCCGCCGCTCCGGCTGCTGCTCTGCGGCTCGAACTGCTCCAGCGCGAACATCCTGCGCGGCTCCTCAGAAGGGCATGGCCGCCGCTCCGCGCCCGCTCCGCCGCCCCGCTCCGCGCCCGCTCACATCCCGCCGCTCGCCGCTGGCTCCGGCCGCCCGCCCGCGCTCACCCCGGCGGCTCCGCCGCTCGCTGCTGCCCGAGAGCCGACGGGGCGGCGGGCCGCCGCTCATAGGCTCCGGCGCCCAGGAACTGCGCGCCGCATCGCCGGCCCGCCGTGCAGCTGCCCGCGGCTCGCAGGGCTCCGGCGGCGGGGCCGGGGCCGGGGCGGGCGGCGGGGCCGGCGCTGCGTGCGGGCGCTGGGAGGGCTGCGCCGCGCTCCCTGCGCGCTCCCTCGCTCTCACCCGGCGCTGGCGGAGCAGCAACAAGTTTTGCATTTCAGCGATGAATTTCAGCCATCGGGGCTGCGCCAATGAGCGCGGCGCGGCCCGGGGCGGGGCTCGCCGTTAAGGTGGCTCCGCCGCGCCGCCCGGCCCCGCCCGCCCCGCGGATGGCTCCGCGCCGCTCCGCGCCCCGCCAGCCTGCGCGGGGACCCGGGGCGGGGATGGGGGGTACGGGACACACACACATGGCAGCGGGGCTGAACCGACCGGCGGGACCGGCGGCCCGTCCCGCAGTCCCGGGCCGCCGGGGAGAAGCCTCCCCCCCCGCGACAGCCGCGGGGCTGGGAGAAGGGGCGGCGCTGCCCGGTGAGCCCCGAGCCGGTCCCTGGGCAGCGCGCCCCGTCGGGCCGGCAGCCGGAGCCGCGCAGCCCCGCCCGGGCGTTAGCGGGAGCGGGGGTGTCGGAGCCCGGTCGCCCCGGAGGGAAAAAAAGCCGTCCGTCAGGTCCGGGGCGGGGGGGGGGCGGGGAGCGAAAGCGGCCGGCGGGATGAGGCGCTTCAGGTGCTCACGGCTTGCGCGTGTCGATAGTTTAAAAAAAATAAAAATGAAAATTGCTCCCACCAAAAAAAATGAGATCTATAAATAAGCGGCCGAGAAGTATTTGTATATGGCAGGAGAGTTTTAAAGGGATTTTTTTCTGCAGGATCAGGATGCTGCGCTGTGATTAAATATTGATTTTGTGTAATTAGTTTTCATGTGAACTATCCTCCTTGCTGATGGCTTGGAGATTTCAGAACTGGAGAAGAAATGGAATTGGACATGGAAATTATTACTTAGCAAAGTGACAAGGGGGGGCGCGGGGTGCGGGGCTGGCACCGGGGCAGAAAATGAAGTACGCGCGGCCCCAGAGCGGCACAAAGGAATAAAGGGAAAGTCCCGCTCGTTCGCGACGGGAACGGCGGCGAGGGGAAGGGGGGGGAGCCGCCGGCCCCTGCGTCCCGCAGAGCGGCCCCGGCCCGGCCCCACCGGCCAAGGCCCCGCACCCCGCCGAGGCCCCGGGGCTCCCCCCTCCCAACCCCCGGCCGCCCCCCGCCCCCCTCTGCGCCTGCGTGCGCGCCGTCGGAGCCGGCTCTTCCGAACGGGCACAGCGCCCCCTGGCGCCCGCCCCGCCGCCCCGGCCCGGCTAAGCCCGGCCTGGCTCAGCCCAGCTCAGCGCGGCCGCAACCCCCCAACCCGCGCCGCATCCCCCCCGGGGCGCCCCGATGGCGGGCGGCCCGGCCCGGTTGGGTGGACCCCGCCGAGGAAGGACGGGGCCGGGTCCCGGGGTGGGGGGGCGGCGGGCTCGGCTGAGCCACCGGGACCGCCTGCCCGGTGCCGTCCCGGGACACCGGCGCCGCGGTTCTCCCCCCACACACCGCGGTGACCCTCCCCGGCCCGTCCTGCCGCGGCCCGGGGGCCGCGGGCGGGCAGCCCCCCCACCCCGGGGTACCACCCGACCCGGTTCTGGGGGAGCCCGGGGTGCCGGGTCAGCCCCACCGGGCCTCGGGAGAGTCCCCCCAGGGCCCCCTCCCGCCGCGGGGCTGCACGCGCCTGGGCAGGACGGTCACTAAGGTGATTAACGCGATTAACGCCACCCAGGTGTTGCCCAGGTGCTGGGTTCTCGGGGCGGGGGCGGGGCCGCTCTGGCGTCGGGGCTCACTCCAGTGCTGCAGGCTGACTGGGGGGGCGGGGGAACCCGAGGGCTCGCCTGCCCCCGGCCTGTCCCAGCTCCCCTAGACCCGTTCCACACTCAACCCACCTCTTGACTCCCACGGGAGCCAGACCCCAGCCCAGCAGAGAAACGGGAGCCTGGCACACACGAGGCCCCTTTGCTGCGCCGTGCCCCGGGGAATGCGCCCGGAACGTTCCCTCAGCGCCTCGTGCCTCCCCCTGCTCCGGCCGGGGTCAGGCGAGGGGTGCTCGCAGCGCAGGAGGCTGGGGGTGCCGGTGTGGGCCGGCCTTCACTTACTACCCAGTAGTTTTCTGGCCAAAATGGCATCTGATTTAAAAACTGCATTATTTTTAATAGAGGAAGAAAGCTGGATGCATTTTAAGAGTGCCAATGAAAACGGTAAGTGCAACAGAACAAGTGAGAGCACCATAAACCAACACAATATCGGCATCTTAACACCCATCCTGCCAGTACAGAACCGCACAATAAAGTCTGAGGCTCTCTGGCTGGTCAGGCCTGTCACAGCCACCTCCTGTAACGCTGGCTTCCACGGAAGAGACCAAATGTTTCAGAAAAGACAGGTTTTTACTGATTTAGATTTACCTTTCATTTCCTAGAAGATTCAGAATCCATTTGTTCCTCAAGCAGGACAAGCGCGGTCTCTCTGGAAGAGCAGAACGATGCTGTGCAGGGGGATACGATTAGAGGGATGGAGACTTCCTTGGGCTGACCACCCTGAGCGCTTCTGGGCAAGCGTTATCCTCCTCTGCCCCCTGTTCAGGAGCCACAGGGGTCCCTGCCGGGGCCAGCGCGAGCCTCGCCGCCACACCCTGCTCGCCCCTTCTCCGGACGGCCTCGCCAGGCGGCTTTCCTGCTCCCCGCACCTGGCCGAGGCATCGCTGCCTTCCCGGAGCAAATCTCAAGACTGAAAGTTTCAGCCCGGTAACGCGCCAGCAGCGCTGCCCGGAGCCAGCTGCAGCTCGGGAGAGGTATGTGGCTGGCCATGGCAGATATGGCAATAATACCAGCCTAAATATTTTGACAGTAAAAGCAGCGAGTTGACTGAAAGGGTAAGGTCCCTTCCCAGCTGCCGTGTTCTCCAGGCTTGTAGTGTAAATGTTCGCTGGTTGTTGGGTGTCAGAAGGTGGCTCAACCCTGGTTTCTAACCGGGGACGTGTTCTGGGCTAAACAGGCCCTGGGGCTGCCAACCTGCCGTGCCCACCCCCCCCACCCCCCCGGCTTCCCAGGGCGATGCTGGGGAGCGCTGCTGGGAGGGTGCCCCGGACTGCGACCGGCGCCGTCGGGAGCACCTCGGTCGCAAGGGTGACAGGCGCCCAGCCAGGTAGGAGGAAGCCTCTCTCGAATTGTACCGAGTAGTGAAAATGTATTTTATAAAACATATTTTTACTTTCAGTCTTTGGGTTTTGGTCATCTTGGGGGAAGCAGGGAAAGGCATTATTTAAATAGTTGTAGCTGAAGGGGATTATTTTCTAAATTAACAATAGTAATTGCTCCTGCCAAATCCAAAGTTGAGGGGATTCATTTATTTCGACTCTCAGGACAATAGCACAATTTTGGGTTTCATATTGCAAGCTCTGAAAACCAAATGGTGGGGCTGATGTTTTTAAAAAAATAATTCAAACAACATCAATTCATCAGACTTGAATTCAGCTCTTTCCACTGTGCCAGTTCAACTTGCACTGAGAAAAGTTGCTGCTCAGCAAAAAAAAAAAATTCCTTTTTAACAAAATGAATGCATCATACATAAAACATCACGAACCATACAATTAGTAAGCAAATGTAAGAGTTCAGCTCAGTTCATAATTATTCAGCAAACCTATTCAGAATGATTTTTTTTCTCCCTGCAGCAATCAACTGTGTGGGCTCATTACCACTGAGCATCTAACGAAGAAAACCACCACATAAACTGTACAAAACAAGCCCGTATGCTAGAAAAACTCCAGCCCAGCTAGCCATTAGCAAGAAGCCTTTTAAACCCTTCCATCGAGCAAAACCACATCTCTCTTTTCTGTGGTGTTTATACCCCCAGCTCTATAAAGAAGCCATTTCATTAGTATGTCAGGCTTCAGGTGTATAAATTGTAGCTACTAAATAACCTCTACAGTGTTTGGTAGTGCGGCCATCTGGAACAATACAAAAAAGCATTTGGTTGCCGCTACACGTCGCGTACCAGGCAAAGTGATGAGTCCTGTCTCTGGAGCACGGGCTCCCAACAGTTACTTTGCAAAAAAGCTGATAGGTTTTTCTTGGCAGTGATTTCCACTCCTAACAGGGATATTCAATGAAAGGAATTTGAATATTTTGAAGGACAGGTCTCTAAGTCTGGTGGTTGACATTATCGGGAAGGTTTTCAACGTTCCTGCCTGGAACAGTCAGGGAAGCTCCTGCACCCGCTCCCGCTCAAAATTGCAGCGAACACGGTGACTGGACCAACTCAGGCAAATCTGTAAAATCATGAGATGAGCCTGACAGAGTGCGGAGCAGGATCGCAGGGAAGGCATTCCTCCAGCGATGATGTTTATTTGTGTGCACCTGCTCCAGTTCCTCAGAACGGTACGGAGTTTTGGGTGCAGAAGTGCCCTTTTCTGGCAGGGCCCTGCGAGGCGGGGGCTGTGCCCACTGTGGCCAGACGGGGGGCTGGCGCCGGGGACCCCCTCACCGCCAGCCCCGAGCCGGGCGGCACCGGGGATCGCGCTGCACGGCGGCCTGGAGCGCTGCCCGGGGATCCGACCTCCTCTGCCGCTTCTTGTCCTTCCCTGCTTGAGTGTCTGGAGGTGAGACACTGAGACCGAAGACAGTTTCATCTGTAAAACCTGATTTGCATTCAGAATTTCTAAAAAGTTCGCCTACCGACGTAAATATTTCATGCTTAGCTTTGCTGACAATGTTGTTTTCTGGAAAGTTTGAACCAAATTCCTTCAGACACTTGACTGCTTCCCATTTTAAAAAATGCATAACTGAATAATAAGAGTTAAGGGACTAAAACTGTTCCAGTCATTTCCCACAGAGATCAGCAGCGATTTCGGAACTCAGCCCTTCACAAGGATTTTCCTGTTTGTTTCTCCTGCAAGGTTGGTTGGCTGGTTTAGTTTCTTTGCATCTCTGCAACCTTAAGCTGTATTTTTTTGTTTGGTTGTTTTTTCGGGTACCTCAGTATGGATCATGATATTTTCACAATACCGGTATGTTCTTCCACTGCTGCAAACAGCTTTTTTGCACCAATTAAGTATATTGGGTACCATTTATGTCAGTGAGGTGAAAAGCTTTACAGCATACAGGGCACTCAGGTGTACACGTTGAACACATTTAAATTTTTCCAATTCAGATCACTAAAAACCAGGATAGTGCTAAAATTATACAACACTGAGATTGTACGGTTAGTGAAAATGCTAGGAAATGCTAAAGCACATTTTCCTGCCCAGGATAACTGTACTACAGTATACCTCTTGGGCTTTTTTTTCCCCTTCAAATTCACATCTCTAAAACATAAACCGTAGGGTTACACATTTGACTGGGGGTGGGGGGAAGAAAAAAGAAATTAGATCATCTATACAGCACAAAAGAATTAGTTTGGCTGCAGGAACAGTAAAAGTTTTATATTTCCTAAAATAACTCAGTGAAACATAAATAAAAAATAGTACCTCTCTATATGGATAATCGGTATTTAACTCTCCTCAGTATTTTATGATGGAGTTTGTATGATTGACTTTGTTCTGTTGTTTTCTTAAACTTGGACCAGGTGGGAATTTGTGTAAGCTTGGTGGAGCAGGACCGATCTTTGAGCATCTGGAAAGTCCAGCTCACTGTGGGTGATGCCAGCAAACCACTAACATTAATTCATTTTTCATCATCTTATAAATTGAACTATTGTGAACCAGAGGCTATTTTGTAAAGTCCCGATGACTTAATTTTCCCTAAGTGTTAGCTTCACAAGAGGGTTCACCTCACTGCTTCCTCCTCACATCCTGCAATCCCGTGACGTTTCACACGCTGCGTGTGCAAGTCCTTCCCCTCTGCACTTGCAAGACAGCGTCTGTCTGCCCAGGCAGAGCGGGGCTGCGCCGTCGGATGCGGGTTTAGATGTCGCTGCTGCTCAGGAGCTCACCCAGCATGGACCAGACCGGCCTCTCCTGGAGAACCTCCCACGGGCCCGCACATCTGAGCATCCCCCACTGTTCCCTGGTGCCTAACGCCTGCTGAACGCTGCCCCTACGATCCCACCACCAACCCACGGGGTTTTGGGTAACGCTCTTGTTCCTGCTGCCCCCCGCGTAAGGGTGCCAACCCCCCGCTCCGGGCTGAAGAGCAAACTGCACGTCCTGTGGGCGAGAGGAATGGTCGAGGACGTGGCGCCCAGAATTCAAAGCCACCAGGCAAATAAAGATGCTCCTGCATTTATTATTTCTCATGCTACTTCACAAGATTTTACAGAACAACTCATGTTTCTGAGCCATTGGTGAACCTTGGCCCGTAGCCCTGATTTGTCCTGTTCAAGACAAGAAGTGCCTCTGCCCGCAGGAACCGGCGAGGAGCCGTCCCAAGGGCCGCGAGCGCTCGGTGCGGTGGCAGCGCTGACCGGCCGCCAGCCCCGGGAGGCCGGAGCAGGGGGACCCGGTGCTGCAGGAGGTGCCCGGGCAGCCCCTGGCCGGGGCTCCCAGCTCCGCCTGGGCCTTCACGCGGCGCTGGATTTCAGCCACACCATGTAAAGCATTATTTGCTTTTTCAACAGGAACCACTCAGGCGCACCGACGATGGGGACGCGCAGCAGCCCCGGCCACCCCTGCGCCGCGCCGGCCGCCGCCTCCCCTGCGAGCAGCAAACCCTCCCCGGCTCCCTGCCACAGGCACAAAGGGTTAAAAATCTCCTGCCGTCCATAACCATCCTTCTCCAAGATCACATGGTCCCTCCGCATCTCCTACAAAAGGCCTGATTTAATCCCAGTTGCAGACGACTCACATTGTACTCGCAGACTTCTAGCGATGTCAGGCTATCGGGTTTCCAACTAATATCCAAGGCACAGCCCAAGCATAGAGCAGGAACAAAGACTTCTTTGTTGCTGAAAAAAAAATCCCCTGAAGATATTAGCAGTGCTGTAGAGTTCAAACTGTTAAATGATTCAAATATTATTTAATGAATACATTTGAAATGAGGTCTCACAACCCAGAACACTTTTTAGATCATCATTTACAAAGAGCCCGCCTCTTCGTTTACTTCTTTATGAAGCCGCTGCTTTCAGGTTTTAATTATAGCCATTCTGCTTCCAGGCTTTTCCAGGGACTTCACTTGTTGGCGTAGCTCAGTTCTTTTTATGATATGGTTTAGCTGGTGACTACTGGATCTTTCACAAGTCTTTATAGGCACGTTCCCTTAATTTACCCTGGACTGCATTTCTGTGGCGTAAGAAACAAGGGAGACAGAGAGCCCGCTGCAAAAGAAGCCACAGCATTAGGTATTGTTCTAGACGGTGCTAAAACCAAGCTTTTAAAATTAGGAAATTTGTTAAATTAGTGTATCAGGATTTTAACTGGGATTGGAGAAGCACTGCAAAGTCAAAATTCAACAAATACCTTGAATTTCTTTTTCAGGTCTTGGCTATGCAATTCTAAACCAGAAAGCCATATAATTTTAGAGAGAAAAATTAAAGAAACTGATTAGATGGGGTTCTAGAAAGAAACATGTCCCCAACCTGAGGAAATAAAGTTTTAAAATTAAATCTGAGTTTACTGTGCTTATAGCAATAAGAAATCCACGGCTGCTCTGAAGCATGGAGGGCAGATATCTGGCCTAAGGGGTAACACTAGGACCGCGCAGGTGCACGCCGAGATTCGCGTTTTGAAAAAATACATCATATCTGGGAAAAATGGGGGAACAGAGCAACAAAGCTGAGTAAGTGCAAGAACAACTATCAAAACAAGTAGAACATGTACCAGAAAATAAGGCATAGGGCAATAGCAGAATGACTTCCAGATCCTGTCAGCAGAGTGCATTGCAAAGCAAAATGTAAATACGTACCCTTATACCAGCAAATCATTCTTGTCTCTATTGCCGGGGGGGTGTGTGTGTGTGTGTGTCTGTGTGTACAAATTAAAATAGCCACTTCAGGTGCATTTCTATGGAGGAAAGGGGAGGAACATCAGAACCAGAACCACTATTCAAACAGAGGAAGCGTAAGCGATACAGGATCCTGTGTGTATCTGAACTACCAGAATTTCACACAAGCCAAATTAAGGGTCCAGCTTGTCCTCACGCAGGCACTGCCTCAGGTGGAAGCCACTGAAAATATGCCTCCAGCAGCTGTTTTTGACATACTGTTCTTTTAAATTACTGCAAGTGCCAGAACTTTGTCCCTGGTCTGGTTTGTGCATTGAATTCTGCCCGCAGCAGGTAACGAGGAGGAGAGGAGGCTCTCGAGAATAACAGTGGATAAAATATCCCCAGTGGCAGGCACGGCAGTCATTGTCCCATGGATCATCTCCATTTCATTTCCCACTCTCCTCAGAGCTGAGACTCCCTCTTTTCCTCATGAGGGACGCTTTCCTCACTTTACAAGTTTCTTTAAAATTGTTCATTTCCAGGCCAAGTGGGAATAAGGCTTAGTCAAACCTTGCAGGGCAACACTATGGTCTTGACAATTAGTTGCTGTTGATTAAAATTCATTTTCCATATAAACTCAAGCAAGTAGAAAGTCTTTCATAAACAGAGTTACAAAACTACAAGGAAAATATTTTTCTGATGTCTCTATTGAGACATAATTCAATAGAGAAGACTCTACTGAATTGCATGCACTGAATAAAAAAATCACAGTTACAGCCCCAAGTTTCAGCCTTTGCCATAAAACCACAGCACCGTCCCAGGCGCACGTGCTTGCTCTCTTTTTCTTTTTTTTTTTTTTTCCCCCCTCTGTGGCCGATGTGAGAAATAGCATTCCCAAAAGGAAACTCATAGAAAGATTAATTAATGACAAAGGCATAAATAGTGCATTTGCACGGCATCTGAGTGCCCTCAGTTTTACGGTAGCGACCCGTAAGCCCTGCCTGGGGCCAGGGAGCAGAGCGGCTCCCAGGGCAGGGGGTGGGAAACGGGCAGAGGGGCAGAGGAGCCTGTGCTCGCCCAGCAGCACTAAGCTTGAGCTCTCTTTGCAGAAAGCCATTTATTTTCTCCGGCCACCATGTTGGTTGGGACCAAGTCCTTTGTGTAGGATCTCAGAACAACCCTAAGTTTTGAAGAATCTTTTGAAAAAATTTAATTTCTTTGTCAGATTAATATAAAAATGATAATAGCAGCCACTGAAATCTTTGCAGTGGTCAACAAAAGGAGTAGCAATCACTACCACTACGTTTTATTGTTCATTAAAAAATTTTGTTAAAATGAAAATGTGCAAATGGAAAAAGTCGTTCAAGTAATTCTAGCACACTTCCTAATTAAAAAGACCCTTGGGAGAAATGTTACTGCTACAAAATGTGAGCATATAGAACACAACAGATTCCTACGTCAGAAGAAACAAAGAGATGCCATAAAATTATCCACAGCCTCTCCACAGATCATCTGATCCCCACCACCAGATCCACGGGCTCTTCCCCGCTCCCCCCCGCCACGTGAGCCGTCCGAAACCGAGTGTCACATCTCGGTGGACACCCCGGTACCTGCTGGGAGGCCGCACAGACAGAGCCAGGCTCTGGCGGCGGCGCAGAGTCCGCGCAGGAAGGCTGTCGGCCGCGGGATCCCCGGCTCGGGGTGGCGTCCCCCGTGGGACACGGCACTGGACCACCTGGTCCCGTTTGGAAGCTGGTCCAGCTCCAAGCGGGGCTGGACCCCCCGGCCGCCACCTGAAGCATTCGGTGTGTGCATAAACGCTCCGTAAGCTGCCAAAATATCCTCTGTCAACTGAGAAAAGGATGACTCGGTTGAGACGGGGTTGGTTGTGCGGCCACCGGCACTCCAAAACCATGGAAACACCCAGAGGTGTCTGATCCTTGCTCGCTTGACTCTCCTCAAGCAAAGACACCCCCAGGACGTCGGGGCTGGCGTAGGAACTCTGTGAAAAAGAACAGGACGGCTTGAACTTTCACAATGTGTCATCATTTGCTAAAGCTAATGTTAACTTCAGGAGACACCATTATCTACAAATTAATGGAAAGTGAAAATAAATGTCTGCTTTAGCTAATTGCCCAACACAACTACTGCATAATAGAGCAAAAGGCGCTACAGATAAGGCTTTATTTGAATGTGAAGACTGTGTAACAAACGCTCAGTTATTTTTCATCATCTAGCAGAAGTTGCAGAATTACAGCCCGTATTTCATTCTGTCAGCCCTGACTATTTGGAAATGCTGGAGTCTGCCCCGACGAGACACTTGTTCCTAAAACCTACATCTGAAAGGGTTTTAAAATGTTTTCTAGCAATTAGAAATATATTATGTGCAGTGAGCTAGTACTTCCTGGTTACAATTTAAATGCTTCTGAGATAAGAAGACACTCTAATTGACGGAATACTATTTATATTTCTTTCTATTGTGCTAAAAGTTTATGATGCAGTCTCAAAATTGGAACAGCCTGACTTCTGCATGCTCTGACTTCTGATACAAACACACGCAGAGAGGGAAAGTTACAACAAAAAACTAATGACAGATGCTGTATTCATAAATGTAACTTAGTTAAAAACACATGGAGGCAACTCAGAAAAATGGCGAGTAGCTGCACTGAGTGGTGTGTATACACACACACACACACACACACACACACACACACAACCCCCCTTATTTTTGTAATTCTGATCAGCAAATACATTTCACCCAATTTTACCAGTTTCTTCTAAAACAAACAAAAAAGCAAGTTTAGTCTTCCAGAAAAGAATGTTAACACATTTCCAGAGAAATCTGGAAAAAAACAGATACTACTTGTTTATTTGTATGAAACATACTGAATCCTGAGACACTCAAAAGTGTCTGTCATGTATGACCGTTCCAGCAGTCATATTAGGAAATTGTCTAATGCTTACCTTCAAATCTTACTACTTTCAGTTGCTAGAAACTCATGGAGTATATCATGCTTGTTCCTACCTCAAATGGAGCAACAGAAATAATATTTTTTACATAAACAGAATAAGAGAAATTACAAAAAATATTGTAAATATTGACTCTGCTACCGAGAGTTTCAAATTAAAGACTATTTACTGGTATAAAGCTTCAGGAATCAAATTTTTAAAAAGAAAGGATGCATTGCAATGATAAAAAGAATACATGCTGCAAAAGCTCCTGGGAGCGATGCACCGCTGCCTGCTGCTGTGCCCGAGGTGCTTCAGCTGGAACTTGGGCTTTTCTTTTACTTCCTCGGGCATATCTGCATTTATCTTAAAGCACAAGCACTTAGCAAACATTGCACCCTCATTAATGTCTACAGATCCTTTTCAAAGAAGCTGGCAAGTTATCAGACATGTGAGGAAAAGGTTTCGCTGGTGGATTTATGGTGATCAGAGTGTTCTGATTTTTCTCCTAAGCCCCTATTCCAGCTGTAAGCCGTTGGTACTTCATAGCAGGGACTGGGGAGGGAGATATTTACTGCAGGAATTGTGGGACCAAGATTGAAGTTTAAATTGTGTGTATGAGTGATTCAAACTAAAAATTTTGTTCCTTTTAACATGTTTCCCTACTAAAACTTGATTTAGAGTATGTTGACTGTGACAGAGCATTTTGCATTGCAGAGACTGACGCTGGCAGGAAGCAGCAGGAACAAAATACCCCTGTCACCACAAACATCTGAGGTGTTTCTTTTTCACTGCAGCAAGTTTTACCAGACAGCAGAGGAAACGGCAAACGGGGTGGCTCTGCAGCTGTAGCGATGCCGTTAGCAGTGTGGTTACACAACCAAGAAGCGAGTGGACCTCAGTGGTCTTCGGCTCCACGAAAGGGGGGGTTGCATCTGCAAAATAGAGAACATGCTAGAACTTTTGAAAAAGGAAATACCTTTCAAAATCTCATGAACATTGCAAACTAAGTTAAACAAATACATTACTAGGTAGCCTTTTTCTTAAGGAGCTTTGCCCTAACAAATACAGGCGGGCAGTGACACCTGAGAGTGGCGAAGGACAAAGGAGCCCAGACAGCAATGGGCTTCGCTCCCAAAAGCTGCGCCTGAACCCAGCGGGTCACGGGCAGCCGGTGGCGGCTGCAGAGCTGCCCCTGAGAGCTTCTGGCAGCCTCTGCCCGAGACTTTTTCTCCTCCAACCAGCCACCGCAGGAAGGAGGCACTCACGGCTCAGCACCTCCCAGCTCAGCCTTTGCTCAGTGCTTTCCCAGGCTGTCCCGCTCGGGGAGCTCTGCTCCTCGTAACCTGGAAGACAGCTGAACCCTCCGTACTCCAGTGAAGGCATTAATACTCAGACACCACAGATCTGACAGGGAAGAGCAAATAAAAGCGATTAGGACCTCGTTCACCAATACGCAATTGAACCAAACACAGTTTTAACATCATCAGGCTTTTCCATGTACCACACGGGCCCAACCCCTCCCAGGCCTTTGCAGAGCTGAGCACCAGCCACGTGCAGCGCGGCGCCGCCCACCGGTGTCACCAACACGGGCACTGAATTTTTAATGTTCAATCCCTTCCGACCAGGCGATTATGATTTAGCGATACATAGAAGTGTCAACTGCTCTAACCACAAATCAGCCAGCAGCTCTTCCTCTCAGCCAAAAATAGGATGAGAGCAGCTGAGAGCAGGAGGTGGAGGAGGAAAAGCACCCCGGGGCTGGTGCTGGCATCCACAGGCGCCTGCATCTGCCCCAGGCAGGGCCGAGCCGCCGCAGCCTCCCCCGGACGGCCCTGGGGACACGGGCTCCGGCCACACACGGTATTTCCAACTTACTGCAAACCTGCGGGGTCTGTGCTGACGGCAAACAAAAGGAACTGGGACCAGAGGAACATGGCATCAGCTAAGGAGCCGTTCCTGCTGTTTGGGACGGAGCCTGGCTGGCAGCCACGGGCACCACACACCCACCTGGAACGGAAACCTCTCCCCAAGCACACCCAGGCAAACACCAGCATTTCTTCTAAAATCGCAAGTGTCAAGTGAGGATGACAGCGTCAAGATTTAACACGTGGTGGCCAGCGTCACTCAAGGCTGGTTTGGATTGCACCCGCGTCCTTCGGGTGGCTGCAGCGCGTCTCACCCGCGCCTTCAGCCCATGGTGCCGCTTCACGGGGCAGACTGTGGAGCTCTCCATGTGCCTCCTGACACAAACGAGGCTTTATCCCCACAGATCCTCTGTAGACGCTCATTCTGTGGGAACCCACCCCCCTGCAAACGCACCCAGCTCAGCCCCCTGGGGCTGCAGCCCCGCCAAGGGCACAGACCGCTGGGGACCTCCCCGCTCTGCTCTGCGGTGCCAGCTCAGCCCCGCGTGCCGGCTGCCCGTCGGGGAGCACCGGCAGACCCCAGGCTGCAGTCAGCATCCAGTTCCCTGCCTGACCAACCCCGAGCAAAACCTGCTCCTCCTGTAGCACCTTCTCGCCCCAGGAGAGCGCGGGAGCTGCTGTGCAGCGTCACAGCCAGCGCCTCCAGAGCTAAGCACTTTGGCAAACAGGTTGCAAACTTCTGGTAAGTTGCAAAGCTCTTTTATTCTTCCTGACAAGCCTAATCATACTATTTCAATATTTAAAGTGGAGCATTTACTTAGTCCAGGTCTTTGAGGAGAGGTCATGATGTTAAAATCCATCTGTCAGGCACAGTTAAAAAGAAAAGTAGGAATAAGGCCTTAAGGCAACTCAGCAGCTCTGGGGTTCAAAGGATGCAAAGCAAAGCGATAGCAGCTCTTGCACATCACCACCAGCCCCGACACGGGTTTATCCGCCCATCCGACACACCGTGACCATCCCGAGGCGCCTGTCAGTGCCAGCCTGCTGCCGGTCGCGAGCTCAGGTGCTGCAAAGATGAAGGTTTTGAGTGACGGGAGCAATATTAATCCTCCGCTGTTGCCGGTGGATGTTGGCAGGTAACAGCAGTGCGCTGAGGTGGTAAAACTACAAATCCAACAACAACATGGAAAAGAGGAGCGACGCGTGGCAAGGGAACACCTCAGGCCGGTGTCATCGGCAGCTGCAGGAGCAGCCCCGCGTCAGAGGGCCGGCGGCGCCGCGGGCAGGGGCTGTCACTCCCGCCTGCAAACAGTCCATCACCGCCTGACGTTTATCCCCGTTGTTTACTGAATAAGACGAGTTTTTAGGTATCTCAGCCCCGAGCCACTGATCGCAAGTGCTGACCCCCGTGGCGCTGGCCGGGCTGCCCAGACCCGCGCGGCCACGGCGCCGAAGCCAACAGCTCGTTATTTCTGCCAGTGGGCTCGTTTGCTGAAACTGCCAACACGGGGCACAAAGAGCTTTAGCGCAGTTCACCAGTATTGAAGGGAACCACACAAACCTCTCTGGAGAAGCTGTTCTGCTCCCATTTTGGGGGACAGGGGCAGGATTTGGTCTTGCAGAACTGTTCTGGAGCAGGATTTTGCCCTGCGGAGCACTAGTGTAAGCACAACAGGAGCTGAATTCATTTCAGTTTTTAGAAATGCTATGGAAACGCAACACAAAATCCTTCACAGCTATTTTTTCCCCTCATACTGAGCGTTTCACGTGGCCTGTGAGAGTCCAGCCAGAACGAGTGCATTTCGACACGCAGCTAAATAATCCTTGTTAACTCACTGGAGAGATTTCTACCATTGCAGTAAACTGTAACAGCCAGGCCGGGTCCCTCTGCAATTCCAGCGTTCCCTGCGCTCGTGCTCCCACGCTGGCATGTGTCCCCACACAGAAACCTCCTCCCGCCCCCCTTGTCTATTGTGTATCTCTCAGATGTGTTTATTTATACACTTTTGTGTGGTCTAGTGTCCTAAGAGAAACAAACTCTGGAACTGCTACAGACACCTTGTTGAGTTGTATTTAGTCTTTTTAGCATGTTTCCATTTTTAACTTGTAGCCAAAATTAACACAAAGTTAAGGGACAGTTTTCAAAGCATTTGCAGTTGCTCAAAGACTCTGTTGCTGGTTCAGGAGACTGAGAAAAGCTCCTCTAACACAAACATGTGAATAGACAAAGAAACAAAAGGGCTCTAATACCTGCCCTCAGCTCTCAGGGGTTTTGCTACATCAAGACAAAAATCAGGGGACTGCATCCTCCAGAGGTGACCAGCCAGGAGCCCTGCCATATACAGGAAAACCTCCAAGAACACAAATTCACAGTGCCCAGGAAAAAGCCTTATAAAATAAATTTTAAAGGGAGGCTCAGTGACGCACCAGGCGCTGTCACTGCTCCCAACACACCTCCTGAGGGCTCACAGCCCCTCTCCGCTCCAGAGCCTCCGAACAGCAGAAACCTCCTTTGCCTCGGACAAACCAGCCAGTTTCCACAGAGAACTAAAATACATCGACTGGGTTCAGCCACGAAGGCCCAGGAAGGTGCCAGCCCTGGTGCTGGTGCCCGGAGCTCGGCTGACGCCTGGTCCCCCGCGGCAGTTTCGCGGGGGTGAGCAGGCAGGTACGATTTCCTCTCTCTAAATCCGCTTTCCACAGGCAGCTCAGCTCAAACCCTGCGTCGCCCCGCGATCGTGGGCTGAACCGTCCCACGCAGACGGACCCCGAGAGGGCAGGGAACAAGTGGGGCTGCCCAAGCGCCGACGTGCTGTTGGACGTCGGGCGCAGGAGGTGGGATACGGGGAAGGGGCAGCCGGGTCCAGCTCCCCGGGCCCCACCGGGCAGGGCAGGCAGGAGGCAGAGGCTCGTCTGGAGCTGATTTCTCCTGAAGTTTAATTAAATGCTGGGGGGTTTCTTTCTTGCTTAGAATTTGTCAGCCCGGTGTTTCACACCCGCAGCCCTGTCCCTCCCATGTCTGTTTGTTGCTGCACTGCCGGGTCAGGGCCGAGGCCCAGCGCTGTAAGCAGAGATAGCGTGCAGCCAGCAGTTTTGCAAGGGCACATTAAAAATAATGTCAGCCGTTTGTGCCACAGCACTTGTTTACACTGAGGACTGGCCTCGCTGAAGTAATGTTCAGAGGGGCTCAGTGTTCACTTTGACTAAGGATTGGATGAGAACATTAACTCGGTTCTCTTGCTTTACAGTTGCTTTAGTAGTTATTGGAGAGAGGAAGCATCAGCGTCAGACCAAAAGCATCTACCACCACCTGTGCGAGAGCTGGATGCCAGCGGTTCCCCCCGCGCAAACCGTGACTGACCTCGGATCCTGCCGGGTAAATGTAGTGGCCAAGAGAAGAGCTGGTGTCACAGCATTTCACTGCAGCAGACACAGCAGCTGCCGAGAACAACGGTGTCATCCGCCTTTTTTTTTTTTTTTTTTTTAAAAAAACCCTAATAAAAGGAAGAAATGACACGGCTCCCAGGTAACCTGGCAATCAACCCACTGGGCTTCACAGATACCCGAGCAGAGTTGGTTGTGCAGGGAGATCACGGCAGTGCCCTCGGCACCTTTGGACAACAGGGGAGCAGGCTGTGAAGCCTGCCTCATCTATTGACAGAAACAGTGGAAGACTTGTCCCACAGAGTGCAGAGGAACAACAACGACACTTTATGCACAGGTGCTCACCTCTGGAAATGCAGATTTGGCAGTGATGGACACAACAAAACGGGTGATGCCAGAGTCAGGAATCCCAGAAGGGTGGGAATGGCTGAGGACCCGACTGTGCTCACCCCTTCAGCCGCGTGTGACACAGAAGAGCAAGAACGTGATGTAGCTTCTAAATATGGCTGAATCAACTGAGTTTTGGGCAATTCATAGTAAGTTGTCTTATCAGAGACATTTTCAGACAGCTCAGAGAGCACTTAGAAAGGAGTTAGGGTGAAAAAGCCCAGCACACCTGAAATCCCAAACCACAAATCTCAGCAGATTTTTTTTTCTGTCATTTCCCAGTCCACACATTAAGGCAAAAGATAGAAAACATTCCCCTTTCTTTTCAATGATTAATAAAAATCCTCCAGAAAAAAACAAATTCCTTACCAGCCCTTTTAGACCACACTTATGTGCAGCCAAGTGATGGATTTAAAAGGTTACTGCTGGAATATGGTTCACAGCAGTCTATTGCAGTGAATAAATATCACGTTTACATATCCATTATAACAAAACTATGTTGCACTTCCATTACTTCACGTTGGTTTGCCATCTGGAAGCTAAACAAGCTGTGTAGTAAAAAAAAGAATTCAATTTTGCATTTACCAAAAGGAGCCATACAAGTTTCAATTTATAGCAGGCGATTACACAACCTTAGCAGGCAGGAATCTGCCCACAGAGAGCCAAGCCGTGCCCACACGGCAGGGCAGTTAACACAGCTACGAGGGCTCAGCCGCGCCAAACAGCCCCTTTGAGAACCGATTTCACACAGCAGCATCGGTCCAGAGACCGGCCTGGAACCACGCTTGTGGGAAACTCTTCCCGCTTGCCCTGAGAGGACGGCACGCAGAGCTGAGCACAGATCAGAGTGGCACTGCTCAGTTTATACTGTGTGTCAGGCTTTGTATTGTATATTCAGAAACACCCTGAGGAAGTGGCACTTCCTTGCTCTGAGCCTTCCACCAAGAAAAAATCCCACATGAACAACGCTGCCCATCCCCTTGCATCTGCCCAAAAAAAGGCAGCCTGAAGGCAGCAGTCGGGGTGTCACCAAGCCCAGAGCAGGCAGGGCCCACCCAGGCCAGGCTGGGGCTCGGTGCCAAACCCTCCTCCTGCCCCCCCAGCAGAAGGCAGCCGTCCTGCCGATGGGCGTCACAGCCCGAGCCGCCCTCCCGCTCCCCCCGCCGCCCTCGGTGCCCCTGAGATGTGTACCAACACACCCCTTTACAAGTTCCTGCTCCCCAAACACCGAGGAACAGCTGCAAATTGCCCAGATGCCCAGATCGAGGGGGCTTCCACTTGCCAGCTCCTGCCTCGGCGCCACCCTCACGGAGCTTCAGCTGGTGCCGGCTGCAGGTTTCCAACGCCAGACCGGGGATGGAGGTGCGTGCGTCGTCCTTCCCGTTCGATATCCGGCCCTTTGGCTTCTGTTCAGGTAAGATAAACATCCCTCCTGCTGACAGACTGGCTGCTGAAAGCAGAAGAACATCTAGTCAGTCTAAACCTTTTCCTTGTTGCAGCTGCCGCTCTCCCCCGGCGCCGAGGTGCCAGCCCGCTTTCCGCACAGGCCCAGCCTCCCCCCAAGACCCTCTGCCCCTCGCCCGCTGCTGCCGACAAACGCCGCGTCCCTGCAGCACCTCTGGACTAAAGCACCGCTGGGAACCGCTTCCCGCATCCCGTACGGCGCATCCACTGCATGTCCCAGCGCTTGGGGCAACGGCAGCTCCTGCGGCTGCCCCTGCCACGCTCCCCTGGGATCCCCCCGCACCCCTCGGCGGCCGGGGGCAAACCCTGGGTGCGCCGGGCAGCAGCGACAGGCAGCAAACCCTCGTCAGCAACAGCTCAGGCGTGACAAGTGCTGAGGGGGAAAAAAATACAGGAGTAAAGCGTTGTTACAGACAATTCCAAGCAGCAATGCAGACACCAGTTTAACTGAAGCTCTCATCGGGAGATGCTGAAAACTGGGACCCGAGAGGAGAAGTTACACTATTGTTGTAAAAACTGCAAAGATGCCTTGCCATAAGCAGCCGTTACTCTCAAGCCTTTCTATAATTTATATGACTGAACAGAATATTTTTCCCGCCACAATTCTGACCACCTCGTCCTCACTCCAGCAGTTCGGTTATTTTTAAACACTTGAAATAATGACTAGGTCATTACTGGATGCTCCACTCTCAGAAAGCTGCAGCCAGGGTGGGGAGGCCAGGCCCAGGTTCCAGCGGGGCACCGAGAGGCAGCTTTTGTCCGGTACATACCGGGCACAAAGTCTCTTCTTGTTCCACTCTGCAGTTCCTGCAGCACCTGCTGGGGCCTGATCGGGGAGCAAGAGGACCCTGTGCTACCTAACAATGGCTACGTATTTTTAAAAAAACTTAAAAAAAAAATCACAAATGCTTTCTGAAATCCAGCAGCTTCAGCAGATTGGCAGCCCACGGTCCATTTCTAGCCTGGGTGGCACCGGGCAGAGAGAGGAACTCCTCTGCAGGCCCCTCTTGGCTCAAGCAGCCGCCCCTGCCCCGCACAGGCCCGGTAGCCACCGGCCTGCAAGGGGGAGGCAGCTGCCAGCCCCGCCGCGGCGCTGCCCGGGCAGGCGAGGGGCCAGCGTGGGACGGGCCCCCCGCAGCCCCCCTCCGCCCAGCGCCCACCGTGGGCACTCGGGGCAGCTTCGCCTCTCCCAGCCCGACACATCTTTGTTCTTTGGGGGCCACCGCTGAGCTCCAGTACGTCGCACGACCCTCCCCTGCAACCAACCGGCCGCTGCCTCTGCTAATTTTATATTATTTACTCCATTTCTAATTATTTCTCCAGAAGTCTCTTCCAAAGCTTATCACTGACACCAGACTAGATGAGCCTGAAGTTGCTCAACTGTTCCCCCACACCCCATACACATGTGTTCTACACTCATATGACCCTACCCCAGCCTGAAAGGTTTCTCAGACATCCCGGCCACGAGACCCGCAGATTTACAGGCCGCTTCTGCAAGAGCCGCTGTTCACCACCTCAGCCTGGGGGAGCCACACTTTTGGCAACCAGTCCCTGCACTGGGCACGGTGGCTTTCACCCCCTATTCCCTAACACCAGCTGGGCAGCAGCAGCCACCTGCTTGCACCAGCCCATCCCGGGCACCCCGAGGTGCTGTGAGCAGCACCTCTAACAGAGCAGAGCCCCTGCAGACCAAGCATCAAACGCCGGGCACGTTAAGGAACACAACAAAAGCAAAACATCTTCTCCCTACTCCAGAGGGTGGCAACGTTCCAGCTAAGTATGTGCTGCTCAGCTTGAAATCCCAAAACACAACAAAAATCCAAACAAGCCCTTCCCTCCCCCCGACCGCTACCAACGCTCAAACACAGGTCTGAGCTCACCACCACCTGAGAGCAGCCTTAGAGGACTTCCAACCTTCCCGCACAGCTGAATAAAACTAAGTCAGCTCATTAACAAACTGCAAATACTAATACCTAAGACAAGAGACAGAGCATTTTATGATCAAATTTATTTAATTAAATTTCATTGACTGTTTTACTGTAGGTCACACCAGAGACTGCCAAAGTAAACTAAACATTTTACATTCACTACAAGATTCTCTCAAATTTTCACAACTAGTCCAAAAACATGAAAGTTGTAGGTCCCTTTCCCCCAGTTTGCGTTATGACTCACATTAATGACAGCGGGACTCGCATTCCAGCACTGAAGAGAGAACTGAGCCCTTGGGTTCCAGGCGTGCAGCAGCCCTCCTGGCCGCACACACTTTTAAAATCACACGCGCGTGTGTCTGCATGTCTCTACATGTATTTACAAAACCAACCTCCTGATGGTACAGAGGACAAATAACCATGTAACTGCTAATCCAGAAAGGAACAAAAAAAAAACCAACCCACAAACAATTTTGCAGCACAGAGGGTAGGAGGGTGCAATTACAGAGGAGAAGGGACAAACGCCCACAGGCTGGCAGAGCCGCACCGGCCCGGCCAGTCACAGAGCAGACCTGGCCCACCCTGGAAGTTCAGGAAAATTCTGTCACTGCCCGTAATGGAAATCAGATCGCTCTTTTTGCAAGTAAAGTAGGTCCAAAATGATTCCAAAATACTTGGATGTACGTTAGATTATAAAGATGGAAGCCTAAGCAAGGCTTGCCCCACTGAGGTTTTCTGGGGATGCTGGGAAGAAACCAGGGATTAATAGAACTTTATCTAACTAGTGTTTTTAAAATAACTTGTTTCCGATCTAGCAAGCATTTTGATAATATATATCTATGATATGTTCTGAATATTTCCTTAAAAAATGCTGAAGACATTTTCCCTATTTGAGAGTTATCTACAGGAGGTCTTTATTATACCATCTTTTCTTTTATGTGTCTATTCCTAACAAATATCAGAGAAATACGTCAGATGCTACAATTTAAACTTTCATCATATCTGAAAGTATACATCTCTTTTAAAGTGTATTTTCAACATGAAAAGACCTAAAATCACAATTATATTCCATTGCGTAATGTGTGTGAAATCCAGACCATTTGCATAGCTTCCAAAGTGAAACTCTGGAAAACAGCCATTTCATTCCCAGGAAGTATTACTTCAGGGAAGGGCTATCACCCCCCTCCACTTCCCCTGCACGGCCTAAGAGATACTTGAAGTACTCTACAAGTATTGTCAGTATCTTTGTCTAAAAAGCCAGCTTCTGGAAAATTTCAAGTTGCAGTTATTTTATAAATCACAAGCCATTTTTCCTTAATCTTGCCAATTTTAATGAAGAAAAAACGTTAGCATTTCAATGTACAAAAGTCCAATAAAACATGATTTTTTTTTTTCTTTTAAATCAGTGAATGGGTAAAGTTTGGGTTAAACTTATTCAACAGTAAAAGTCTTCCAATTTCCACTAATAGAAATTTTTTTCTGATTTGACTATAGGATAATGACAATCCAGAAATAAATAGCTATAAATACATTCATTGTTCCTATTCCAAAAATAATCACACAGGGAAGACACAAAACTGAAATTAACTTATTTGAATCTGTTTCTTTACAATGAGATATGGGCAAGTTATAGCAGAGTGACTCAAGACAGGAAAAAACCAAGTAGGGAATAAATTGGTCCAGTATCAACATTCATGAAACATACCAGTTAGCATAATTCTGCAGTTAATTCATCCTTTAAATGACACTACTCAGTTGATTTTTATTTGCTTCAGGTATACATAATGAAAGCAGTTTCCTTTGAATCTTTGCTGAGGACAGGTATAGTACCCTGGAGACACTGTAACAACCCTCTTCAGTATGCATGTGCGTATATATAATTATATACAAATAATCATGCATCCACACACACATTTGTATATCAACACTGCATGTGACGGTTAAATCCATCATCATTCATCATTGGCAGCACTTGTTCCTCTGACTTGGCCTTGATTACGTAACTGTGGAGAAAGAAAACACACAATTAAGCATTAACAGTTTCCTCAGACAGTAAGCTCCAAATAGGCAGTTCTGTTAATCTCCAAGAAAAACAGGGCCGGGCAGTCAAAGCACCAGCAGGACCGAGCAGAGCACACCAGAGCGATGCGAGCCCTGTCAGGGAGCCAGCGCGGGCACTGCCCTCGCCGGCCGACAGCGGCCCTGGGCTCTGCGGAGCCTCACGCCATCGCAGGACTCTGGCACTGCTGTGGCTGGGGACCCCCTGCAGCGTTAAAGCAGTCACAGTGGGGACACCAACAGGGAAGTCCTGGACACAAACACTCCACAGCTTGCAACTCGGGGACAACCTGTTTCCCGCAGTAAGAGTTTTAACACAATTTAGTATTTATAAACATCTGTGTGGAGCTGGATTTCAAGAACTCAGGCTCTGAAGATGACAGTCCACAGTTGCCCTAAATTACGTGGACTGAGTCCACATGTCACTTTGCTACCGAGTGTGCAGCAAAATGATGCTCACTGACTCCTTGGATTTGTTCCCAAACGACTACCTGCAGGCTCCAGGGTGCAGTGATGACACAGGTCACACACTTCGGGTTTCTGGACTAGGTAAACACAAAGAGGCAGGCCACGTGGCCAAGGCCTCGGGCGTTCTGCCACCGACCGAGCATGGCCCGGCCGATCACAGCGCCCGGCTGAGGAGAAGGTCTGGTGTACCCGGACACCAGGGACCATCTCCAACGGCTGATCACCACCAGGTTATCGCCCGGGAGGGAGGTACGGCCCGGAAGTGTCATATGTCCATTTAGAGGATTTCTGCCAGCAAATCCCATCCATCAGAACATTTATCACTTTTCTCCTTTTTCATCCAGCAGTTGACTTACACAGCTTGATTTGCCTCAGAACCTACAGAGAACTCCTCTAGACGTCAGCAGCCAAAGTGCCTCGAACGGAACCCTTCTTACGCATCTAAACGTAAAATAAAACTGTGAGCTACCACATAACGAACCTATCGCGCTGTTGGTTAGTAAGAGAGAAGTAACGATCTACACGACCAGGACTGCCCTTCCCTGGCCAGGACCAGAACCAGCCTCAGCTATAGCTGAGGGTTTTTAGAGATGGGGTACACGGTATTTCTTTTTGGTGAGGAAGCCTGGGAACCGTGCAGCAGCTCTAAGTGATGCTTCTTAACTTTCTAACAGCCCGTGATGCTTCGACACGGAGCCACACTGCTCAAAATACCCAGCGTGGCATTTCTACCCTCACAAAGACATGAGGTGGGTCAGTCACAGTGCTTTGGCAGGGTCAGATGCTTTTTGACTATGCACTGATTAGCTGATGTTAATGAAGCACAGGTGCTCCTCATCTCCAGGAGTCAGATACAAAAACCACTGAGTGAAAGACAAGGAAAAACAGTGAGAAAAGGATGGGCTGGGGTAGAGAAACTCTGGAAGAACACTGATGAGGATTCAGAGAGTAACAAAAAAGCAACAAAAGCAGAGATCCTGACTATAAAAATCGACTTGAGATGAAGAACAGGACCAACAGAAGAACAGAAATGTGCATAGAATCCAGAGACAAAGATTAGCTCAAACCAGGAAGAAGAAAGGGTGTTAATGAGAAAGGGAATAGCAACAGAAAGCAATGCATGTGAGAAAACGTACTGCTGCCAGTATTATTAGGCTCACGTTCTGCAGCTGTTTGTCTTTAAGCATCACAGAACTGCATAGTGCAACACTGTCAAAAAAGCTGACTACTCCTCTGCAGGGGTGGAAGCATGAGATATTCTTGTCATATTAAGCACCTTATCGTGCACCGAAGCGCTCACTTCCCAGAGGTCCTGGCCATAAACCAAATGTTCTGTGGTATACTTGGGACTTAATGAAAGTTACTGCTTAGCACAATGGATGAAGTACTTGAATACGAGACATAAAAACAAATTATTTGGGATAAAATTAGCATTCATATTTTATTTGGTAGTGACATTTTTGCCTTTAGGTTATTTTATTCTCCAATAATGCACTTCACCATAAACCCTTGAAATTGCATCATTATAGGTGTTTGTAGACACCCCTATTATAATAGTTTAGAAAACCCAAAATATTTTAACAGTAGGT